>NC_053028.1:13739501-13968841 GCF_003073215.2 Triticum urartu
ACACTGATCCGGACGATTCTAAATCGCAAACCGGATACGTATTTACATTAAACGGTGGAGCTGCCAGTTGGTGCAGTTCTAAACAAAGCGTCGTGGCGGGATCTACATGTGAAGCGGAGTACATAGTTGCTTCGGAAGCAGCAAACGAAGGAGTCTGGATGAAGGAGTTCATATCCGATCTAGGTGTCATACCTAGTGCATCGGGTCCAATGAAAATATTTTGTGACAATACTGGTGCAATTGCCTTGGCAAAGGAATCCAGATTTCACAAGAGGACCAAACACATCAAGAGACGCTTCAATTCCATCCGGGATCTAGTCCAGGTGGGAGACATAGAGATTTGCAAGATACATACGGAGCTGAATGTAGCAGATCCGTTGACTAAGCCTCTTCCACGAGCAAAACATGATCAGCACCAAAGCTCCATGGGTGTTAGAATCATTACTGTGTAATCTAGATTATTGACTCTAGTGCAAGTGGGAGACTGAAGGAAATATGCCCTAGAGGCAATAATAAAGTTATTATTTATTTCCTTATATCATGATAAAAGTTTATTATTCATGCTAGAATTGTATTAACCGGAAACATAATACATGTGTGAATACATAGACAAACAAAGTGTCACTAGTATGCCTCTACTTGACTAGCTCGTTAATCAAAGATGGTTATGTTTCCTAACCATGGACAAAGAGTTGTCATTTGATTAAACGGGATCACATCATTAGTTGAATGATCTGATTGACATGACCCAGTCCATTAGCTTAGCACCCGATCGTTTAGTATGTTGCTATTGCTTTCTTCATGACTTATACATGTTCCTATGACTATGAGATTATGTAACTCCCGTGTGCCGGAGGAACACTTTGTGTGCTACCAAACGTCACAACGTAACTGGGTGATTATAAAGGTGCTCTACAGGTGTCTCCAAAGGTACATGTTGGGTTGACGTATTTCAAGATTAGGATTTGTCACTCCGATCGTCGGAGAGGTATCTCTGGGCCCTCTCGGTAATGCACATCACTTAAGCCTTGCAAGCAAGGCAACTAATGAGTTAGTTGCGAGATGATGTATTACGGAACGATTAAAGAGACTTGCTAGTAACGAGATTGAACTAGGTATTGGATACCGACGATCGAATCTCGGGCAAGTAACATACCGATGACAAAGGGAACAACGTATGTTGTTGTGCGGTCTGACCGATAAAGATCTTCGTAGAATATGTAGGAGACAATATGGGCATCCAGGTCCCGCTATTGGTTATTGACCGGAGACATGTCTCGGTCATGTCTACATTGTTCTCGAACCCGTAGGGTCCGCACGCTTAAGGTTTCGATGACAGTTATATTATGAGTTTATACGTTTTGATGTACCGAAGGTTGTTCGGAGTCCCGGATGTGATCACGGACATGACGAGGAGTCTCGAAATGGTCGAGACATAAAGATTGATATATTGGAAGCCTATGTTTGGATATCGGAAGTGTTCCGGGTGAAATCGGGATTTTACCGGAGTACCGGGAGGTTACCGGAACCCCCCGGGAGCTATATGGGCCTTAGTGGAAGAAGAGGAGAGGCGGCCAGGGCTGGGCCGTGCGCCCCTCCCCCTTAGTCCGAATAGGACAAGGAGAGAGGGGGCCGGCGCCCCCTCCTTCTCTCTCCCTCTTTTCCCACCTTGCGAATCCTATTCCAACTAGGATTGGGGGAGAAGTCCTACTCCCGGAGGGAGTAGGACTCCTCCTGGCGCGCCCTATGATGGCCGGCCGGCCTCCCCCTCTTGAACCTTTATATACGGAGGCAGGGGCACCCCATAGAGACACAAGTTGATCCACGTGATCATATTCTTAGCCGTGTGCGGCGCCCCCTGCCACCATAGTCCTCGATAATATTGTAGTGGTGCTTAGGCGAAGCCCTGCGACAGTAGTGCATCAAGATCGTCACCACGCCGTCGTGCTGACGAAACTCTTCCCCGACACTTTGCTGGATCGGAGTCCGGGGATCGTCATCGAGCTGAACATGTGCTAGAACTTGGAGGTGCCGTAGTTTCGGTGCTTGATCGGTCGGGCCGTGGAGACGTATGACTACATCAACCAAACGCTTCCGTTGTCGATCTACAAGGGTACGTAGATCACACTCTCCCCTCTCGTTGCTATGCATCACCATGATCTTGCGTGTGCGTAGGAATTTTTTTGAAATTACTACGTTCCCCAACAGCCCTTAGTGTACTCGGAGGTGTGTCTGTCACCGTACATCCATTGCCGGTTCATCTGCGTGCATTATATATAATTAAGTGTCCAAATTAATAAAAGTTCATCATCACATTAAAACCAAAGTACATACATAGTTCTCATCTAACAACATATAGCTCTCCAGAGCATCTAATTAATTAAACCATACATTGAAACTATGTAAAACATTTCAATGCGAAAACAAATGCAATCATAATCGCAACCAAGGTAACAATTGATCCAACGACATAATGATACGAAGCCTCGGTATGAATGGCATATTTTCTAACCTTTCTAATCTTCAAGCGCACTGCATCCATCTTGATCTTGTGATCATCGACGACATCCGCAACATTCAACTCCAATATCATCTTCTCCTCCTCATTTTTTTTTTAATTTTTTCTTCAACAAATTGTTTTCTTCTTCAACTAAATTCAACCTCTCGACAATAGGGTCGGTTGGCATTTTCAATTCACATACATCCTACATAAATAAAATCTATGTCACGTTGGTCGGCATAATTTTTATAAACAATAAATGAACCAATAGTTATAAGGATAATATATATACCACATCCAAATCATAGACAGGATGAGGGCCGACGGGGGCGGATACCAAAACCATCGCACTATATAAGATGCAATAATAAAAGTAAGAAAATAATACAAGTATCTATGTAAACATACAAGTAAGAATATTTTTCCTTTCAGAAAGAAGATAAGAACAAGAGGCTCACCACGGTGGTGGCGGCGATGAGCTCGGCGCGGGTGATCGACGGCGGTGAAGACGGGGACGGGGCGTAACGGACCGCTAAATCTAGACAAATATTGAGGAAAATGGAGTTTGGAGGTTGAGCTTGGAGAGGAGAAAGCTTAAGTAGTGTGGCTCGGGCATTCCATCGAACACCTTGTGTGCATAGAAGGTGAGCTAGAGCACCACCAAACCCTCTCCCCCTCGGCCAGAAAAAAAACAGAGCAGTGTGCTCTGCTCTTACGCGAGGGGGTATATATAGGCACCCCATTGGTCCCGGATGGTGGCATGAACCGAGACTAAAGGAGAGCCTTTGGTCCCGGTTTAAGCCACCAACCGGGACCAATGTTGATGGGCCAGGAGTGAGGCCCATTGGTCCCGGTTCGTCTCACCAATCGGGACCAAAAGGTCCAGATGAACCGAGACCAATAACCCACGTGGCCTGGCCGACCCCCTGGGCTCACGAACCGGGTCCAATGCCCCCATTGGTCCTGGTTCTAGACTGAACCGGAACTAATGGGCTGACCCGGCCTGGACCGTTGCCCCCTTTTTCTACTAGTGTATGCGGTGCTCGGAGCTACGCTGGACGTCGCCACCATGGTGAAAAAACTGCTCGATACTGTGCCGGACTGACTGTACGCCGCAGTTGCTGGAATCGGGCAAATTTTGCGACATTGAGGAGATGGCATCTGAGGAGGTGCTTGGCCAGCTGAAGACTTTTGAAGAGCGAACGCGGCAGTGCGAGCAGGCCGGCGGGGAGCGTGCTCACCGCTGCTCATTGGGCGGTGCGGCAGCATCGGCGGGGCGGAAGCGGCTTCGACCACAACGACGACGGCACTGGAAGCACGGTGTCAGGCGGCGGAGGAAGGCGACGTGGCCATTGCTACAACTGCGGCCACCGGGGCCACTTCAAGCGGGAGTGCACCAAGCCGTGGAAGGCGCCGGTGGCGGAGCCTGCGCTCGTGGCAGAGGCGATGACGACGGGCCAGCACTCCTCTGAGTTGTAGCTTAGCGGGTGAATGTTGACAATAAGCCACGGCGGGACAAGTTGGGTGCGCGCGCGTGTGGGCACCAGACGCGTCGGGCGTGGTCCGGGCCGCGTCGGGTCCGTGGCAGGGGGTGCGTGTGTGATGTATGAGTGCACGTGTGTATGTGCATGCGAGGCACCGTAGGCGTAGGAGTCCGTTGGCAAGCTGGACGGGGCGATCAGGCCGATTTGTTGCGGGCTCGGCGTGACCAAGGCGCGTGCGTGCGTGTTGTGGGCACGGCCAGAGCGGGCCAGATCGTGCGCTTGACCGGGTGGGAGCGTGCGGGTCGTGCCCAGCGCTGGCCCGGGGTAGAAAGCTTGGCTTCGCCGTGTGTTCTGTTTCTTCTTCTTCCTCCTCCTTCCTTCTTCTTGGTTCGTATTAGAGAGCTTGAGAGTGAACGAGAAAGAGAGAGATAGAGCTAGGGCGAAGCATTGAAGCGTGATGCAATAAGTTTTGTCCCGGCAGCATGGACTCCACCGACCCACACCTCTGCGTCCTCATCTGCCGCCTACCGTTCGGGCAGCACGGACTCCATCCAACCCGCGGGCATTGCGTACAAAGGATCACGAAAGGGGAAGCCAGAGATACGGAGGGGAAGTGGGAGGAAGACGACTAGACAGAGTGATGAATGGATTGTGAATCAATCAAACGATGTGTATTACGAGTTTTTGACTAAAAGTTAACACATCCCGTTTCATTATTTTTGGTTTTTGTGTTGCATGTCCATTGTTGTAGTGCTACTAATCAGCTTGTGTGTAAGACACCAAACATTTTGTAGGTGACCATTTCAGGCACAAAGGTTTATTCTCGCAATTCTGCCTCCGGACTCTGCGTCAATGCAGCCGAGCAGTAGTGAGCAGCACGGCAGCAAGGGCCTTTGTGGTGAGCGCCCGTGCCGACAAACTTGATATGGACATTTCTAAGAGTTTGTGAAAAAAATTGAAGCTGAGGGGGCGGAGTGCACCCCGACATTGGCAGATTCAATGGGTGAAGACTGCAAGTGCACCTAGCAATTAGGATGACGTTACAATGGCCCTCTGACAAGCATCACAAAACTGCCCATGGTCATCACACAGTACAATACTCATCTTTAGCATCTGGACGTGGCGATTTGGTGCCCGAGCCCAGCTGATCCCGAAATCGTTGTCGTTCGTTCCTGGCTTGGGATCCGCAATTTTCGGTCTGACGCATCTGACGCCGAGCGGCAAAAAAGAGCATGCGGTGGAATACGGTAGGAAACAGTATCTCTGGCGTGGGCCCAGAACGTAGGGAGGAGACGGCGTTCGCGCACGAGAACTCTGGTCCGTGGACCAGATCGTTAGAAGCGCACCTGAGCCAGGGATCAGATCGTCAGAACCCTCGTCGTCCCTCCCTTCACCCAAAACACGTTGTCCCCGTTCTGAGCAGGTCCTTGCGGCGGCGCTCATTCTGCGCCCGCGGTGACTGGAATAATGGAGGATTCCGGGCTAGAGTTGCTCCATGCCCTTGACATGTTAGTTCCCGCAGATCTGAAAATAGTTTTTTAGGATTTGTTCTGCAGTCTGTCTAACGAAGGACCTTGGTGGCCGCCATTGTTGTCTTCTTTCAGGTTCCATTACGAGAGGAGTTCGCTGCCAACCTTGAGCAAACCAGATCCGATTTCTCTCTTGTTGCCCAACAACGGAGATGGCCTTGCCGTTCCTGAAGACTCGAATGTTGGGTCTGGGTGCGCTCAGCAGCTCGATGGTGATGGGACTGAAAGGGCAGGAGCTGGCAGCCGCCGTCGTCCGGATGCATCTCCGATGAGGTCGGCACGGTCGACTGACATAGTCAACCAAGAGGCACCAGGCTTGACTAAAAGGTGTGATCCCGTATCCTACCGATGTTGGTTTGTATATTCAGCTTTGAGTCTTTCACTGCATGTCCGTCTGCACATTCACATGTTCTGTCTGAAAAATGTTTTACTTTGCAAAAATCGTTAGCATAAAAGACCCTATCAAGAAGTAAACCGTGTCACTGCAGTCCATGCTTGATGCCTAGTTTAACAGTCAGAAGCACTTTCAACATACTGTTAATATTGTTGAAGTATAACTAATAGACAACAATTTATTTTTTTCGAGGAACCGGCAGGAGCACTGCCGTTTACAAAATTATTTTTGTATTTAAACTCGTAGAGTGAATAATGAACATCTGCTAAAAGAAAACAGGTTACGGCTGGGCAGTGCGCCACCGGATAGGACACCATGTCCCTCTTGGATGAGCGCTCTGGAGCAATTGATTCGCAACGCAAAGGAACCTATAAAGAATTTAGTACGCCCTACCCTTGGCCCGAGTTTCGATTCGCTTGGTAACGCATACGACTTCTACAATCTGTATTCTTGGGATGTCTTTGATATCAGATATGGTAAGAGTTGCTCGGTGAGTAACGACCTTTTGCTCAAATATAATACATTTCAGAGTAAACGTGTTTTGCTGTGTCCTCGATGTGCTCTGATGTTATGTTTTGTTGGCCGACATGCAGGGCAAACCGGAGGCAGAGAATAGTAGGTCATGCAGATGCGAATGTCCAATGCTGATTAGGCTGTTGCGCACGGCGGACAGCTGCTGGTACATCACAAAGCACCGTGAAAGCCGCAACCATTTTCAATATCTTTAACAATGGGTGAGAAGGTGCACTGGCCGTCGCACAAGCACATCTACGCATACACAAGATTTGATAAAGCAACTTAGGGAAAACATTGTGAACCTTAGGAAGGTGTACAACATAATTGGGAGTGTCTTTGGTTCGGTCGAGAAGGTGCCCTTCATGAAGAGGACCCTAAGAAATATTTGAGGGAAGATAAGAGATAAGCCGCAAATCATATGCTGAAGACATATATGCCTCCTTCAAGCCCAATGCATATTTTTGTCAGGCAGTACATGAGGTACTGTTTGACCACGAGCGTGAGGAAAGCTATGAGGAGAAGAGGACGATGATTGTAAATTTTTTTGTGTGTACAATTTGATTATCTGATAGAAATGAATGTACTTCATACATGTCATGCATTTGTTTACATGAATCACTAACGGACAGAAAAACCGAACTATATTATGACAGGGTGGAGCTGACAGGAGGACCAATTTGGCGATAGAGCGGCATGCAAGTAGAATTTACACCAGGGCTATGTTTGAGGAGTTTAGTCGCCTCCTAATCGAAGGGACATCGTATAATGTCAAGGAAGTAGAGAAGATGAGGAAATATGTCACAAAGCACAACAATGTGGCTAAAACCGAAAAATGGAGCAGAGGATCAGTCATAGTTTACGTGCGAGTGTGGCCAGTTTGAGCCTATTGGGATGTTATGCAGCCAAGGGTAACTAAACCTAACAAAAAATGCTACACATAAATTGAATTTATGTACAAGAAATTTAAACATATTGTAATAGACAGGTCATGGATATACTTCATCAGGAGGAGATCCCTGTGAAGCATATACTCAAGCGATGGACCAAGGACATGAGGGACATACTTCCCCAACACCTGGTTCAGTATCAGAAGGAAAATTCAGTTAACTTGTCCTTCACTACAGGAACTCGATGGAAGTGGTGGGGATGGGCGATTCGAATGCAGAATCAGTCGAGCACACGTTTGCTGGTCTGAAGCTTTGTTGGTGAGTGGCACGCCTTTAGCTGAGAAGAGGGATGGTTTGGGGTTTGAGGATCCGATAGCAGGTTTGGCCACTGGCAGATTGCCTGGCAATGGAGAGGATGCGTTTGTGGGGTGCGACGGTGCTGACAAATGCAATAGTGGTGGGAAATTTGTTAGTGTGAATGCCCTTGAAGGTCTAGCAGCTCCAGATAAGCACAGTGGGGTCGGCAGGCTGACTAATAGCGAGGACAAGGCGCCTTACGAGGGTCTGAGTAAACGTACCAGGTTCTAAAACATTTGTCGGCGCGAGGGGCGCAAGCGAACTATGTGCCCCGAAAGAGGAGATGCCCCCAAGAAACCACGAAAGCCAGGGAAATGCAAGAACTGCGGCATGAAAGGGCATCGCCGAAACACTTGCACGAGGCCGCTCGGAGCTGCTGAGAAATGAGTTCTGAAGTTTTAATTTGCAATCTGTATCATAGCATCTTTCAGGATTTTCTAGTGTGTTTCAGTGTGCATTGCTCCACGCTTGTTCCTCAATTGCCGGAGGCATCTTACATATTGTACCAGTAGAGTACCAAGTTTGATAATGTTCATCTGTACTAAATTTGGTTACTGATTGCTGGAAATATTGCGTCCTACTGTTGGGGTATCTCTGGCATCTGCCTGGTTCATATTTGTGGTCGCCTACACTAGCTAGTGTTACGGTCCCAGGTTTAGAGCATGGGCTTGTATACTGAATATGTTTGCTGCTGACACTTGGCTGGCATGCAGGATACAACAGTGTGTTTTCCCGGTTCATAAGTGAGCTGTGCACGCAGGTAGATTCAAAATTTGAACTGCTAGAAAGATTATATGCAAGTACTGTAAGACAGGTGGTAGGATGGCATCCCGGAAAGCAGTATAAGAGTAATACCATCCGGCAATGTTCGCTGTAGAAGTTGCCTGGCTGAGGTTTCACAGCTGGGGTTAGAGTAGGGGGCTGCGTGGTATGGAATGTGTGTCAGTTCTTTGTGGTTATGACCGTAGAACTCCAGTGTGAGTTTGAATGTGACAATTTCCCTGTCTGTGTTCTTGATGTGGTTTGCATCCATAATTTATCTGCGTGTGCGTCCCTCCTAGCTGGAAGCACTGCAATTTCTGAGAGTGCGGTCGTGTGTGCAGGCATCCGCATGATGGTGGCATGTATTTGTGATCAGGAGGCCTAAGTTTGAACCGGTCGTGTCTCTGCTGTGTGCTGACACTAGGAAATATGTATGCATGTCCAGGCTAGAGGCGTCCGTGCATCAGGTCGTTTTAACTCGCAGTGTACACGCGCGTGCGCCTGCTCGATTAGAATTCAAAACTTTATGTATGATCGGGGGATGGGGTGTGCCATCATATAAGACTGTGGTGGATACCGGGCGTCAAGTTCATCCTCCACGTGTTCTACTCTGCTAGCAGCAATGGCACCGGTTTGGAGTGCTCGGACTGACTCAAGCATTGTTGCCGTGATTGCAGCATCGGCGATCATGACTTTTTTTGAGACAATCGGCGACCATGACTGGCACGGAGTGCTCCGGCGAAGGAGGAGGAGGATCCAGACGCAGACATGGCTGCTGCTTTGGCCTTTGATTTTTTTAGGGAAGCTTCGGCCTTTGGGTGGCGGCTGGTGGATCGACAGGGGATCGACGAGTGATATTTATTCCAGCTTGGGTGGCCGTTAGCTGGACCATCCGTAGTGCAAAAGGTCGGCCCAGAACAGTTTCTGGTCTGTTGGGCTATCTCCTGTCCCGTGATGTCCATCCGTTTGGACCGGGAGTTAATGCGCCAGCTGTCCTTCTATATACATCGCATATACGCGAGCGAGGTACGACGGGAAATACCAGCCCTGCAGATATCCCGATGCTTGTCCAATGTTCTCACAGGATAATGATAGTCTCGAGCACATGTATCTTGGTGAAGAACCTGGCGGAGGATTACGATGGTATACGTATATATCTCTACTATTAAAAAGGAGTTGATAAATGATGGTGCATCATCCAGTCCCCCTGCAATGGTACAACGTCCAGGATTTGGTACGTTGTCGCGCCCCGGCACCTACCAAAACTAAGTGCACTTACTAGATGAACCTAAATGTTCAATGATACGTCTTTCTCCACACTTACAAAAATAGTCAAGCACACTTATGCAATCAGCGTAAATGATAAATGGTTCCACTAGGAGGATCTCACGCAGAAAGTAGCAATCAGTATGGCAGGCCCACTAGCAGAATTTTAGTCATTCACTTGTTCTCTGAATAGCAATGCTGAATGAATAATTAATGCAAAGAATAGTAGACTCTTCATCAGTTTCAATTAATTGTTGGATTAGGTGAACCGTCCACGCCGGGTATTGTCCAGCGGCTCCCCCACCATTGGGTAGGCCACTTGATCTGATCACGAACCACCGCGTACGCTTCCACCCACTGGTCCTTCGGTCAGGGGCCGAAATTGGAGCTCCCATTGCGGACGGGAAACTCTCCCGGCCTCCCGCCTCGATGCTTGCGTTTTTTTCTCTGCGTCCTCAGCTCAGGATCCATGTTCTTCTGCATTGTGCCACGGGCCCAGATTTCTGTTCTAAGAATGACATGTTTCCAGGTTTACCCGGCAAGACGTTGATATTGCTTGCGCCCGGCCAAATACTGTTCGGCTCAAGTGGCAGTATAGATCGACTGGGGCTGTTAGATCGACGGAACAGGAAGGCCAATATTCTTGTGGGGGGTATCGTAAAACATCTCAAGTTAAAATTGAATGAGCATATAAACTGAAATATATATGAGCATTCTCATGTGTGGAGGTAAGAGCATCTACACCTGGACTTAACAAATCTTACCACGCCCGCGGACGCGCCCGGTCAGTGATCGAGCATGTCTGTTTTGAGCCACTATATGTCTGTCCATGCAACGACACTTCAAATTTTCTTCCTCATATGTCCGGTCACTTGCACGTAAGTGGTGGATATGAAGAAAGACAAAAAAAATAAAGTAAATAAAGGAAAAAGGTGGCCCAAGATGGGCCGTGTCCTTCGTGGCAGGCTGGCCGCGCCGGGCGCGTTCGCGAGCCCTCGTATCCTGATCCCTTTATTTGTCCTCTGTATGAGGGTTGACGGACAACCCAGACGCATATGGATGATATGAGGGGTCCAGTTGGATCATTTTTGTCCTTCTCTATCCTGTTACCGACCGGTCATGTATATGGACATTTGAGGAGAATTTGAGGATGTCGGTTGTGGATGCTCTAACTGCATTACATCGTATGGCCTTTCTTTATTCCCTTTGAACTACATAGACATGTGGCAGCTGGGCGTCCGCTGTGAGCGGCAGTCTGGACGGAGCGGGACGATGATGCAACGATGATGACGATAGCGCCCGATGGTAGCACGGCCGTGCATGTGCAGCGGCACATGTGGAGATGGCTGGATACCATGAGATCTAGTCATGGTGGTGGTGATAGCTTTTGCTAGTCACGGCGGCATGAGCGGTGGCCCTTGATGATGACCACTCCGAGGAGATCAAGGCGCACGGCAGCACATCTACAGGTGTATAGGTGCATCCACAGGCGCCACGTTGGTTGTCACGTGCAGCGCTACGGTGCATAATTGCACCACAGAGGAATGTTTTGTCTAGTGTGAGGACAGTGACCATCGTACGTGGAGGTTGGTGTAGCCGGCGGCAATGTCCGACATGGCAACGGCTCCAATGATATGGTGGATGCTGAAGTGTGATTCGTCCCGGCATGTGGTGGCAATGACCGGTTTCGCGCCAGGACATGGGCGCCCCCCTGACCGTCATGGCAGTGGTTTAAGGTGGGAAGACGTCCCGCCAATTTGCAGTGTCCTTTTGGCCTGGGATGGAGTACTCATGTGAGGCCGATGCATGCGATTTAAGGTGGGAAGACATCCCACCAATTTTATGGGCCTCGCGGTTTTAAGGGGTCTGTTAGAGATGCTCATATGAGGCTGATGCATCTGCAGCTCCTACATAGCGCGTAGGTCACTGCGAAGCGACGTAGTGCATACTCCCCTTGCGCGCTGCTGTTTCAATGGGCCGGCCCATTTCGGGGTTTCACCCCCAACTGGTTTTGGGAAGGTTCTAGGACCTTCCCTGAAGCGGGTTTTTCTGGTTTTCTGTCTTTTTTTTCTTTCTTTTCTTTGTTCCCTGTCCTGTTTTATTTTACAGTTTTCTATTTTTTTATTCTTTTTTTCTAATTCGTGAAATCTTTTAATGTTTTGCTTTTATTTTTTCTCCTTTCCTTTTTTTCGGCCATGGTTCAAATCTGCGAACATTTTTTGTCAAATTGTGAACATTTGTTGAAAGTTCAAATTGCCGAACATTTTTTTGAATTGATGAGCAATTTTTAGGAATTCGTGAATATTTTTTCGAAAAAGTAAACATCTTTTCAAAATCATGAACATTTCTTGAAATTTTGTACATTTTTTTTGAAACCCTAAATTTTTTTTAAATTCGTGAACATTTTATTGTGAACATTTTTGGAAAGTGTAACATTTTTCAAATTGCCGAACATTTTTTTGAATTGATGAACAGTTATTAGAAATTCGTGAACATTTTTTGGAAAAAGTGAACATCTTCTCAAAATCATGAACATTTCTTGAAATCGTGAATATTACTTTTTAAATCCTGAACATTTTTTAGATTAATGCACACTTTTCTAAATCATGAATGTTTTTCATATTCACGAACAATCCTAGAAATTGTGTACATTTTCTGGAAAATGTGAACATTTTTTGAACATTTTTATAAATTTGGGAACATTTTTAAAAATTCTCGATCATTTTATTAATATTGTGAACATTTTCGTAGAAATTCATGAACTGTTTTTGAAATTGTGAAAAACTGAATAGCTGAACATTATTTTTGAAATTGCGAACATTTTTTGAATCCGTGAGCATTTATCGTTTCCTGAACATTTTTCAAATCATAGACAATCTTTGGACTCACGAACAATTCAACAATTTTGCAACTTTTTCTGAAATCCGGTATTATTTTGAAAAAAAATGAAAAATGAGAAAACAGAAATAAATAGAAAAACACAAGGGGCTCCCCCGCGCCGCACATGGGCCGGCCCATGATGGCGCTCTGGCGGGCGGGGAGGGTATGCGCTCCCGTGGCTGCTGGCGCGTACGGCGCCATATAGGAGGTCTCCGATGCATGTCGTGATGCGGTGACACCATGACAACGATGCCAACGTGGCATGCCCTTGTCGTATCGTTCCATGGTTCTCATGCGCATGTCATGGCAATCAACGTTGCACATGCTCGGGGTCTGGATACAGAACAACAAGGATGACCTTGGCAATGCCAAGGCGTCTCCACAAGAGCTTATTGGTGAAGCGCCAGCAGCTGCCTACGGTCACTGGGCATTTTCTTTGACATCCTCAACACGGGTCACTGGGCATTTTCAACACTGCGCTTTAGTGAGGGCTATCTGGATTGTTAGAGTGATTGTGTTTTTGACAAGACACGACTTCCAAAAAATTTGCAGGTTATCTTGAGAGATACATGAAGTATCCTTATGTGGTGTTCCTACGACATGTGTACGCACAAGCGTCAATGCCCTTTTGGTGCAGCCTTAACATGTTCCTTCTTACCTCTTATTTTCACATCAAAGGTAAGATTGTATAATAGATTTTGAGCCGTTGATTTCAGTAAGTAGTGGTCTGACTAATTCTTACCTTGTTATTTACCTTGTTATTTAGCTGACGTTCTAGTAATAGAATGCCATGCAATCTTATTATCATATGGTTGTGCTCGCCCTTTTATGCTGGTTGTCAGGAGCACCTCCGTTGATGGTGGAGGTCTATGCTAAATCTGTCTCTCCCCCTCCCCTCTCTCTTCTGCATGTTTTGAGCGCTAGTGCTTGGAGCCTGCAGCGTCAAAGGCCGTGACCGCATGAAAGGGGCACAACACCTCTCCGCCCATGACAGCATTGGTGTACAACTCATCAATGCATCAAGCTGGGCATACGCCAAGGTAGAAAGCTTTCCGTGCGCTGTTCCCCTAAACATGGGGTAAACACACTAACTTTTTTCTACCGAGTATAATTTTCTCATGTTAAACACTTCCCGACGTCACATATTCTCTACCTATTTTTGTTTTCTCGTTCTTCTCCCTTACATTGTATTTAGAGTTAAATACACCTACAGTACACCAACTTGCACTGCGGGAACACTTTCATACAAAAACTTGAAAATTGAGACAAATAGGTCACTAAACTTGCTTTGCCGGAAGAAAATCATACAAATTAGTCTGAAACGGCCACGTGGCACGCCACGTCGGCAGGGGAGCACGAGCTGGTGGCTGGTTAGTTTGTAGAAACCCCACTACCCCCCTAAATAATGTAAACATTGAACCCGTAGTCCAGATTGAGATTGAGGAGGGGGGAAGATTTATGGATAACCCTGTACTTATGCCAAAAGTCACGTTGGCACCAGTAACCCTCTCCAAACACCTTCGCTCTTCATCTTCGTGGCCTGTTCCGCATCGCTGTGGCTGGTTTGTCTCCTTCACATTGCCCTCGCCGTGGCGATCTATGCTGGATGGAGCCACGTCCTCGAGGCATCGGCGAATTTCCTCCGGACTACGGTACAAAATCGAGTTGTCCCACTCTCTGCTCCCCTCTTTGGTCATGTTCTGCTAGGGTTTTGATCAGGTGTGATCGTCGGTATTTGTGGCCATGGCTCAGATGAAAGTCTGGGCTTTTTGTGGAGTTTAGGGGGGCGTGTGGTTAAGATTTAGTGTTTGATCAGATTCGGTATAGATGTAGTGTGTTTTCATGTATTGTGGTGTCCCCTGTTTTGATCAGAAATATTTGTTGGCTGTGGTGTTAAGCATGGGTTCAGATTTGCTATTAATATAGTGCAGTAAAGAAGAATATGGATTCAGAAACCATATAGATTCATGAAATTTCAAAAAAAATAATTCAAAAAAGAAACCATACCTAAATGTTGCTGCAATCCCTGACCTCAATGCTCGAGAAGAGATCATTGTGACCCAAAATGCGCCTACTGGTCCGGACCTTTCTAAAGTAGGATGTTAGCAAAGTTCATCGATGAACTAGCTAATCATGTAGTAGTTCATGTCTGAACTTTGTAGGAACTTTATTTTGTAAGGTTCAAAAAACTTGAATGTTGTTGCGTTGGTACTGCTATGTTATGGACCTGCTATGTTCAAAATTCATATATGCATGTTCTGAACCTTGCTATGTTCTGAATTAAATTTGCTTTATGTCATCAATGTTTGTCGGCCGACATGTTCTGAAGGTTTCTATCTTAGCCGACATGCTTTGAGTGTTTCTTCTTTCTTTTTGAGGGAGGTAATGTATGAATTTTTCTAATCCTGAAGTAAAATTTGAAATTCATGGAACATAGTGAATTTTGTCCATGTGAAAACAGAGCATGTATATGAAAAACTGAACAAACATAGTTGTTTGCAGGTTCAGAACGTACAGTTTCAGAACACATACAGAGGTGTCCTGCTAAAAAGTTGAAAAAAATGGGACCTGGGAGTCGGAACCCAAGACCTGAGCTTTAGAGACAGTTGTTTCGGCAGTGAGCTATGTAGACTTGAGATCAAGCATCTGGGCACTGCATCGTTTATTATGTTTACGTGCACACTGCCTGAAGGAACATGGCTCATCTTCCGCCCGCCGTCGACAGCCCACGGTGGCGCCAGAGCCAGTTTCAACGGCGGCTCCAGAGCTCGGCCACGACTAGCAGGTCCTAGCTCGCGGCATGTAAAATGTTGCCGACGATACCACGCAGCGGCCGTAGAAACACGATGCCGGGCGGCCAAAGAAGCTAGTGTTTCTGACTTTTGACTGGAGTACGAAGCTAGCTCGAGCACGACGTAGTTACAGCCCTGGAGCACGCACGTAGACATAGGTGACTTCAATGGCTCATCTTCCATGTTGTAGGAATCCGGGCGCGTCTCCAGTTAAGTGTATGTGTCTACAGGTACTAGTTTCAGACTATCAGTTAGAGTTTCAGTTAACTACTAGTGCTAGTTTCAGTTTGTTATTTCAACATACAACGGGACGTTTTTGGAAATATTCCTCCTGGAACGTGCAAGTCGCTACAACCGACGTGGCGTCCTGCATGGCCGTTTCGGACTCAATTTGTGTAATTTTGTTCCCGCAAAGCAAGTTTAGTGACCCATTTGTTTCAAGTTTTTGTATGAAAGTGTTCCGGCAGTGCAAGTTGGTGTACTGTAGGTGTATTTAACTCTTGTATTTACTAACTAACAATTGGTGCAAGAGAGAAGGGTGTTGAATCTCAATGTCCCTAAAAAATGGATAAGGCACACTTAGTCGGTGGTCCAGACCATGCACCCTGGCATTAAACTTGTAGGGAACCCATTATATTGCTCGTGTGCCGTAAATAAATTCTTAGTCATGCAAGTCTGGGAGTGCTTGCTATTAATATTTATAGTCAATTCCACATAATATGTTTGCACGAATGTCCTGTGTGTATAATGTTTATCAGAGAGAGAGAGAGAGAGATGTGATTTGTAAACAATCCTAAATGTGGTTGTACTATTTTTTAGACCAAGGATTAAAGGATCCATTTTATTAAATTGGAATCTTCATTTGGTGAAAGGTGCAACATTAGTCAATAATGAGAAATTTATTGATGTACTATGTTGTCAATTTTGAAATAAAGTCCATGTTACGACACCATTCACAAACTCACTACAGATATTTTTTCTCGAAGTTGTATTACTCAAGGACGGGCGATATAGCTTTGTTTAGTTTGGTTTGTTTCTTTCATATGTTCTTATTTTGTTTAATGAAATGTGCATTATGTTGTCCACTTATGGTATTTTCCCAATACGTATCTTTATTTATTTTCTCGAATGTCCACTTACTTTCTTGAACGGATTTGGAGTGCGCAAGGGAAGTTTCAAATGGATTTTGGTGCAATGTTTCTCATGCTAGGGCTGTAGGGCATGTTATCCCTCTTATTTTGTCAAACATTGCGCTTATGTCAAAGGCGAGCTGGCCCCTGCTTCTCGACATGTACGATATGGCACCTGGTCCATCAGCTGGCGCTGCCATCACTAACCACAACGAGATCTCCACGTATGCTACAGAGTGTCTTTAGAGACAACACAAGTACAAGACCATCATGTTCATGAGTCTTGTATATTAAACATCATCACGTTGTCAGTTGAGTGCAGATGTTCAGGCGGATGGCGATGTTGTCGTTGAAACCCTCACAACAGCAATGTGTCAAAGCGTGGACATCACGCTGCTGAAGGGTGCGGTCCTGCCTGGTTAATGTTGCACCAATACACATGGTGTAGTGAAGATATATATTATCTTCTTCAGTGGCTTGTTGGAGCCGGTGCCCCAGCCTCCTGAGCCTGCAATGATTGGAGGTTCTATGGCCTCATGCCCGATCTTCAGAATATGCTGTACTTTATATCACCCTCAGGCTAAGAGTTCTCTTCCTGGCACCTCCCAGTCGCAAGGTAAAATCTTTTTGTTTAATTTCCCCTTTTCTTTCATGCGCTTCTTTTGTAAACTATTAGGGGAGGTAGTAAAGTATTTTAACCTGAACGTCTCTGAAACATGGAGATGGCACTGTCGATAGGTGGCCATATAATGCTTTCCTTGCGTAGTTTATGTTGAGAATCTGTTTATCAGAGAAATGTGTTGAAATAACTCGTGGAGCATGCATAGTGAGCACACGCTTGATAAGTGGTCATAAATGGTTAGTCATCCAGGGCATGGTTGGTGTAGACATTCACGTCGTGACATCTATAGTTATACTACCTGGTAACACTAGCACCGAGGCTCCCATGCAGCACCTTGTCCGGGAGTTAGCACAGGTCGCACATACCGAGCCCCGCCTTGCCATCCTTATGCACCACCTCGCTGCTGGAGGGTGCAGGCTCGGTCCAACCCGCAGCCATTGCGTACACAGGGTCGCCAGAGAGGAAGCTGGAGAGGGGTAGGGGGACTGGGAGGAAGACGACCAGACACACTGATGAATGCATAGGTGGGGGGCACCATAATTCTGAAACATTCTGAGTATGTGTATTACAAAAAATTGGCTAAACATCAACGAAAAAAAATAGCGTGCCACAAGATTAAGTGTGGCCCATTTCTAGATGCTATACACGTTATGGCGTGCTATATTTGAAAATAGTGTTTTGCATAAAAATGTTAAATATATTCTAAATATGCCAAATATGAGGTATAATCTGTTTGAGTGGAAGCAAAAGTCAGCCACTTCAGTAGATCCACTTTTAAACTGAAGTTTGAACTCGCTGCTCTCTCTTCCCTACTTCCTCTGCATCCCTTGGAAACCGGCAGCGACCACCATAGAGCCCGATTCATTGAGACGACAGTCAGATCCCCATCTCCTCCACAGTCTCACCTCCCTTTTCTCCTTCCCGTGGCAGCTACAACAAGTGGTTGCAACAATGCACCGGAGCAGCAGTAGTGTACGAACAAGTAGCAGCAGGAGCACGCGCACAAGCAAACAGCAGCAGGAACACACACATGAACAAGCAGCAACTGGAACTCAGCAAGGTGGAATCATGGAAGCGGCAGAACAAAGTATTAGTTCGTGATTGAGTTACCGTCATTGCCAGTGGCGTGGCTGATATCACTCCTTCGGTGCTAGCTCGAGTCGAGCTGGAGGTAAGCCGCCACAGTTTCTGCTCATGAGAAGATGTTGCTGCCGTTGCCCATAGCTCGGGTGGGAATGCGAATCGGGGTACCGTTGCTTTGTTTTATAGGTCTGTGGTAGCCTGAGGGGTGGTTTTGGGCCGCTGAGCTGTGGTTTCCTTTGTTTCAGATTTTTACATGATGATACAATGCTATAATGTTACAACCTTTAGTGTTGAAATAGCGCTATTATGCCGGATCTCCTAATACACTAAAGTGATGCTATAACTTCGAAATAGCATGCTATTTTTTTCGTTGCTAAAAATTGAAACGTTCAGTTTCATTGCTTTTGTTTTTTGAGTTGCATGTCCATTGTTGTAGTTGTACCATTCAGCATGTGTGTATGAAACGAGACATTTTTGTAGATGAGCATTTCGGGTACCCAGGTTCATTGTTGCAGTTACATTTCCGACTCTCTGTCCCATCAATGCAGCCGAGCAGTGAACACCATGGCGGCAAGAGCCTTTGTGATGAGCACCTGCACGGACAAACTTGACATGGACACTTCTTAGAGTTCGAGAAAGAATTGAAACTGAGGGGGGTGGAGTGTACCCCGACATTGGCGGATCCAATGGGTGAAGACGGCAAGTGCACCTAGCAACTGGGTAGACATTGCAACGGCCATCTGAAAAGCATCACAAAACTGACCAAAGGCATCACGCCGTGCAATACTCACATTTAGCGTGATTCTAACTATTTTCTTACCAACATCTCCTATTCTCAAGCAAGATATATCTTTTTGTACACGCAATGATCCTCATATATATGCTTGTCCCATGTTCTGACGGGATAATGACTTTCTCGAGCACATGTATCTTGGTGAATAGCCATGTATCTATGTTTCCCATTAGCTATCAAGTGAAAAAATTGAATATTATCTTGGTGAAGAGCCACATGGAGGATTTTTTAGAGATCATCGCAAGAGAGTGGGCCAAGGATGTTGGTGGACACTCTAGTGCTGATCGCTGGCAGAATAAGATTAGACACTTGCGACAGTTCCTGAGGGATTGGGCCAGAAATGAAAGCGGGATTTACAAGCAAGAAAAGGAGTGACTTATTGAATTGATTAACAGCCTGATGTGAAACCTGAAACTTGCTTACTCAACATAACTGACCATGCGGCTAAGACAGAGGCCGAACAGAAACTTCGGGCTCTTCTTAGAGGAGAGGAAATGAAGTGGGCCCTTAGAGGTAAGGTGCTCAAAGTGGTCCACGGTGATTACAATACTCAGTTTTTTCACTTGATAGCTAATGGGAAACATAGAAAGAAATAAATCATTCAGCTAGAGAAGGATGAAGGTACTGTAGTTGGGCGTGAGTACCAACTACAGGGAAACATAGAAAGAAATAAATCATTCAGCTAGAGAAGGATGAAGGTACTGTAGTTGGGCGTGAGAACCTGAAGCTGTACATCTCAAACTATTATAAGACCCTCTTCGGGCTTGCTGAGGACACCTTTGAGTCGCTCGATGAGCTCACGACTGGGGACATACCCCAACTCCATACAGATGAAAATGAGATTTTGTCGGTGCCGTTTACCGAGAAAAGAAGTGTTTGAGGTTTTTTAAAAATGAAACAAAATTAGGCACCCGGACCAGATGGGTTCCCAGCCGAATTTTATCTGAAATGTTGGCACATTATTAAGGGTGACCTATTACCGATGTTTCATGATTTGTTCAACGAACACCTTCAGCTTTTTCACCTTAACTTTGGAATGATAACATTGTTATCGAAGTAGGAGGCAGTGCGCATTGAGCAGTTCAGGCCGATTTGTCTTTCGAACGTGAGTTTCAAAATCTTTACTAAGGTCGGTACAAATAGGCCGGCGCGGATTGTCCATTCGGTGGTACAACCGAGTCAATCTGCTTTCATGCCCGATAGACACATCCTTGAGGAGGTTGTTGTCTTACCCAAAACCCTGCATGAAATTCATTCCAAGAAATTAGATGGGGTAATTTTCAAGGTGGATTTCGAAAAAGCTTATGATAAGGTCAAATGGCCCTTTCTCCAACTGGCTATGCGTATGAAGGGGTTTGCTGAATCCTAGCGAAGATTGGTGGACTCCTTTATCCAAAACGGTAGCATGGGGATCAAAGTGAATGATGACATTGGTCATTATTTCCAACCCTATAAAGGCTTAAGACAAGGGGATCCAATGTCCCCTTGTGGTAGACATGTTGGCATTCCTGATAGGTAGAGCTAAGGATAATGGCCAGGTATGTGGTCTCGTCCCTCATCTAGCCAATGGGGGTGTATCCATTTTACAATACGCGGACCACACTATCCTATTCATGGAACATGACCTTGGAAAGGCTAGAAATATGAAACTAATCAATTTCCTCTTCGAACAATTGTCAGGTCTAAAAATTAATTTTCACAAGAGTGAATTGTTCTGCTTTGGGCGTACAGGGAAAAGGATGCCTATAGACAATTCTTCGGTTGTGAAATGGGCTCTTTGCCATTCCACTAAGTATGGATTCCAATTCACCATCGAAGACTTTCCAATATAGATGGAAATGTCTCGAGGATTGATTAAAAAAAAACTAAGTTGCTGGAAGGGCAAGCGTATGGCTTATGGAGGTAGGCTCGTGTTAATAAATTCAGTGTTAACAAGTATGCCTATGTTCCTTCTATCTTTCTTTGAAGTGCTTGTAGGGGTACAGAAAAGTTTAGATTTCTATCGATCATGTATCTTCTGGCAAAGCGATGAAGTTAAGACAACTTATAGATTAACTAGGTGGGATATCATTTGCAGACCCAAAGACCAAGGATGTCTAGGGATTGAGAATTTCGAAATAAAAAGAAATGCCTACTGAGAAAATGGTTGTATAGGCTATCTACCGAGTCCGAAGGTATGTGGGCACATATCCTTCATAACATTTACCTAGACTAAATCCCTATTCCAGGTCACAGTTCTGGAAGGGGTTGATGAGAACGAAAGACACCTTCTTCCGCAGAGTAAAATTTATTATTAGAGATGGTGGAACTACCAGATTCTAGGAGGATACCTGGCTTGGACATATGCCCCTAATACTTCAGTATCCTACATTATATAATATTGTACAACGTAGGGAGGCTTACATTGCTACATTATTAGACTCGTCTCCATTGAATATTCAAATCAGGAGATCCCTTGTGGGGGAAGCCTGGAGTTCCTGGTTACATCCCGCAAGACGCGTTTCTGGACGTCCCGTAGCCAGGTGGGTCTCTGCATCTGCTCAATGGCCTGGATCAACTTTCAGACCAGCCAGACGCGTTTCTGGACGTCCCGCAGCCAGTTGGGTCTCTGCATCTGCTCAATGGCCTGGATCTTCACGGGGTTGCACTCGATGCCACGTTCAGAGACGAGGAAATCGAGGAGCTGGCCGGCTAGTACTCCGAAGACACATATCTCCGGGTTGAGCTTGATCTGGAAATGGCGCAGGTTGTGAAAGGTCTCCTTGAGATCCTCTAGAAGGGTGCCGCGCTTCTCCGTCTTCACCACAATATCAACTACGTAGAAGTGGGCATTTCTGCCGAGTTGCTTGAGGAGGCACTTCTGCATGCAACGCTGAAATGTGGCGCATGCATTTCTCAGGCCGAACGTCATGGTCAGGTAGCTGAAGGCTTCGAATGGTGATATGAAGGCGGTCTTCAGCCGGTCGGCCGGGTCCAGCTTGATCTGGTGGTAGCCGGAGTAGGCGTCAGGGAAAGACAGCAGCTCGCAGCCGGCTGTGGAATCAATCACTTCATCTATCTGAGGCAAGGCAAATGGATTTGGGGCAGGCTTTGTTGAGGCTAGTGTAGTCAATACACATGCGCCACTTGTTATTCTTCTTCAGCACCAGGCTGGATTGGCAAGCTAGTCCGGGTAAAAAACTTCCATGATGAAGTCGGCTGCCAGGAGCCGGGCAATCTTTTCACCAACAATCCTTCTCTTTTCTTCAGACAGGCGGCGGAGGGGTTGCTTCACTGGCTTCGCATCCGCTTACGTGCAGCTTGTGCTCGGCGTAGTCCGTTGGAACACCCGGCATGTCTTTGGGAGACCATGCGAAGATGTTCCAATTCTCACGGAGGAAATCGACGAGCTCGCTTTCCTATTTGTTGTCTAGGTTTGACCCTATGACAGCAAATCTCTCCGGGTGCACCGGATCCAAGGCGATCTTCTTTGTTTCCTTGGCCGGCTGGAAGGAGCACTGGGTCTTTGCCTCCTTGGAATCGGTGGGCATGTCCGGCTTCTTGCTGGCCATCGACCACCCAGTCAAGGAGACGCTTTTCTTTGGCGATGACGAGGGACTCGGCCAGCCGGCTGCTAGCGGCAGCGCACGTGTGCGACTTCTGGTAGTCGCTGGCAATGGTGATGATGCCCTTGGGGCCCGGCATCTTCATCTTCATCTTCAGGTTAGCATAATGCGGCACTGCCATGAACTTGGCGAGTGCCAGCCGGCCCAAGAGCGCGTGGTAGGGGATGTCTAGATCGACCAACTCAAACTAGATCGGCTCGCGGCGGAAATGGAGCTTGCACCGAACAGGACGTTTATCTTGACTTTGCCGATCGGAGAGCGGCAAAGGCCAGGTACAATGCCATGGAAGATGGTCCGGCTGGGCAGAAGCCGCTTCTCCTTGATGCCCAACTTCTCCATGGTTTCGCGATAGAGGATGTTGATGTTGCTACCGCCGTCTATCGGGATTTGGGAGAAGCGGTAGGCCTGCCTCTCCGTTGAGAAGGTGGAATCCAGCACCATGGCATAGCCACCCGGCGTAGGCATCAGGGCTGGGTGGTCCTCTTGGCTCCAGCTGATGGGCCTCTCGGACCAGTGCGTGTACGGAGCGGCTTATGAGGCGACAACGTTCACCTCGTGGTGGTGCTGTCGCCGGCTGTGCTTATCGTCATCTTCACTGGTGAAGATAACGTAGGCCCCATGCTCTTCGGGGAATTCGTCTTGCAGCAGGCCAACTGGGCAGGCTGCCGGCTGCTGAGGAGGCAAAGCCGGCGGGCCAGCAGGCGGGGGAGGCAGTCCCTCGCCCTTGGCGATCCGGGTGAGCCAGTGGCACCTCCGAGTGGTGTGGTTGGACGGCTTCACACCATTGTGGAACTTGCAGGGAGCATCAAGAGACTGCTCGAAGGAGAAGGCGGGCAGCCAAGCAGGCTTGCCGCCCTTCTGACGCTTGGGGCCGGGTTGGCCCTCCGGCTGCTGGTCTTCGACTGCTGCTACTTGCCGGCTGTGGGGAGCCGGCTGCTGGGCCTTGCGCTTGTTGTCGTTTAGCTGTTGGCGTCGGCTGGAGTCACCAGCCGACGTGTGAGGAGCCGGCGGGGCTACCTTTCTAGAAGCGTCAACCAGGATGTCCGAGTTCATGGAGGAGTCGACAGTGGCGATCTGTTCGCCACGCTCAGGAGCTCGTCCAGCGTGGCCGTCTTGTCGCACAAGAGCTTGTGCTTGAGCAGGGTGCCCTCTTTGCACCCGACGGTGAAGTACTCTATGACTTGCACCTCGTGCACCCCCTCGCAGGAGTTGCGCAACTCGGCCTAGCACATAAGGTAGTCGCGGGTGAACTCGGTTGTGCCTTGGACGCACATGGAGAGCTGGCGAGGATTGGGCAGCCGTTTGTAGGTGCTGGTGAAGTTGCGGATGAAGGCGTTAGTGCAGTCCAGCCAGCTGTTGACGCTATATGGCTTGAGGTTGTTCAGCCATGTCTAGGCCATTTGCTATGAGCGGAACATACTTCACGGCAACACGCTTGTTGTCATTTGCTATGTTGACGGCTGTGGAGTAGTCGACCAGCCAGTCCTCCAGCTTAACGGAGCCATTGTACTTGGGAGTTTCTTCGGGGACCGAGAACCCTTTGGGGAAGGGCTCGTCGCGAATGGAGGAGCGGAAGCAGGCCGGGCTGATTGCGTCTCCTTCTACGGCCATGGATCGAGCAAGCCGCTCGATCCGGTGGCACGCGTCGTTCTCGCCGACTCCTTCACGGGGGCCCAGCCGGCCTCCAAGAATCGGATGATCCACAAGTGGCTGGGAAGCCGGCCTCTCCCGGCCGGGGGGGGGGGGGGGGGGGGGGGGGGGGGGGGGGGGGGGGGGGGGGGGGGGGGGGAGAGGCAGACGCTCGTTCCGCTGGCTTTGCACTCGCGGGCGACCGTACTGGTCTCGTACGATCATGACGTGAGTGTGCCGGCTGTGGCTAGCAGCCGGCTCCAAATCTTGTTGGTCGCGATGGCCGCCTGTTGGGGACCGAGAGGTCGCGCCATGCTTTTGGCGGGGTAGATTGTCTTCAGCTTGCCTGCCGGATTCTATCACACGGCGGCGCACATCCTGCTGTGCGGCCACAGTGACGAGGAGCTCCTGGATCCGCGCCATCTGGCTGCGGTGCTCATTGCCCTCTAGGTCTTCCAGCTCGTCTACCGCCGCCTAGGCGGCGCGTAGGTTCTCCATCGGGGTGGTGTAGACAGGGCGTCCAACTCCCAGCATGCTGGCAATAGTCGCGCCGTGATGCGGAACCGCGCCTGCTCGGCTAGGTTCGCCAGCAGCCGGCACGCCACCCACGATGCGGTCGATCTCGCACTGGTTGGCTTCAGCATGGTGTCTCAAGGCAGCCAACTAGTGGGCGCTCTCGAGGAGCGTCGTGCGGTATGCTTCCAGCGTCTCTCTGTCGGCGTTGGCAGCGACGGGGGTAGCTAGGCCTCGCATGGCCACGTGCTGTGGGTCCTGGGCGGCCTTGCTGGCGTCCAGGCTCTCGCCAATGACCATTACATCTACGACGATGCCCACGCTGGCTCCAATGGGAATCTGAGGGAGTGGGTCGTCGATGACCTCCACATTGCTGGGGAAGGCATCGATGCAGGCCGCGTCAAAGCCGATGAGCATCTCGACGGGCGGGTCAGAGGAGCCAACGGACTCTAAGTCCGAGGCGGGCTCATCGTCGATGTGGAGTTTGTCGAGGAGGCTGACGAGGTAGCTCGCGGGATCTTTGGTTCCCGCATCGGACGAGGTCTCGTCGGAGAGGCTGATCCCGCCGATGAGATCAGCAAGGCAGCTCGCGGCGCAGGCGGTTTCTATGTCGTGAAGCGTGTCGACACCTACGCCATCAGGCGTGTCTGCTGGATGCTCCCGCCAGGAAGAAAAAGGGTTCCCGTCCAGAACGTGTTTTTGGCCAACGGTGAACCTAGCCCCACGGTGGGCGCCAAATGTCGGGGTTATCTAGAGACATATGCCAGGGGTTGGCTTATCATGGATGGGGACATGAGTACGTCGTCGGGCCCTGAAAGCGGGAGTGAGCGAGATCTCGAATGCCTACGAGTCTTACCCAGGTTTGGGGCTCTCCATGGAGATAATACCCCTGGTCCTGCTCTGCGGGGTCTCCGCATGATGCCTATCGTCAATAGAGTAGCTACAAGAGTGCTCCTTGAGCTGTTCCGGCTAGAGGAGGAAGAAGGGCAAGGCTAGCTCTATCTCCTCTCTCTATGTATGTGTGTGTTTGCTGAAGTTCTGAACCCTTTGCATGGGTGAGCCTGGGAGTTTATATAGGCCTACCCCCCAGGGGTACAATGGTAATCCGGTCTGGTATAGGACCCGGCCGTCAGTGTCTCTTGGCGCCGGCTTTTCCGCCGGCTGCTGGGGCCCGCCGCCTGGTGGATCCCGCCGGTTGCCGGAGACTTGGCCTACATGTAGGGCCTGCCGCCTGCGGTCCATGCCGACTGCTTTCTACTGTAGCCTCGCCCTTGATGACGGAGGCTTTGTCGAGGGGGATGGCTACAGTCCCGCCGCTTGGCGGGCGCTCACTGTAGCCGTGCGGTGTCTCGTCTGGTTAATGGGGTGCAGACTCCGAGGGAGGGGTGGGCCGCCTACTCGAGGTTGGCTCACCCTTGAGGCCGCCTGCTCGGGGGCCGCCGTCTTCTAGTGGCTCGCGGACAGGTAGGGCCCGCCACCTGTGGGCCATATCGACCGCCCGTCGTGGGAGCATGGCTCGGGCCGACGTAGGCCGCGTCATGTATCGCGTGGCTATAGTGCCGCACCGGGCGAGGGGTGTCTGCTTGGTTTGCCCGCACTGTGGCCACGCTGGTCCAGGAATCTGGGGCGGCAGGTCACACTGTAGCTACGCCCGTCTCGTCGTAGTAAATGGGTGCAAACTTTTAGAGGACGAGGGGACGCCTGCTAATAGTCGGCTCCCCTGGTGGCTGCCTTCTGATAGCTCGTCGTTTTCTGGCAGCCGGCTTCCTCGACCAGTCGGCCCAAGGAGCCGGCCGTATGTTCGGGAGGTGCGAGGCGCTTTGCTAGCCCCGATGTCTTGAAACTCTATGGGGTGGACATGGGGCTACCCGTGATCAATCCCTTCGACAGTGGCTCTGGTGCAACGACCACCGGATTTGGACACGGCATGCTTATTGGCGCTGCTCCAAGAAGAGGTGATCCATGGCGCTTTTGGCAACGCGCGAGTACCTTCCTCATCACGATCCCATGACCCTTTGCCAAGGAGAGGCTCTGCACTGCCGTTGCCACCTCCTCCGCTGAGGTCTATGGCGTCGGCGACAGCTATGGATCGCCACGGCATGGAGGAAGCACACGCCGAGAACACACGCATCAGCGACACTCGAGGGGAGCCGACCAAGATCAAACCAATCCTCGACTATCGCCACGGCCGAGGCCTCTGCTTCAAATGCGGCGAGCGCTGGGGGCACGAGCATATCTGCCCCACCCCGGTGCTATTCCATGTCATGGAGGAAATCCTAGAGCTATTCGGCATCAACATTGTCTTCTCTAGCAACGAACAGGTTCCAGCATCAGAACCACCTGAAGAGGTCTGCGCAATTTCGCAGGGGTGTGAATTTGAAACAGACATGAAGATCTTGCAGCTGGGTACGTATGAAGCAATCCTCGGAATGGATTGGTTAGAGGCACACAGCCCGATGCACGTGGATTGACATGCCAAGCGTTTGGAGTTCAACTCTGCTGCTTGTTTCACCATCTACAATGTCCAATTGCAAGGGTTATGTAAGCAACAAGCGGTGTCTCTTATGGTGCAGTTAAAACTGAGCAGGAGCAGCACGGGGTAATTCCTCCCATCATTCAGCAGCTGCTAGATGATTTCCCAGATGTCTTCGGGGAGCCAGTGGGGCTGCCACCCAGGAGTTCCTGTGATCATCGTAGTCCTCTTCTATCGGGGGCCCAACCAGTCAATCTCCGACCTTATCGTCATAAGCCAGACCAGAAGGATGAAATTGAGAAACAGGTTGCAGAGCCATTGTGAATAGGGGTCATCAGCACAGCACCACTCCATTCTCCTCTCCCATGATCTTGGTGAAGAAAAAAGACGGGACATGGCGCCTTTGTATTTACTACAGGCACCTCAACGTGCACACTGACGTCAGCAAGTACCTAGTTCCGGTCATCGAAGAGCTGTTGGATGAGTTGCATGGAGCAAAGTGGTTCTCCAAACTAGACCTGCACGCAGGGCACTATCAAATCATGCTAGGCGAAGGAGAGGAATACAAGACAGCCTGCCAGACACATTCGGGCCACTTCAAGTTGAAGGTCTTATCATTTGGTCTAGCAGGTGCTCCCCCAAGTTTCTTTGGTGCCATGAATCTCACTTTGAAGCCAGGGCTCCGTAAGTATGTCCTAGTTTTCCTCGATGATATACAACCACATTAATAATAAAAATAATTATACAACATCAAATCTGAATAATCAATGGCTCTTAAGGCATGAGAAAATAGTTAATACTCTGCTCACCATTGTTCCAAAGGGAGGACTTTTTCTTAAATATCATGTATATATAAAAATATAATCTACGAAGGGTTTTAAGATCGAATTCTACCGTCTTCTGTTGCAAAAAGGAAGATGTTTGTTTTTTCAGTAGGTGATAGAATGGAAGATATATGCTAGAATGGGGAAATGAATATTATACCTTTCACAAACTTATAGGTCACGTACATGATAAATGAAACATCTTTCAATTTGTAACCATGTTGTTTACCAAAATAATAATAATCCATAACAACGTATTTATATTACTGTCCAACATTTCTAATTCTTAAGAACTTTGGCATATTAAATATTAAAAGTGCTAGCCCAGGCAGATGCACAGGTTGACGACTAGTTTCTTTAAACAACTTGGCATTCTCATATGCTTGGGTTCTCCATTCATCAAGCGAGCTAATGTCAAATAACCACTTCTCACCGGCAAGCTTGAAATCATAGTTGAGCTCTTTGATTGCCCAATAAGCTTTATGTTCTAATTCAAGAGGTAAGTGACAAGCCTTTTCATAAACCATTTTATATGGAGACATACCCATAGGGTTTTTATAAGCAGTTCTATAAGCCCATAATGCATCATCAAGTTTATTAGACCAATTCTTTCTAGATCTATTAACAGTCTTTTGCAAAATCAATTGAATCTCTCTATTGCTCAACTCTACTTGACTACTAGATCGAGGATGATAAGGAGATGCAATTCTATGGTTGACATCATATTTAGCAAGCATTTTACGGAAAGCACCATGAATAAAATGTGAACCACCATCAGTCATTAAATATCTAGGGACTCCAGACCTCGAAAAATAACTTCTTTAAGCATCTTAATAGAAGTGTTATGATCATCACTACTAGTTGGAATAGCTTCTACCCACTTAGTAACATAATCAATAGCTACTAAAATATTTGTATACCCATTAGAAGAAGGAAAAGGTCCCATATAATCAAAGCCCCATACATAAAATGGTTCAATAACAAGTGAATAATTCATAGGCATTTCCCGACGTCTACTAATATCACCAATTCGTTGACATTCGTCACAAGACAAGGCAAACTTACGATCATCCTTGACGAGAGTGGGCCAATAAAAACTCGATTGTAATACCTTGTGTTCAGTTCTATCTCCAGCATGGTGTCCTCCATAAGCCTCGGAGTGGCACTTGCGTAGGATCTGTTCCTGTTCATGCTCAGGTACACAATGTCCAATAACACCATCTGCTCCTTCTATATAAAGGTGTGGGTCATCCCAAAAGTAATGTCTTAAATCATAGAAAACCTTTTCTTTTGCTGATATATATGTGAAACTAGTTGGTATAAATTTAGGAACAATGTAATTAGCATAGTCAGCATACCATGGAGTATTACGAGAAGCATTTATGACGGCTAATTACTCATCAGGAAAGCTATCATCAATAGGCAGTGGGTCATCAAGAACATTTTCTAACCTAGACAAGTTGTCTGCAACGGGGTTCTCAGCTTGCTTTCTATCAATAATATGCTAATCAAATTCTTGCAATAGGAGAACCCATCTAATAAGTATAGGTTTATCATCTTTCTTTTCCATAAGATATTTAATAGCAACATGATCATTGTGAACAGTTACTTTGGAATCAACAATATAAGATCTGAACTTATCACAAGCAAATACAACTGCTAAAAATTCCTTTTCAGTAGTAGCATAATTTCTCTGGGCATTGTTTAGAGTTTTACTAGCGTAATGAATAGCATTCAATTTCTTATCAACTCTTTGTCCTAAAACAACACCAACAGCATAATCTCTAGCATCACACATTATTTCAATGGGTAAATTCCAATCAGGTGGTTGAACAATAGGTGCAAAAATCAAGGCTTTCTTAAGTATTTCAAATGCTTCTACACAATCATCATCAAAAACAAAACGAACATCTTTTTGCAAGAGATTAGTAAGAGGCCTAGAAATTTTAGAGAAGTCTCTAATAAACCTCCTATAGAAACCATCATGACCAAGGAAACTTCTTATACCTATGATATCTTTAGGACACGACATCTTTTGAATATCATCTACTTTAGCTTTATCAACTTCAATACCTCTTTCAGAAATTTTATGCCCCAAGAGAATACCTTCATTAACCATAAAGTGGCACTTCTCCCAATTCAGACAAGATTAGTTTCTTCACATATCTGCAAAACTCGATCAAGGTTGCTTAAGCAATCATCAAAAGAAGTTCCATAAATGGATAAATCATCCACGAAAACCTCAACAATCTTTTCACAAAAGTCAGAGAATATAACAGTCATTCATATTTGAAAGGTAGCAGGTGCATTGCATAAAACGAAAGGCATATGTCTATAAGCAAAAGTACCGAAAGGGCAAGTAAAAGTGGTCTTTTCTTGGTCCTCTTTTGATACAGGTATTTGTGAGAAACCAGAATAACCGTCTAGAAAGCAAAATGTATATGTTTGGATAGTATTTCTAGCATTTCATCAATAAAAGGTAGAGGGTAATGATCTTTTCTAGTAGCTTTGTTCAATTTGCGAAAATCAATTACCATTCTATAACCAGTAACAATTCTTTGTGGAATCAATTCATTCTTATCATTAGGAACAACTGTAATACTTCCCTTCTTAGGGACACAATGAACAGGACTTACCCATCTACTATCAGCAATAGGATAAATTATACCTACCTCCAGAAGCTTTAGTATTTCATTTCTTATGACTTCTTTCATCTTAGGATTTAACCGTCGTTGATGATCAACAACTGGTTTGTCATCCGGCCCCATATTGATTGTGCTAACATAGAGTGGGACTAATGCCCTTAAGATCATCAAGAGTATAACCAATAGCGGCACGGTGCTTCTTCAGAGTTTTCAATAATTTCTTTTCTTCATACTCTGAAAGGTTAGCACTAATAATAACATGATATATCTTCTTTTCATCAAGATAAGCATATTTCAAAGTATCAGGTAATTGTTTAAGCTCAAACACGGGATCACCCTTGGATGGAGGAGGATCTCCAAGGATTGCAACAGGCAAATTGTGTTTCAAAATAGGCCATAGATTAAAGAATATTTCATCTAATTCCTTTCTTTCGTTCATAAACATATCATTCTCATGACCTAGAAAATATTGTTCTAAAGGATCAGTAGGAGGCATGGCAATAAAAGCAAGACCTATTATTTCATCCTTACTAGGCAATTCTTTATCATGGGGTTGCCTACGAAATTTTGAGAAATTGAAGTCATAAGACATATCCCCAGTGTCTTTGAACTCCGAAGCATAGATTTTCAACAAAAGGTTCAACATCTCGTACAACATCCGTCAAAAAAATTAGTAATGAGACAAAAAAGAAAAAGGGCAGCCTAAGAATAGTAGACGTCGGGAAGGGAACACCGAGCCTGCTTTGGAAGAACTGTACCCGAAAAGTGATATCTATCTCTCACTTTGTCGTTCCGCCATCCTTCCTCACGCAACAATCCGGGACACACTTATAATTGACTAAATGCAACGGTGATGTGGTCGATGGCCTGCTCCCTAGCAGCATTGGGCTTTGGGCATGGCTGTGGACGAGCATGCAGAAGGGGGTGAGCAGTTTGATGTGCCAGCTCCCGGACCAGGTGCATCCTCCAGTTATCAGCTCCCAATTACGACAAAACTACCTCCTCATGCTCAGAACCGTCAAACGCTTGGTCGCATATGGTGCCAAGCAGCTGTATTCTAGGCCCCAGCCCGGCCGAATTGACTGTTTTGATCCTTTAGTGTGAGAATAGGACATGTTGTGAAGGGGAGACTTTGTAATTGCTGACGATATGGTGTTGAACATTATGGTTCTCTAACACAACACCATTCCACATAGGACCGCTACAAACACACTTGAGACATTATTAATTTGCCGTGACTTGTCGGCCTTTACCGAATCAGATCATGAGAGGATCTACAACCACGATGCACAAATATGGATCCTCAAACTTCCGCGGACGAGTCCGGCCCATATCCGGGCATGTCCGCTTATGATTGATGGAGAGAGCAAGAGAGAGAAAATAAAGAAACAATAAACAAATCGAAAAGGTGGTCCGCGGTGGGCTGAATTCTATGTGGCACCCTGCCTGAACACGCCCAGACATCCCCATATTCTCCCCATATATGCCTTGGGTATGAGGATTTGCTGACAGCCCAAACAAATGGGGACAAAGTAGCTAGGGGTTTCAGTTGGGTGCCTTTTTTACTTGTCTCTCCTATCCTGGCAGTGACTGAGTTGTCCAGAATGTTTGGGGATGCTATGAGTGGTCCGGTGGTATATGCTCGTAGAAATATTCATTGTATTCTTGAGTGTCATGTTAATTTTGTTTTGAAGATCAAATTTATATCCATGCCATGCTTGTTTCGTGCAATGCCTTGTTAGAGATCAAGCACACATTGACACAAAAAACAGATAGAATTATCTATGATGATATAGGCTGAGGATCGAAGACTTTCTTCATCCGTGTGCGCAATTCTATGGCGGATTTCTTTGTTTCATCAGAGATGTGGTCGCTCACCATGGTTCTTGAAATCTGAAAATCTGTCATAGAAATGCAACCCACTATGTGATAGAACCAAAGTGGCCTAGCCCTGCCCGTCACTTCGATGACATTTTTTGCACTACCCACCACGGATATCTGTGACAGTTGTGTTTGAGCTGCTGACTGGCACCAAAGAGGAACCAGTGTTCCATATAAAAATACTCCTCGGTGGCTCAGTCGGACGAGCTCGCTCCAAGGGTTCCACCGCCCATGAGCCCCTGTTCATTGTGCACTAGAGGTTCGGTCATGAGCTGTCTTGATTTACTTTTGCATTCTTTATATTTAAGTTTATACTTGTTCCAAAATTTCTAATACTTTCTACGTGAAGGTTATGAAGATCACCAATGCTACCTTGACTACAACTGTGCGAAACATTAAGGAGTTCGCTTTAGTGCTTGCGGGATGATAAATATCTGTAGGCTGTGCATAGCAAACAATTCAAATGATCCCTCACATTACATATCTCTATTGACTGCTCATTAGCGGTAGGCTGTGGTTATCCATCAACCCTGCCAGTTGTCCGCTTAGTTAATAAGCAGTCCTGTAATAGTGTACCACGATGCACAAAAATCCTCTCTTGATGGCATACGTACATCTTGCTTGCCTGGGGTAGGTGGGTGGTGATCCAGCCTGTTTTGTTCATGCTTGGGAGTCATCGAGGTGCACTTCCTTTCTCTCATACGCTGGCTGTTAGAAAAAATAGTGCCAGAACAAAATCTGAATAAGGGGTGAGAATGGGAGACCCCAGGAAGGGAATCAACACTGGGAAGGCAAGAGCAAGTCAGGAGGAGGATATTGCATGTTGAGATTCTTCGGTGTGGCACCATAACTCCTCCGACCACCATCTGTGGATGAATTTTGGGGAGAAACTCTCAGGCAAACAAAGCTAGCTTGCCACCTTCGTCGCCATGTGCTCCCTCGCCAGATCGCCTTTTTCTCAGTCTGGTGGGAGACATGCAGCGACATCCCTACCCACGACTCTGTCGCCCCCCACTTTTTCTTGCTAAGGCTCTCACTCAATGGTGCTTGTTAGAATAAATCCGAAGCGCTCCATTGATCTATCGAGGACCAAACAATCACATAAACACGACACCAAAATTTGTTAATGAGGTTCACCATCATGGCTACATCCCCGGTGCCTAACTTCGGGCTCTCCTTCCCATGACACCGCTACAATACCGCATCCCGGCACACGCGCCGGCTCCCCGTGCGTGCCTGTGCTATTATGTTGGCATATGTTACATCGTGTGTCTACCCCCGCTATATATGAGAGGCCTAGGATACAAGTGCCCTACTTGGACACGACTCCGTACCCTATCTACACACCGTACGACTCCAAGTCCAACTGTAACCTAACTTGTACAATAATATTCGACACAACTCTAACAAACTCCACCTTGGCTAATATTCTCCACCACCTTTAATTCATCCATGCGTCGAACCTCCATGTACATTGGACTTGGGAACGCCATGAGCACCGCTGCTACTTCCAGCCTTCATGTGACTCCACCTACAACTAACTGTAGTCTCTTCTCGTCTTGTTCACAGTCGACACTTGAGCAAAATTAAGTTTCTCGTTACTCTACTTTGTGCTCCCAACTTCCGGAGGATCCGTTCAATACCATAACACACCGCCACGTCTGTGTGAAAATGAACAACTCACATATTGGATGCCACATATAAGAGTTACCTGAACTCAACATCACTGCACTTTCTTGACCGTCTGTCTGAAACTTGAAGGAATTTCACCGTCGCCCTGTCACCCTTAGTCAAATTCACAGTTGTCTCATCCTTTTCCCGGATAGTCTTTAACACGTCCCACAGCTATAGCACTCCGCCTTCTTCTATATTTTTCATCCGCACTTTGCCATGTGCACTAAACACCATAGAATATACGGCCATATACTCTCTCAGCTTATGACAATTTTAGACTTCGGCCACTTTCTCAGATTCTCCATGGTCAACTCATGTACATCATCCGGCACCGATAGACCCAGTCACCAACTTGAATCTGGTACTCGTCAACACTGCTTCAGCACCCCTGCACACTTTGTCTGACCACCAGTGCCTTGGCCTATTGCTGTGTCCCGTGCTTACCGCACGCCTCGCCGCTATCACCGCGTCGAGCCTCTGCTGTCCTGGTCGAGTATCTAGGGTCGTGGACCCACACCACTCAAACCCCTACTGCAGAGAACCACCGATCATCATCGACCGATGCCGATCATCACGTCTCCATCAGACCATTGGGCCCCAGTCCGATCCACGTGTCTATCGCTATCCCGCTGAAATAGGCTTCGACTTTCCATGCATTTACGTCGTAGCCCCTCCATCAGCACAAAGTGTAGTCATCCATCAGACTCCAGCTCCACCTTCAACACGACTCCATGTAGCTGGCCGTGCTACCCGCGCCCCGTCGACTTAAAGTTCTCATATGCACCGTCTTGAATCAACCCCGCGCCATAGTCTGTCGAAGCCGCACAAGCCCTCAATCCCGCACCACGTGTTTCCACGCCCTAGAAGTTGGCCACCATCAGCATCACGCTCCTATGTCATCGTCACTAAAATCACCACCGTCTTCTGCTTTGACCAACATCCATGTGGATCCATCAGACTGTCCAGTCCAATCTAGCGGAACTTGTCCGGCTGCAATCATACTCCACCCTGCGATGTGTCCGCCCCGCACATCTCCATGCATTGCTTGACGCCCACTGCAACAAAAACCCACCTATAACAACGCATATCTAGCAACGAAAGTCGAGATGCGTTCGGTTAAACAAACCTCCCACCTCCCCACGAAGGATAACCTCCCTGTATCCACCTCGGTGCAAATATCACGCAACTAACACGCAGCCAAGCAGGAAAAAAAAGGAACCCAATCTTATCTCCCCACCACCTCTCTCCCCGATTCACATCTCCCACGCGAGCTCCACGCCTCCACCACAACGCTGCTTCTGCCGCCGCCTCTGATTCGAGGCAGCTCCGGTGCTCCCCTTCACCACGCCTCACCAGCTCGTCCCCCCCTCTTGTTCTCCTCTGGCCCCGCCCCCAACCCCTACCGCCACGACGTCCTCCACGCGTCTGCACGGCGCGACGGTTCGTTGTTGTAGGCTTGTAGCTCATGTGCTCGGCCCATCAATCCCACTACCACACGCGATCGGCTACCGGCTAGGCTCGATGACGCTGTTCCACCTTGGCTACCTCGACTCCGATGTTGACGGTTCAGTAAGGCACCCCTCCCCTCTGCCCTTGCCCTCCCGCTGCTTTGTGGCATGGCATCTTGCCATGGATAATTCTTTGCCGGCCATTACGACAATGATTAATGCTGCCTTATCACTTGCCTGATCTGCCGTTGTGGGCGCTGGCTTGCACCGACAGCCACACCACTCCATGGTTTGTATTCATCACTATTCTCATATGTGCACAGAAATACTGCTACCTAGGGGTAATTCAATCATCTGGGTGTACGCATACAAGTGATTCACCACATGTCTGTATGTGTTGATTCAGGAAAATGTGTGCGTTCTCTTTATCTAAATAGTTCTATCTTGTGATACATTAGATTTTAATTTTTCATGTAGCTATGTGTGTGGATAATTAATTAATATATCCATGAAGATGATTAGACTGTCAATTGAATAAGTTGATAGTATCTCTGGATATCCTAAGCTGTTAGTTTCTGACTATTTATCAAACCATTCCTTCTAGTATCATTTAATAGGCGACCACTATTATGTACAACATCATGATTTATTTCGAGAAAGAAAACAAATATCTTCTTATCGGTCTTATGAAACCTTACTGATTTCCTTGTAATAATCTATGAATAAGCCCCACATGCATCTCTACGTCCTATTATTTCTCTTCATCTTTATTTTATAATCCTTAATTTCATCTCCCCTTGCTTGTTCTGAAATTGACTTCCCTTCAGCCAACATTTGTCTGTTTGTTCTTTCTCTTAACACGTAATTCCTCAGGTTCAGAATGATGATACTAGCTAGTGCTTATGGTATGACTTATGATCCACTGATTTAGATATGTAAAACTTAAATGTTCTAGCAAGTACTTATGAAGCGAATCCATCATTCTTTGCAGTGCCAAAATTTCTTACATATTCATCTTTGGGAGAAAGATCAAGGCATATAGCGAGCTACTTCTGCAAAAGGAGGTACTGATTCCAGCCGGCTAGTAAACATGTAGGTGATTTACATGACATAATCTGCAATGTAATTTAAAAACTGAGGTTCAAAAAGTTTGTGTATTCATAATTCAGATTTGTCTTATTCCCAAGCATCCATATAAGTTAAAATCATGTGAAAACACACTTGTTATCATTTAATAGAACCACCTGATTTAGCTTTGTGGGAATTATGTTCTCTCAACCTAAAAAGCACGGACACAGGGACGGAAAGACGGGGATACGCATACGGGGACATGGGATACGACATTTTCAAAAACAGTGATTCGGGGATACGGTGAGTATATATAAAATAAATAAGAAATATACAGAGTCAAAACAGAAAAAACAATGAGAAACTGCTGGGTCTGGATCCCACAGAGGATAGTTCGTATCTACGAACACCAGGGACCAGGCTGTCCTTTGATCTCACCCACAGAGGGGTGGGCCCAGGGGTGGCGCTCCCTGATGCCATGCTCACTAGAAACAAGTAGAAATCATTCAAGCGAGCACAACATGGGGAAGCAATTAGCAGCCTCTCAATTGAAGGAAATCATGTCGCAAAGATGAAGAGGTTGAAGAGAGGCTGCTGGCCTTGGGGTTACCTGCTCGAGCGTGGTTGCCGCCGGGAGGAGAAGCTGCTGGGGGCGGTGGTCGAGTCCAGGCGACGGCAGCGGCGCGTTCGCTGCTGGTTAGCAGCAGGTCGTTCGTTATGTGGCGTGCGTGCGTACGAGGGTTTGTATTGGGCCGAGGCTATTATTGGGCCTCCCGAGTCCCCCAACATATCCCAGCCGTATCCATGCTTTTTTCTAAATTTTTTAATTCAGAAATCGTGGGATGCTGCAGGATACATGTATCCCGGCTTATCCAGGCGTGTCGCCGTATCCCGCTGTACTACGACAGCAAATCGACAGATTCTGCCGTATCCATGCTTTGTAGCTGTCAACTTCCAAGTACTTTTGGAAATTTGAAAATCTCTACATTTATATGTATTGTTTTGAGAACTGGAGATCTTTGTTTGCAATCAAGGATGCTATATTTGTCGATGTACATAGTTTTTGGCACGTACCTCACTGTATCTTCATTATTTTCTTTGTAAGGTGTTTAATAACTCGTTTAATATAAGGATGCTCTTTTCAAAAGGCCCTCTTTTCTCGGTCTATATAGCAGAGTGCTATGGCTGGGACTGTAAAAAGTGACAAATTATGATATTTCATAGCTCTTTTGAGGTGATGATATTTTTTGGATGATGAAACAATGATATTGTTCTGGTGCTTGCTTCGACTTGGGTGTTCAGAGAAGTGAAACTTCAACTAATCTGTTCAGGGAAGCAACATATTGCATTTAAAGTGAAGCTTCCTCTATGATATGGAGATGCAATCATCCATGTAAAGACAAGGTATGCTCATTTCTCTATTGTGTGAATTCAACATGGCTGAGCAACAATTTATTTGCTCATACTTTTTGCAATATTAATGCTTATTGCAATTCCTGCTTAGCTTGGGAAATTCAAAGAAGAATGTTGCTCTTGCTACACTCCAGAGTACTGACCTGTGACCTATAGAATATAAAACAAAAAACTATGGGTGTTGAACTAGGTACTCCCTCCGAGAGTAACTGTTTCTTGGTTGACATAACCACTAAAACAAAATTATTAGCCATATGGTAAGATTAACTATCACATGGCCTCCAACCTTTATATGTTGCTCTTTCGTTTAAATTTTACTTCCCTGTTAATTGATTTTCTTTGATGGTACCTTGCTATTCTCATTTCTTTGTTGCTGTAGATTGCCAAGATAAATCGATGATGCATGGCTCAGAAGTTGATTACAAGATCGAGAAGGTGGCCGCTACTAGATAGTTTCAGATTATGTTTGGGAATGTAATTTTTAGGATCAATGTTTCAAACACTATGTTTTAGATGGCTGAGTAGTTCATTGCAAGGTTGAGAATCAGACTATTACTAGATAGTTTCACATATTGTAATCTGTGTATCATGTTCTTTGTAAAGCAATCAAGTTGATTTAATATATGTGACCTTTCTCATTGTTATGTTTGTGTCTCCTATGCATTATCAACATTAATGCAATAAGTTCTGGATGCTAATATAAAAAATACCATTAATTGTCCAAGCAATACGATAATTCTTCTAGGCATTACAATGGTCATTTTCTAGGCTAGCCACCAACACATATGAAGCGTTGTTGCGCCCTAGCTCTATACGTTGCTATCTTACAACACTTATTTATGTCGTTTACCAACGCATGGATATATGTTGGTGTAGACCTTTGCAACGCCACCAACGGCAACGCATCTAAATCCGTTGGTGTAGACCTTAGCAATGCTTATATGGACATACGACAACACATTGATGCGTTACTAAAGGGGGGGTTCTTGTTGTAGTGGCCTTGTGTATGCATGATCTTGCCACGGCATGCTCCAGACTCCTCCGAGCCTTACGCATGTCGTCGTCCCTGATTCCTGTTTAATTGCTCGTGTTGAACATCTCTCCTGCTGCCATAATGCCATCTCCGATCATGTGCAAAGCAAAGAATCCCAAAAAAAGTAGTCTCTCGTAGCCTTGTGCCCGTGTAGCAACTAGCTCAATATAAACTGTCAGCTCCGCAATAAAGAACACACGTGGCCACCTTTGCTATCTTCCTTGTTCTTTCCTTTTTTTCCAAGATCTTAATCCAGTATGCGCAGCTATTTTCATTTTCTGACACACTGCAAAGTCTCCCGGAACCAGACTTGTTTTTTCTTTAAACAAATTTTTTTTGAGGGGTAATAGCCTTTTATATTACTCAAAGTCCACAGAGAGTGGGATACAAGTTTGATCGTGTGGTTGGCCAAGCCACACATGACGCCCTGGGCCTAACGACAAGGCGTGTTTAGCTAACTTGTGGGCTTCAACATTAGCCTCACGTCTTTCAAAAGTAAACTTACAGAACCATGCAGCAGCTCCCCTTACAGAACCATGCCTCCACGCCTTGGCCTGCTCCATTGAACCGCCCCTTTGCCAGCCCATCAGGCTGCTTGGCCTGCCGCCCTCGGCCTTGGCCCTCGCAGCACCCAGCCGCGCGCTACACGCACCGCCCGAAACCGATCAGGACTCCATGCGTGCGTGCCCTAGCGCTCCGGCTGACCGCCCGCGTTCCCGCCTCTGTTTCGATCGAGCGATCGATCTCGTCGACGCCAACTGGCACTGTCCGAACGCCCCACGCGTTGTTCGCTGCCCATCGCATCTCGCCGAGACGGCCTCAAGTCGCTGCACACCGCTGATGACACTGACTGCTGCCTCTGATTGCTTCTGACACGAACATAACTCCCGCCGCTTGCATCGATCTTCTCCAGTCGCAAGTCTCGACCACCACCGATCGATTCGACGAATTCTGCTTCACCTCTAAATCAACATCTCCAGCCTTCAAATCGAACCTTACTCATGATACCACTTATTAGAATAAATCCAAAGTGCTCCGCTGGTCTACCTAGGACCAAACAATCACACAAGCACGACACCAAGATTTGTTAACAAGGTTCACCATCATAGCTACATCCCGGGGCCTGACTACGGGCGCTCCTCCCCATGGCACCGCTACAATACCGCACCCCGTCACACGCGCCGGCTCACTCTGCGTGCCTGTGCTATTATGTTGACATAGGTTACATCGTGTGTCTATCCCCGCTATATATGAGAGGCCTATGATACGAGTGTCCTACTTGGACACGACTCTGTATCCTGTCTACACACCGTACGACTCCAAGTCCAACTATAACCTAACTTGTACAATTATATTCGACACAACTCTAACAGTGCTGATGAACTTGCCATGGACACTCAGTCAACGAAGTGGCCGCCCTATGATAATCTGGCATATGAGGACTTGGAGGTGGAGACTGCTTAATGTGGCCCGTGCCATACAGAGGATCAAGTTCTGTAGCAAAGCCTGCAGCACATGCAGGAGGGCATCGACAGAGATTGTCATGTCGGATGCTGAGGAAGTACCTCTATCCATCCCTGGAGCCAGACTGCATAGGTGAAGCTAGGGTAGCTAGGACGGAAGGTCAGGCGTGAGATCTTGGTGCAGCTTTAGTACTTCGACCACCTCCCCATGAACCGAAGCCCCGTTGATTCCTTTGAAAACTTAACAGTATGTTCACCCCGTTGACTCCTTTCAAGTGCACTTCGAGTCTTGTTAAGAGTAGAACAGTCACGGTTCAAAAATGGCAGAGAATGATTGCCGACGCTCTTGTCTCATTGATGGCGAATTTATATCAGTATGTTCCAAAGAGGAAGGAACACTGCGAGATTGATCTTCACTTACAGAGGTGTCCAGGATTTAATAATTTCATTGTGTTAGGTTAGGTACCTTCAAATTCAACAAGTTTCTCTCCTGGATGGGAACTATACCTTGTCTTAGAATAGCCACCAACTCGATGCTTATGTGGATTAATTGCGTTCTCATCAAGGCTGATTTCTATAAGTTTATGCCAAAAGCTAAACTTTTTCCTTGGGTTAGTCTAAACACTTTCCCCTTGAATTCAAAGCCACAACGTTTACCCTCAGAGCTAAGATGTTCATATATAGGAATTTCTTTGGAAGTTTAGAAACGACATTTTGAGTCATTGCTCCCAATTGACAAAAGTTTATGTTTAGTCTGGCTTTTATAAGAAAATCTTAGCCAGTGAGGTTGATGTTAGCCTTGCATAGTTTGTTGTAGATCAGATCGCCACCGTATGACAGTGCAACAAACCGGAGCGAGAAGTAAAACCTGGTTATACAAGCTAGAAGCAAGCTGGTGGATCGACTGTTGGGTTAGCTAGGTATGGTACATCTGATGTATTCCGCCTGCTAGATGCAACCGAGCGGAACCACGCCGAAGCACACAAGAGAAACTATTTTGCCTCAGCCCGTAGGCCTCCCAGGGATTTTCTTCTTTATTTATAACATCTGGTTACCGAATCCATTTTTGGCGTCGTCCCAACTTCGACGAACCGAACGTGACTCACCAATTACTTTCAGATGAGGTACCCACGTACTATACACCCTCGAGTTCATCTGAGCCTATCGATAGACGTCGTAGTGCACGGCAATACGCACGTCGCAAGTAGCTCTAAGCAGGCGTGGATGCTTCGTGGAGGTTAGCTTCTGTACGCACCAAAGTAATCAACGCTAGCTAGCTTGATTGATCTGGACGTAGCACGCAGCTCGACAAAAGAAACACATACATGCGAGAACGATTAGATCGCTAACAGGTGTGTGTCGCGCCTGTTTGTTTTCTTTGCTTTGATATGGTCACAGTGGTGGTTACAAGGGGTAGATACTCATATATTTATACTAGGCATACCTAGCTATACTACTACATGATGATGTTTAGGAAACCTACACGAACACAAAGTCGTGTTTATTCCCAACATCCGCGACGCACAGTACGAACTAGAACTCGTATATATATAGCACCAAACCGCCTATATCAATACCTAATAATAAGGACCCCGTTATCTTCCGACCATTCGGTCTGGATACTCCCAACCCGAACTGGTCGTTCGGGAAGCGGTGAGCAATCTATCGAATGGGTTTTTTCGGTGGGAAAGACCCGAGCATGACCCTGTGGCACTACGGGCCTTTTAAATGGGTCTCCCATCAACCATACAACGAGATTAATCCAAAAGCACACAAAAAAAGATATTATAAAGGCCCAAATTTCCTCCAAGCTATTGTCAAGCCTTTAACCTGGAATATGGACCTGATTTTGAGGAAAACAATATTTAAAAAATTATCATAACCTGTAATAAAATGCCATCATGTTCAAATGTATCATAACTTGATATTTCCAAGGTATACAAAAAGAAATCACCATGCTTTATTTGAAAAAATTCCCGTGTTTCAAAAATAATATACAAACAAACCATAATTTATTATGGTATGTGCAATAAAAAGTTAGCTTGTTTTGTACAAAATTAAATTTTCCATATCTACACAAATAAATTTGCCATGATCCGCCAAATAGTTTTGCCATGGTCAATTACTAAAAAATGCCATGATCGAAGAAGTACTTAAAAATTTCCTTGGTTAATTAACAAATATTGCCATGTCAATGAACTAAAATTGCCGTGGCCAGTTAGTAAAATTTACATGGTCAATTACTAAAAGAATTCTTGGTCAAACAAGTACTTAAAATTAGCCATGGTCTATTACTAAATTTTCCCATGGTAATTTCAATAAATTTAACACAGTCAAAAAACGAAAATATCCAAGGTCAATTACTAAAATTGCCATGGTAAAAAATTGAAATTTTCCATGATAAATTACTAAAATCTGCCATGGACAATAAACTAAATTTGCAATGGTCAACTACTAAACTTTTCCGTGGTTACCTAAATAAATTTTGCATGGTCAAAAAACTAAAAATTGTCGCAGTCAATTACTAAATTTTGCCATGGTGAATTACTAAAGTTACCATGGTCTACAAAGCACATAAAATTTTCCATGGCCAATTCATAAATTTCACCATTATCGGTAAAATAAATCTGTCATGGGTAATATACTAAAATATCAATGGTCGGTTACTAAAATTGGCCATGGTCAAAAAGTACTTAAAGTTTTCCTTAGTCAATTACTAAAATTTACCATTTTTGAAAAAGTACTTCAAAGTTGCCATGGTCAAAAAACTTAATTTTCCATTGTCAGTTACTAAAATTGTCCATGGAAGAAGAAGTAATTCAAATTTTCCATGGTCGATAAACTAAATTTGCCATGCTTGCAAAAGTACTTAAAAGTTGCCATGGTCAATAAATTAAATTTGCCATGATCAATTGCTAAAAATTTCCATCGTCGAAAGAGTACCTAAAATTTAGCATGGTAAATTACTAAAATTTAGCATGGTTTAAAAACTACTTAAAAGTTTCCATGGTCAATAAACTAAATTTTCCATGGGAGAAGAAGTACAGCAAATTTCGCATGGTCAATAAACTAATTTGCCATGGTTGACAAAGTACTTAAAAGTTGCCATGGTCAATTACTAAATTTTGTCATGGCTGAAGAAGAAATTAAAAGTTACCATGGTCAATAAACTCAATATGTCGTGATCCATTTCTAAAATTTCCAATCGTCGAAGAAATATTTAAAATCCGCCATGGTCAATAAACTAAATTTGCCATGGTAAATTACTAAAATTTACCATGGTTTAAAAAGTACTTGAAGTTGCCATGGTTAATAAACTAAATTTTCCATGATTAGTTACTAAAATTCTCCATCGTCGAAGAAGTACTTAAAATTCGTCGTGGTCAATAAACTAGATTTGCCATGGTAAATTACTAAAATTTGCAAGGGTAACAAAACTAAAACAATTGCCATGAACATTGTTTCCTTGACAAAAATGCTTTTATGGTATCATATGAATTTGCCAAAAATTTCATTTTGCACATGGGAAAAAAGAGGAATTGTTTTTAACATATGGCAAGTATAATGGTTTAGTTCCCCTGGGAAAAATGTAGACACATATTAGAATTTTCCTTGGAAAAAGTGAATTAACAACGAAAATTGCCATGGCATATACATGGCAAGATACAGATAGAAAGCTTCGGGGTGGACCAAAAGACTTACAAGGAGACGACAAGACAACATGGCGCGCCCTAGGGGGTAGGCGCGCCCTGTTGCCTTCTAGGTCCCTTGTGGCTCCATTTGACTTTATTCCAGCGCTATAAGTTCTCTAATATTCCAAAACCCCCAGATCGAGACCCAAAACAATTCTTCCACCACCGCAAGTCTCTGCTCTGCCGCGATCCCATCTGGAGGCCTTCGCTGGCACTCTGCCAGAGGAGGAAACAATAATGGAGGGCTTCTACATCAAACTTGCTACCTGTCTGATGATGTGTGAATAGTTGCCCACAGGATCTATGGGCCCATAGCAGTAGCTAGATGGGTCTCTTATTTTTATCTTCTATACAATGTTCTCCTCAGAGTGCTAATCCGATGTAATTTTCTTTTATAGTATGTTTGTTGGGATCCGATGAAATTATTCATTGAAAGTAATTGAGTCTTTTCTGAACTTTATTATGTGTGATCATTATAGCTATGTGATGCTTTTTGATCTATCAGTTTTTTGTGGCCAACTTGATGATTAGATCTTCAATGGAAGTGGTGCATAGTAGTAGGTTCAATATTGTGGTGTCCTCACTCTATGACAAGAGGAGTAGCGAGGCACGTATTTGTGTTGTTGCCACGAATGGTAAAACAACGGGATTTAATCATATTGATAGGTTTTACCCTGTCTACATTATGTCATCATGTCTAAAGTGTTACTATATTCTTTACGGACTTATTTCCATAGAAACATGCTCGATAGAGGTCGATTGTTTGATAATAGTAGTATATGTAAGAAGGAGTCGGTCTACTTCTCACGGTAGTAATGCCTATGTATTGATCATGCTATGAATAACATCATAATTGTGCGCTTTTCTATCAATTGCCCAACAAAAATTTGTTCACCGACCATACCGTTATGCTTATGACACAGATGCCTCAGCGAAAACTATGGCCCTGGGATCCACTTTAATCAAATTGCCAAAAACCTATTTACTTTGGTGCAATTTATTTCTTGGCAATTTACTTACCTCCTACTATTATATTTGATACTTACAATTAAAGAGTACAAGGGGATTGATAACGTTGGGTGCAAGTATCTGCTCTTGTGTGTGTAGGTACTGCCAGCGGTCATTTGGATAACTCTCCTACTGGTTCGATAAACCTTAGATCTTAACCAAGGGAAATACTTAGTGCTACTATATTACTCCACCCTTCGTCTTCACACTAGTAGAAAACAGGGCTATGGTCCAGGCCGGCTCAGCCCATTAGTCCCGGTTCAGTCTAGAACCGGGACCAATGTGGGCATTGGTCCCGGTTCGTGAGCCCAGGGGGGCGGCCGAGCCACGTGGGCCATTGGTCCCGGTTCGTCTGGACCTTTTGGTCCCTGTTGGTGGGACGAACTGGGACCAATGGGCCTCGCTCCTGGCCCACCACCATTGGTCCCGGTTGGTGGCTTGAACCGGGACCAAAGGCTTCCCTTTAGTCCCGGTTCATGTCATCAACCGGGACCAATGAGGTGCCTATATATACCCCCTCGCGCAAGAGCAGAGCACAGTGCTCTGTTTTTTCTGGCCGAGGGGGAGAGGGCTTTGTGGTGCTCTAGCTCACCTCCTATGCACATGAGGTGTTCGATGGAATGCCCGAGCCACACTACTTAAGCTTTGTCCTCTCGAAGCTCGACCTCCGAGCTCCATTTTCCTCAAGATTTGTCTAGATTTAGCGGTCCGTCACGCCCCGTCCCCGTCTTCACCGCCGTCGATCACCCGCGCCGATCTCATCACCGACACCACCGTGGTGAGCCTCTTGTTCTTATCTTCTTTCTGAAAGGAAAAATATTCTTACTTGTATGTTTAGATAGATACTTGTATCATTTTCTTACATTTATTATTGCATCTTATATAGTGCGATGGTTTTGGTATCCGCCCCCGTCGGCCCTCGTCCTGTCTATGATTCGGATTTGGTATGTATATTATCTTTATAACTATTGGTTCATTTATTGTTTATGAAAATTATGCCGACCAACGTGACATAGATTTTATTTATCTAGGATGTATGTGAATCGAAAATGCCAACCGACCCTATTGTCGAGAGGTAAAATTTAGTTGAAGAAGAAAACAATTTGTTGAAGGAAAAAATAAAAAAAATTGAGGAGGAGAAGATGATATTGGAGTTGCATGTTGCGGATGTCGTCGATGATCACAAGATCAAGATGGATGCAATGCGCTTGAAGATTAGAAAGATTAGAAAATATGCCATTCATACCGAGGCTTGGTATCATTATGCCATTGGATCAATTGTTACCTTGGTTGCGATTATGATCGCATTTGTTTTCGCATTGAAATGTTTTACATAGTTTCAATGTATGGTTTAATTAATTAGATGCTCTGGAGAGCTATATGTTGTTAGATGAGAACTATGTATGCACTTTGGTTTTAATGTGATGATGAACTTCTATTAATTTGGACACTTAATTATATATAATGCATGCAGCTGAACCGGCAATGGATGTACGGTGACAGACACACCCGCGAGTACATTAAAGGCGTGCATGAGTTTCTCGATGCGACTGAGGCAAACAAGCAGAATGGTTTTATGTGTTGTCCATGCACTGAATGTGGGAATATGAGGTCTTACTCTAACCGGAAAATCCTTAGCTCCCACCTGCTTTACAAGGGTTTCATGCCACACTATAATGTTTGGACGAGGCATGGAGAAATAGGGGTTATGATGGAAGACAGCGAAGAAGAAGAGTACGATGACAACTATGTGCCCCCTGAATACGGTGATGCTGCAACGGGGGGAGCTGGTGAAGATCAAGAGGAACCAGACGATGTGCCCAATGATGCTGCCACGGGTGAAGCTGCTGAAGATCAAGAGGAACCAGACGATGTGCCCGATGATGATGATCTCCGCCGGGTCATTGTCGATGCAAGGACGCAATGCATTAGTCAAAAGGAGAAGCTGAAGTTCGATCGCATGTTAGAGGATCACAAAAAAGGGTTATACCCCAATTGCGAAGATGGCAACACAAAGCTCGGTACCGTACTGGAATTGCTGCAGTGGAAGGCAGAGAATGCTGTGACTGACAAAGGATTTGAGAAGCTACTAAAAATATTGAAGAAGAAGCTTCCAAAGGATAACGAATTGCCCGACAGTACATACGCAGCAAAGAAGGTCGTATGCCCTCTAGGATTGGAGGTGGAGAAGATACATGCATGCCCTAATGACTGCATCCTCTATCGCGGTGCATACAAGGATCTGAACGCATGCCCGGTATGCGGTGCGTTGCGGTATAAGATCAGACGAGATGACCCTGGTGATGTTGACGGCGAGCCCCTCAGGAAGAGGGTTCCTGCGAAGGTGATGTGGTATGCTCCTATAATACCACGGTTGAAACGTCTGTTCAAAAACGAAGAGCATGCCAAGTTGATGCGATGGCACAGTGAGAACCGAAAGAAAGATGGGAAGTTGAGAGCACCCGTTGACGGGTCGCAGTGGAGAAAAATCGAGAGAAAGTACTGGGATGAGTTTGCAAAGGACCCAAGGAATGTATGGTTTGCTTTAAGCGCGGATGGCATTAATCCTTTCGGGGAGCAGAGCAGCAATCACAGCACCTGGCCCGTGACTCTATGTATGTATAACCTTCCTCCTTGGATGTGCATGAAGTGAAAGTTCATTATGATGCCAGTTCTCATCCAAGGGCCTAAGCAACCCGGCAACGAAATTGATGTGTACCTAAGGCCATTAGTTGAAGAATTTTTACAGCTGTGGAATGGAAACGGTGTACGTACGTGGGATGAGCACAGATAGGAGGAATTTAACCTTAAGGCGTTGCTGTTCGTGACCATCAACGATTGGCCCGCTCTCAGTAACCTTTCAGGACAGACAAACAAAGGATACCACGCATGCACGCACTGTTTAGAGGACACTGAAAGTATATACCTGGACAAATGCAGGAAGAATGTGTACCTGGGCTATCGTCGATTTCTTCCGACCAACCATCAATGTCGAAAGAAAGGCAAGCATTTCAAAGGCGAGGCAGATCACCGGAAGAAGCCCGCCATGCGCATCAGTGATCACGTGCTTGCTATGGTCAATGATTTACACTACGTAATCTTTGGAAAGGGTCCCGGTGGACTAGCTGTTCCGAATGACGCTGAGGGACACGCACCCATGTGGAATAAGAAATCTATATTTTGGGACCTACCCTACTGGAAAGACCTAGAGGTCCGCTCCTCAATCGACGTGATGCACGTGACGAAGAACCTTTGCGTGAACCTGCTAGGCTTCTTGGGCGTGTATGGGAAGACAAAAGATACACCTGAGGCACGGGAGGACCTGCAACATTTGCACGAAAAAGACGGCATGCCTCCGAAGCAGTATAAAGGTCCTGCCAGCTACGCTCTTACGAAAGAAGAGAAAGAAATCTTCTTTGAATGCCTGCTCAGTATGAAGGTCACGACTGGCTTCTCGTCGAATATAAAGGGAATAATAAATATGCCAGAGAAAAAGTTTCAGAACCTAAAGTCTCATGACTGCCACGTGATTATGACGCAACTGCTTCCGGTTTCATTGAGGGGGCTTCTACCGGAAAACGTCCGATTAGCCATTGTGAAGCTATGTGCATTCCTCAATGCAGTCTCTCAGAAGGTGATCGATCCAGAAATTGTACCAAGGCTAAGGAGTGATGTGGCGCAATGTCTTGTCAGTTTTGAGCTGGTGTTCCCACCATCCTTCTTCAATATCATGACGCACGTCCTAGTTCATCTAGTCGGCGAGATTGTCATCCTGGGGCCCGTATTTCTACACAATATGTTCCCCTTTGAGAGGTTCATGGGAGTCCTAAAGAAATATGTCCGTAACCGCGCTAGGCCAGAAGGAAGCATCTCCATGGGCCATCAAACAGAGGATGTTATCGGGTTTTGTGTTGACTTCATTCCTGGCCTTAACAAGATAGGTCTCCCTAAATCGCGGTATGAGGGGAGACTGGCTGGAAAAGGCACTCTTGGAAGAGACTCAATAATATGCAGGGACGGATATTCTTGGTCTCAAGCACACTACATAGTTCTACAGAACTCTACCTTGGTGACCCCGTATGTCGATGAACACAAGAACAGTCTGCGCTCCAAACACCCGGAGCAGTGCGACGACTGGATTACATGTGAACACATCAGGACTTTCAGCAGTTGGCTGGAAACACGTCTCAGAGGTGACAACACTGTTTGTGATGAGTTGTACTTGTTGTCTAGGGGACCATCTTTGACTGTATTGACTTACAAAGGATACGAGATAAATGGGAATACATTTTACACGATCGCCCAAGATCAAAAGAGCACCAACCAAAACAGCGGTGTCCGCTTTGATGCAGCAACCGAGAGCGGAAAGGACACATATTATGGTTACATAGTGGACATATGGGAACTTGACTACGGACCTGATTTTAAGGTCCCTTTGTTTAAGTGCAAATGGGTCAATCTGTTAGGCGGCGGGGTACAGGTAGACCCACAGTACGGAATGACAACAGTGGATCTGAAAAATCTTGGGTACACTGACGAACCGTTCGTCCTAGCCAATGATGTGGCACAGGTTATCTATGTGAAGGACATGTCTACCAAACCGAGAAAAAGAAAAGATAAGGAAGCGAATACATCATATGATGAGCCAAAGCGCCACATAGTTCTTTCAGGAAAAAGGGATATCCTGGGAGTGGACGGCAAAACAGACATGTCTGAAGATTATGAAAAGTTTCATTAAATTGCTCCCTTCAATGTCAAGGCTGACCCAAGCATCCTGATAAACAATGAAGATTATCCATGGTTACGGCGCAATAAGCAAATGACACAAGCGAAGAAAAAGTGAAGACTTTCTCCCGCAACTATTATGATGATACCATGCCAAATTTGTAACAGACGAACATGCTACCATTGTCCGTTTTATACATGCACATGCTATGTGGGTGAAATTATGATACCATGCCAACTTTCAACCTTTTCAGAGTTCATTTTGAAATGCTTTCCAATTTCAGAGTCATTTAGCTCAAATAATGAATTAATAGCAAACAGAATGAACTACAAAACTTTTATGAAAATAAAAACAACCAATTAAAATATTATTTTATGATCAACTAAAATAAAACTATAATATTCTTCAATAGCAAAAAGAATATAATTTTTGTGACCTAAAATCAAACTATAAGTATTTAATTGTAATTATAAATAAAAAATAAATAGCAAAGAAGAAAAAAAATTCTATTTTTATAGTAAAGTTATTCATAAACTAGTGATTCACACAAATTTTATAAAATTCAAATTTAAACTATTCAACATTTTAAAACTAATGGCACTAACAGAAAGTTTATAATTTTTGTGACCTAAAATAAAAAAGAAATCACTAAAAAACTATAAGTATTTAGTTGTAAGTATAAATAAAAAATAATTAGAAAAAAATTCTATTTTTATAGTAAAGTTATTCATAAACTATTGATTCACACAAATTTTTAAAAATTCAAATTTAAACTATTCAAAATTTTAAAACTAATGGCACTAACAGAAAGTTTATAATTGTTGTGACCTAAAATCAAAAAGAAATCACTAGAAAACTATAAGTATTTAGTTTTAAGTAGAAATAAAAAATAAATAGAAAAATATTCTATTTTTATAGTAAAGTTATTCATAAACTAGTGATTCACACAAATTTTTAAAAATTCAAATTTAAACTATTCAAAATTTAAAACTAATGGCACTAACAGAAAGTTTATAATTTTTGTGACCTAAAAGCAAAAAGAAATCACTAAAAAACTGTAAGTATTTAGTTTTAAGTAGAAATAAAAAAATAAAAAACAAAAAAAAATGTAGAAATAAAAAAGAAAAAACCAAAAAAAATGCCACCTACTGGGCCTCCACGGCCTGAATACGACTAGAAACCCTACATGGGCCAGGATTCAGGCCCGCAGAGGCCCAATAGGCCCACAGGCAGTAACAAGTTTAGGCCCGAAAGCCTGCATTAGAGAGGAGCTCGAATGGGGAGGCACAGCGGCGCTTATAAGCAAGTGCCGGCGCCCTTCAGCTAGCGATGTGGGACTAAACTTCAGCTAGCGATGCAGCACAAGGCCATTGGTCCCGGTTGGTGCCACCAACCGGGACCAATGGCCTTCGCTTCCCGCCCTTTCGGCTGCCGAAAATTGGCCTTTGGTCCCGGTTCGTCGCACCAACCGGGACTAAAGGGAGCATTAGTCCCGGTTGGTGCCACCAATCGGGACCAAAGGCCTGGCTATATATACAACACTTGTCAAAATTTTCATTCAGTTCCTCAACTCCCCGCCGCCGACGCCACCCTCTGCCCCAACACCCTGCTCCTCGTCGTCGTCGCCCCGTCGCCGCCCGCGCCCTGCGTCGCCCCGACGCCGTCGCCGCCACCCTCTGCCCCGACACCCTGCTCCTCATCGCCGTCGCCCGCGCCCGTCATCGTCGCCCCGTCGCCGCCCGCGCCCCGCGTCGCCCCAACGCCGTCGTTGCCCCGCGCCGCCCCGACGCCGTCGCCGCCGCCCTCGATGCCATCTGCCCCGACGCCGGCGCCGCTCCCCTCTGTGAGCAGCTGCCGCCATGCCCCTCTGCCCTGCCGGCGCCACCATGTTTTTTTTCATATGTTGCAATATGTTTTTTTATTTTTATTAGTTTATTTTTTTGTTCATATGTGATGTATATGTGTATGTGGCTATAATGTATATGTGTATGTGATGTATGTGGCTAGAATTTGCTAAATATATATGATTTTTTTAGGTTATTTTCATTTGTAGAAATTTTTTATGTATCTAGGAATATTTTTTTTCATAGATGATAGATGATCAAATGATGAATTTTTTGTTCATAGATGATAGATGATCAAATGATGTTTTTTTTTGTTCATAGATGATCATATGATTTTTTTAGGTTATTTTCATTTGTAGAAATTTTTGTTCATATATGGATATTTAGGGGGTCGAGGGTCGAGAACTAGTTTAGGGGGTCGAGGGTCGAGAACTAGTTTAGGGGGTCGAGGGTCAAGAACGTCGGACATTCATGAGAGAGGCGGGGAAGAAGGGGAAGAAGAGGGAGAAGAAGAGGAGAGAAAGAAGAGGATAAAAAAAAGATCCCCTCTATTCTTTCTTCTCTTCTTTTTTCTTCTTCTTCCTCTTATTTTTTTATCGGGAACGAGGGTCGTCGAGGGGTCGAGGGGGGGGACGACGAACATTCATGAGAGAGGCGGGGAAGAGGGAGAAGAAGAGGAGAGGAAGAAGAGGAAAAAAAGAAGAGGAAGAAGAAGAATAAAAAGAGAAGAAAGAATAGAGGAGAAGAAGTTCTTCTCCTCTATTCTTTCTTCTCTTCTTTTTTCTTCTTCTTCTTTTTATCGGGAATGAGGGCATGTCGAGAGTGTCGTCGAGCGGTCGGGAAACTAGGGCTTACCCGAAGAAGGAGAAGAAGAGAAGAGGAAGAAGAGGAGAAAAAAAAGAAAAGGAAAAAAAGAGGAAGAAGAAGAAAAAAAAAGAGGAGAAGAAGAAGGAATAGAGGAGAAGACTTTGTCAGTTCTTCTTCTCTCTAGCTATTCCTTTCTTCTTCTCCTCTATTTTCTTCTTCTTCTTCTTCTTCTTCTTAATTTTTATCGGGGGTTCGAGGGGTCGAGGATCGCCGAGGGGTCGAGTATCGCCGAGGGGTCGAGAGAGGTTTCCTAGTGTCAAAGTATTGAAGAAATCCATGCCTTCATCATTAGCCGGAAGTAACCAGGGCATGTTGGTACGAAGTTCTGCAAAGTTGTTCTAGAATGGAGTCCCGGATAGAATAATCTGCCTTTTGTTACGAATTCAGCAAAGGCCTTCCAAATAGCGATATTCGGAAGGCTCTTGCTGAACTTTGTACCAAAAAGCGAATTATCCTATCTGGGACTCCGTTCGAGAACAACTTTGAAGAGCTTCGTACCATCATGCACATGTTACTTTCGCCTAATGATGAAGACATGGTTTTGTTGAATCCTTTGACACTACGCAACCTCCCGACCCGTCGGCGATCCTCTCAAACATGAGAGGAAGAAGAGGGTCGTCTAGGGGTCGAGGGTTCCAGGGTCGTCGAGGGTTCGAGGGGTTGAGGATCGCCGAGGGGTCGAGAGAGGTTTCCTAGTGTCAAAGTATTGAAGAAATCCATGCCTTCATCATTAGCCGGAAGTAACCAGGGCATGTTGGTACGAAGTTCTGCAAAGTTGTTCTGGAATGGAGTCCCGGATAGAATAATCCGCCTTTTGGTACGAATTCAGCAAAGGCCTTCCAAATAGCGATATTCGGAAGGCTCTTTCTGAACTTTGTACCAAAAAGCAAATTATCCTATCTGGGACTCCGTTCCAGAACAACTTTGAAGAGCTTCGTACCATCATGCACATGTTACTTTCGCCTAATGATGAAGACATGGTTTTGTTGAATCCTTTGACACTAGGCAACCTCTCGACCCCTCGGCGATCCTCTCGAACATGAGAGGAAGAAGAGGATAAAAAAAGAAGAGGAAGAAGAAAAAAAAGAGGAGAAGAAAGAATTCTTTCTTCTCCTCTTTTTTTTCTTCTTCTTCCTCTTTTTTTATCGGGAACGAGGGTCGTCGAGGGACATAGATGTAGTGTCATCGTTGTCGATATATACCCCCTCCCGATAGCTTACTATGATTAGGTAGCTAGTTCTACGTTTGGCACTAATATATCCATCTGTCATGTTTGAATAATAATTTCCATGTTGTAAATATTTGTAGAAACTATGGACACCGCCCTAGACGAAGCAACAAAAGAAGCATTGTTGAGGGACATAATCGCAGAAGGAAGTGATGCCATCTCGTTGTTTCTCAACGAAACCGATGGTCTGGAAGGAGAGGGTGAACAAGCTAGCTACGGTGACCTAATGCCGGTGCAAGAAGAAGAACATGAGGACGGCTCCGGTGACCCAATGCCGGTGCAAGAAGGAGACCGTGATGACGGCTCCGGTGACCGAACCGAGTCCGGCCAGGTATATATATTAGTTAAGCCTATGCTGACTAGCTGATTGATGCATTCATTGTTTTGGTATGTACACATATTAATTAAGTCTTTGTTCTTTTTTCTAGCCCTCCGGATCAAGCACAACTTCGGTAAAGAGACGAGGCCCGAAGAAAAAGTTGAGCTCGGATGAAAAGTTTGAGATCATAGCAATCGCGCCCGACGGCCAACCTATTGAACCCCTCCGGACAAAGAGCGCATTTGTTGCTCAGTGAGGGGTTCTGGTTAGGGACAAGATCCCGATAAGCATCCAGCAATGGTTTAAGCCGGCTACAGAAGACCCTGAGGTGTCTTACGTCAATGATATGCAGAAAAATGATCTTTGGACTGAGCTGAAGTCAAATTTCACCCTACCGCCTGAGGATAATCCAGAGAACCTAGTTAAAGAGAAATTAATCAAGTCTTTTGCTCTGAAGAGGATGGCAGAACTATTTAGGAGGTGGAAGAAAGAGCTGAATAAGTTTGTCGAAAATAATGAGACACCAGAATTCAAGGGCAGATATGAGAAGATCAGAGATCACTGGCCTGCATTTGTGGCCCACAAGACATCAGAAAAGAGTAAGAAGATGTCGGCGACAAACAAGCAAAATGCTGCGAAGAAGAAGCTTCACCATCGCACGGGGTCAGGTGGCTACCTCGTAGCCCGGCCTAAGTGGTCCAAGACTGAGAATGATCTGGTTCATAAAGGGATCGAACCAGAGACAATTAACTGGCCAGACCGTTGCCGGACTTGGTTCTTCGGGGCTGGCGGAACCCTGGACCCTGTAACAGGGAAGTGCATTTGGACGAACGATCAAATGGATATACCAGTCAGTAAGCTTAAGCAGTATATCGAAGCAGCGCAGGAAGGGACGTTCTTTCCAGACAGAGAGAATGACGAGCTCACAATGGCCATCGGGAATCCTGAGCACCCTGGACGGACACGAGGCACGCCAGGCTCCATTCCGTGGAAGGTTGGGTTTCCGGATGCAGGCGGTTACAAATCCCATGAGAGGAGGAAAAAAGTGCAGCAGACCCAAATACAGGCGCTGCAAGCAAGGGTAGACGCGATAGAGGAACGAGAAGCAAATCGCAGCAAACGTACTGCCGAAGCCTCCCCCGAAGCTACCCCGCCATCTCAGCGCAGAAGCAGCGTGGCTTCCACCGAGCTGCTTTAGCTGGAGCATGCCTTGACGGCTCCTGCCAGCTATCCCGTGGAAGCTATAACGGAGTCTCAAAATTGCCACCTTATAACGCAATGGATGAATTTGAAGGTCAAGGCGGCTGTTGGCTCTGTTTATCCTACTGAACCCGGCGCAACTTTTCACTGCCGGCCGATTCCAGAAGGATATGCTAGGGTGATGGTGGATGAGATAACGGAGAGATTTGAGGACCTCCAGCTTGACCACCCTACCGGTGAAGGGGAGACTCGGCTGGGGTCTGCTCTGAAGACTCCATGCCTATGGCGGAAGGAGCTCATCAACCTTCCGAACTGGACGCCACCGCCTCCTCCTCCTCCTTCGGCGAGTCAGGGCACTCCGCCTCCACAGCCTCCTCCTTCGGCGAGTGACGATCAGGGCCCTCGGCCGGCTCCTTCTCCGGCGCGTGGCGGCACTCCGCCTCCTTCTCCGCCTGCGCCGACGCGCCCGAGCAGCCAGCCTCCTCCTTCTCCGCCTCGTCAGCAAGGGCGGAAGAGACCTGCCGCCGCTCCAGCTGCTCCGGCGCGTCGTAGTCCTTCTCCTCCGCCTCTTAAGCAAGTAAAGAAGACAACCGCTCCGTTTGCTCGGTCAGCGTCTAGCAGTACAACCAGAGGCGGGAGGACATACAGATTCGGTCCTTCTCTGAAGACTCCAGAGAAGTTACCATATGAGAGGACCCTGGAGGAGAACGCCGAGATCGCGCGAGAAGAAGTGAGGAACTTCTTTGAAGGGGTGAAAGCAAAGAAACATCCACCTCCGGAGGAGAAGGTAGATCGGGTGAAAGTGAAGCGCACTCTGGCTGCCCTGACAAAACCACCGAAGTCTGATCCGCCGAAAGGAAACTATGACCGCATTATTGGAAAGGAATTTGCCAAAGCGGAGCAGTCGGGAAGTACTGTCAGTGATCAAAGGCTGAAAGAACAACGAGCTGGGAAACAAATTGCCCAGCTCGGCGAACAAGCGAAGCAATCGTGCCTCCCGCTCAAGGTGCCTAGCCACAACGTCGCTAATGATCCGAGGATGGTGCCCGGTTATAGCAATCTTGCAGATTACCTGCCCAACGAAGTACATTATGAACCCATGGACATGTAGATACAAAGATACTAGTACGGGAAGCCTCTCGTCAAAGATGAAAGATCTCTATCAACGATGATGTGAAGATTGCATGATTGGTACTTGAAAATCTGCAGAGACTCTGGGGGAGGAGTACTTTGTATGTGAAAGTTAAAAAGGAGCATGACCTCGTTGGAATTGATCTATTGCCTGTTCCATTTGAGGAGTTCTATCAGTTTTTCAATCAATTGGCCCTCGATAAAACAACGGTCGCCTGCTACTGTCTGTAAGTAGTACTACTTCTGTCATTAAGTTTCTCTATATAGCTTAGCTCTTTCATTGCATGTATTTATAATCATCCTCACTATATTATGCAGATTGAAGATCGCCGAATTGAAGAAAAGACAAGTCGGTGATATTGGGTTCATTAACACATATCTCATAGATGCAACTCAGGTTAAACTTCATGCCGCAGCTACCGAGGCCAACTTGCTATGATCGTTCGTAATAAATCAAAACAAAGATATAATACTCTTTCCTTACAACTTCAGGTGAGTGTTACTGTCTTGTGCGTATTCGGTTTCCCTTATATATTAGTCAAGGTTATAGTAATGTAATTCATGAGTTATGCATGTGTGTGCAGTTTCCACTATATTCTCCTAGAGATTAAGCTTGAGCAGGGAGTAGTAACCGTCTTGGATTCTAAACGAAAAGATCCCCAGGAGTATGCGGACATGACTGAAATCCTCAAGAAGTAAGTTAAATCGATCATTATCCACCATATCAGCAACTTTGTTCATTTCCTGATATCAAGTAATTGTTTTCTTTGTCCGGCAGGGTTTGAAGAAAATTCACCAAAACAGTTCCGGGACTGCCGAAGGAGCTGGAATTTAGACACCCGAAAGTAAGTACTATAGTAGCATGTTCCGCGCATCTCCTAGTGATTCAAGCGCTAGTTTCATCAATACCATTTAGCATTCTTGCTTATCAGTTTGATTGACCTCTATTTCTTGTAAAGTGGTTGTGGCAGGAACAAGAGAATGATTTCTGTGGATACTACATCTGCGAGTCCATCCGCCACACGACCTGTGAGCGGGGCGGGTACTCTAACGAACAATATGAAGTACGTAAATAACAACATTCACAATTTTATTTTATTACCATCATTTGTGTTGAGTTTCATTCCATTCATATATATATATATATATATATATATATATATATATATATGTATTGACCCCCTTCTTCAAATTAGATGTTTCGGAAGCGGGATGAACTCCTAGCACCAGCTCGCATGCGAGCAATTCAAGAGGAATTGGCGGCATTCTTTCTTGACCACGTGATCCCTGAAGACGGAGAATTCTATGTGGACCCTGAGTCCGTATGATTATATTTGTAAGAGATAATTATTGTATATATGTAGCCGGTAGTGTCAGATAGATATACGAGAACTTGTTGTTCGACCAATCTCTCGGAGAAGGAGAGGTGGTCGATATCACTTCTCTCTGTATGCATATATGTTCATGACGATCTTCTGTTTCCTTCGTTTGCTTACTAGCTAGCTAGCGTGTCTAGTCCTCTCTATACGTATGTATAGTACGTATCGTCGACCAAGCTCGGACATAACAGAGGACACTTCTCTCTATTAATTATAGCTAGCTAACACAATATATGAAACACCTAAATTAACCCCCCAAAACCCCCAACCCCCCCCCTTTCAAAAAAAAACAAAAACCCCAGCCACAGAAGTGCTGACGCGTGGATGCCTATTGGTCCCGGTTGGTGCCACCAACCGGGACCAAAGGGTCTCCTGACTGGGCTCTGCGCACTGCCCACGTGGAGGGCCTTTAGTCCCGGTTCTGGATTGAGCCGAGACTAAAGGGGGGAGGTATTAGTACCGACACTTTAGTCCCGGTTCCGGAACCGGGACTAAAGGCCCTTATGAACCGGGACTATAGGCCCTTTTTCTACCAGTGTCAGGGAAATCCCAACGCATTCCACTAGTAGAAGGTGCCACTCCGTGAGATATGTCGGAAGAATCCAAATTTTATTAGAGCACTAGACCATCATGCGGGCGCGTTGTCGCGCATGTTCCTTTTTACAATAGATTATTTGGAATTTCCATCAATAGAAAATAAACATGGACGTTAAATTTTCATAAATTAACCTATACATAGTTAAGTTGCTAACAAAAAATTAACCAGGCTGTGTTGTAGTGCAAATGGGAAGCTGATCACACATTTCCACGCCCATCAATACAAGTTTTTTGAATGTCCAATGTCCATTCATGTGTTAGACCAGAAACTGAAATAAAAAAAGTTTCACAAATAGTATGATACATTACTCCCAATCAAAAGGGTTAGAGCATCTCCAGCCGTTGGCCCCCCTAGGACGCATGAAAATCGCCCCCTGGCGGCGAGCCGGCGATACAATCAGCGCTAGGGGCGGTTTTGCGCCCAGTCGCCGAAATTGGCGCACTTTACAGCCCCATTTCGGAGAATAAAGGGCCCATATGGGCGAGAATAGTCTCATATTCAGCGTGGTTCGCCGTGTCTCGACGTTCAATTATCAACACAATTTTTTCTTACCACATATTTCATCACAGAAAAATCAAATACTTCAACAAAATAGTACAACAACAAATAGTTCAATACAAATTATATAGTTCAATAAATAAAAACTCATATTTCATCACACGGCGTCCCCCTTGAGCCTCCATAGGTGCTCAATCAGATCTTTCTGCAGTTGATGATGCACATGTGGGTCTCGGATCTCCTGACGCATACTGAGATACGCAGTCCAAGTTGCCGGTAGCTGGTGATCAACTTCGACTAGAGGACCCTGCCTGTAGTATGGTTCAGTGTCAAACACTGGGTCTTCTTGCTCGCTCTTGATGATCATGTTGTGCAAGATGACACAGCAAGTCATAATCTCCCACATTTGATCTTTGGACCACGTCTAAGCGGGGTATCGGACAACAAAAAATCGAGATTGGAGCACACCAAATGCCCGCTTGACATCCTTCCTGCACGCCTCCTGAATCTTCGCAAACCAGACGTTCTTGCCTCCTGGCACAGGGTTTGAGATGGTCTTCACAAATATCGACCATCTCGGATAGATGCCATCAGCTAGATAGTACCCCTTGTTGTAGTGCCGCCCATTGATCTCGAAGTTCACCGGAGGAGAATGACCTTCAACAAGCTTGGCAAAGAAAGGAGAGCACTGTAGCACGTTGATGTCATTGTGAGTTCCTGGCATACCAAAGAAGGAGTGCCAAATCCAGAGGTCCTGTGTGGCCACCGCCTCAAGCACCACACTGCAACCGCCTTTGGCGCCTTTGTACATCCCCTGCCAAGCAAATGGGCAATTCTTCCATTTCCAATGCATGCAGTCGATGCTTCCAAGCATCCCAGGAAATCCTCTTGCTGCATTTTGTGCTAGGATCCGAGCAGTGTCTTCCGCATTGGGTGTTCTCAAGTATTGTGGTCCAAACACTGCCACCACTGCCCGACAGAACTTGTAGAAACACTCTATGCTGGTGGACTCGGCTATGCGCCCATAGTCGTCGAGTGAATCACCGGGAGCTCCATATGCAAGCATCCTCATCGCTGTCGTGCACTTCTGGATGGAGGTGAATCCAAGAGCGCCGGTGCAATCCATCTTGCACTTGAAGTAGTTGTTGAACTCCCGGATGGAATTCACAATCCTGAGGAAGAGCTTTCGGCTCATCCGATGACGGCGCCGAAATGTTTTCTCGCCGTGAAGTGGAGCATCGGCAAAGTAGTCAGAGTAGAGCATGCAGTAGCCTTCGAGACGATGTCGATTCTTTGCTGTCACCCGCCCAGGCGCCGAGCCACCTCGCCGCGGCTTTTCATTGCTCGCCAGCAGCTGGGCGAGGGCGGCGAGCACCATGAGATGCTCTTCTTCCTGGACGTCGGCCTCGGCTTCCTCCTCCAGCAGCGCGGCGAGCGCTTCCTCGTCATCCGAGTCCATCGCCGAGGCAGGCAAATCGCCGAACACCTTGCACCCGGTAGGCGTCTACCCGCCGTTAAACTGCTCCTCCGCGGCCGAAAACGGCGGCCGAAAACGCCCAGCTGCTGTTGGAGGGGCTGCCGCGGCGAAGCGCTGCTATTTTTCCGGCGGGGAATGACTATCTAGCGGTGAAGGGCGGCGGGCGGCGCCGGGATATAGCTAGTGGTGGCCGAGGGCGCGGGGGGGGGGGGGGGGGGGGGGGGGGGGGGAGGCGAGTCTGGGAAGAAAACCTTGACTTTTCCCCTGACGGCGTGGGCCAGCCACGCTTTTCCCTTGCGCCGGAGCCCCCAACTGCTCCCCAGTGCGCCGGGTTCGGCCTGTGACCGCCGCGTGGAAAAAAGGGCCGAGCCGGCGATTTTCGGCGTCTTGGGGGCGCGATTGGGCCATTTTTTTTCGCGCCAGCGCCGAAAAAGTGGTCTGGGGGGCCTGTTGGGGGCGCGGCTGGAGATGCTCTTAACAACAGTTCCACCACCTCCCAAGACGAAGTTGTCATAAGTATTATTTTCTTAAACAATTTATAAGATATCGTCCCATCATGGCGGTGGAAACTACAACATTGGAAGAAATTGTAGAACTTACAAGGTGCAAGAATTTGAACAAACCATCTTCAACAAAGATGTTCGAATTTTGAACTTTTATTACCATTGAGGCATTCCACACACACACAAAGAGAGGCTTTGATGTAGAAAGAACCATGAAACTGCAAAATTGTAAATTAGAGTTCAGGATTGTGGTGTTGACACAGAAAAAAAAACCATGAAACCGCAAAATTGCAAATTAGATTTCTACATACACTAGATTGACTCTCAAAACTATGACGTTGATCATTGCACTTTGTAATGGTGCCAATGATAGGTTATCAGCAAATATGCACTAGTGATGATTTATTTTCTATTTGTGTGTCTCTAGCTATATTTTTTTTGCTGCTAGTGAGTTCACCCAAGTTTCAATACTCATTATGTCCTGATCAATATTGTGTTGACTCGATAAAGTTATATAATGTTTCCGTGATGGCGGAGTAATGAAGAAAGATCCAATCTGTTGTCTTCAAGAAAAAATAGAAGTAAACAAGTCATCATCACCCTAAATATGCAAAGAACATATAAATGAGATAGGCACTGAACTGCACATGTTATAGTTGTTCCCAACTACACGGAAAAGTAAATACGAAACTGAGACTAAAAGTTTCATCATCTGAAAAATGTAATTTTCCCACTTGTCATCTTTCATATATAGAAAATGAAACTACTAATGTATTCACATACGAATCTGATTGGCACTTTGAATGTATTACTTCTCTCCATGGAGCTGCTTGCAGGCAGTATTGTGACGGCGGATCGGAGCTGTGAGACATGAAAAACTGGGTGCACAGTTGCTTGCGCAGGTAGCTGCAATTTGTAGGCGACGTGATTGATGTGTTGGAGAATAGGAAATGTCCTGAACAGTTTTAACGCTAGCTTGTGCTTCGCACATGGTGCCACCGATGTCTGGATGTAAGGTTGGAGTTTTAAGAAAAACCTTGTCACCCACTGCGAACTGTCAAAATGAACGCTTCCTGTCAGCTTGAGTATCCATGAGTTGTTGTGCTCTGTTTATATGTTGTTGGAGTAGATCTTGCATTACAGTCCTTTCCTCCAACAAAGACTGTAGGGAGGGAACTGAGCAGGCAGTCGATGCGGTAATTCCCTAGTGCGTTGGTTCTATGCCAAACATGTCATTGGATGGCGACATCACAATTAATAAGTGGAGTGTTGTATTGTACCAGTATTGAGCTATCGGCAACCAGAAGCTCCATCTCTTGGGACAAGCCTGAGTAAAACAGTGGAGAAATGTCTCCAAACACTGGTTCACACGTTCGGTTTGACCATCAGTCTACGGGTGATTCGCCGTGCTCAACCTCAATTCTGTCCCAGCATAATGAAAAAGCTCTTGCCAAAACTTGCTTGTAAATACTGGATCTCACTCTGACATAATAGCTCCTAGCAATCCATGAACGTAGTAGATATAAGCCATGTACAACTGAGCCACCTTTGCTGTTGTGTAGGGATGGGCCAAGGGTAGGAACTAAGCAAATTTGGTGCACTTATCCACAATCACCCACACAAAATTGAAACACCAGATTGCGGGAGGCCATCGATAAAATCCATATTGATCATGTCCCAGGAGACTTGTGGGATTGGAAGTGGTAGTAGCAGACATGGCGAGGCTGAACTGTCCGGTTCCGCCTGCTGACAAGTTTGGCAGCATTGAACATACTGAAGTCTATGATTTTTCATCTTGGGCCATGCGAAGAGCCTGCAAATTCTTATCTAAGTAGCTGGTGCCCGTGAATGCCACCCGAGCACGCTATAATGAATCGCTGATATGATCTTCTGTTGTAGTGCATGGGAAACGCCGAGCCATATGCATCTCAGTTGAAGTGAGAATCTTCCTTTGGGATCATCCCAGAGTGCTAGTTGTTCAAAGAGCCGAAGTGCCTATGGATTGGAGTTGTAATGGGCAACTATGTCTTGGATCCAGGCTAGCTGACAAGATGTGATAGCTGACAGTGTCTCGGACGGCCCCGTGCGCGAAAGGGCATCTGCTGCATTGTTCTCAGACCCTTTCTTGTATCTGATCTGGTACTGCAGTCAGAGAAGATCGGTGAAAGCCTTTTGCTGCCACAGAGTCGTAAGGCACTGCTCTTCCAAGTGAACGAGGCTGTGTTGATCAGTGTATATGATGAATTCGGCATGATGCAAATAGGGCCGCCGCTGTTCCACGGCGACCACCCCAACGAAGTATTCCTTCTCATAGGTGGAAAGCCCCTAGTAACGAGGAGATAATGCTTTGCTCATGAATGCGATGGGGTACCTGTGTTGCTGTAAAACTGCTCCTATACCCTTCCCACTAGCATCCGTTTCAATTGCAAATGGCTGGGAGAAATCGGGTAAAGCCAAGACAAGTGCTGAATGATCTGGTTCTTGAGGGCCTGAAAGACTGCATCCGTGACTACTGTCCACACAAATGGGACGCCCTTCTTCGGGAGATTGAACAGTGGCTTGGCGATCACGCCAAAGTTGCGTATGGATCTTCGGTAGTACCCTGCAAGACCCAGAAAGCTTCTCACTGCTTTTGTGTCTGTAGGTGTTTTCCACTCTGCCACTACTTTGATCTTTGTGGCAACCCCTTGAATGCTGGTAACATGTCCCAAGTAGGAGATTTGATGCTCCCAAAAGCACACTTAGCTAGGTTGGCCTTCCAGCGATCACGACGGAGCAGCTTTAAAACCTCGCGCAAATGCTCCTTATGGTCTTCGCGGGTCAGGCTGAAAACCTGGGAACTGTGTAGTAGATTATTCGGATTTAAATTCTTCGTACCAAAACATTCTTTAATAATTTCTTTTATGATTGTTCCTAATTTCTAATACTTACTATCCATACCATGCAAAATATTAATATCCCATATATAATCATGTGTTTATATGAGACATTTGTGGCGAATGATATATTCAGATTTTGTTTTTGTTACCGTAGTAATTAGGTGTTATTTTCAAGATATTTTAATAGCTACAATTTTCTCTTACTTATAAGGAAAATAAAGTCATGCATAGACGTAATATACACATATATAATATGTATTGGTAATCTGCACGTGTGAAGAGTCATGTGAATCCATGTAATTCATGAACCGCATGCATGGAAAAGTAGTCTAGATGTCAAAGCAATATAATTATTTTAGAAGGAGATGGACGTTTTTTTTGTAGGACACATGTTTATTAAGTCTTTTTTCTGTAGCACAGACGTAAAATGGTGTTTGCTCGTATACAGTATATGAGAAATATGATGTGATAAACTACTCATTATGGGGGACATTAGCCGGCTTTAACTGTGCTATCTTCACCAACAAAACTCGCCAAGAATACAGAATTATAATTTAAGTGGCCAAATTTCGCCAGCTCAGGAAATAAAAACAGTATGTAATCTGATTTCTCAAAATTAATTTGTTCCTCAAAATAACATCCAGGTTCTTTATCTCCTCGACTATATCCATTAGTTTTGAGTCTTGACTCGATCCAAGTCTTTCCTTGCGGCACACCGCCCGGATCATCTTGCCGCCAGCTTCGAACAACTCCACATCCCGACATACATAGTTGACTAAGTTCAAGAAAAATACGGAATCTACAAAACATGAGATTTATTTTTTAGCTGGCATATAGAAAAATATATTAGATATATGATATTGAATTGTGTGAAAAAGGAACATATAAGTGCAAAACCCCTCTCTTGCGGCACTTGGCTCTTGCTTCAAACTTCAAACAGCCAATACATCTCCTTCTACTAAATCGGTCATTGTGAGATTAAAAGAAGGTACACATACTGTAATATACATGTTCTCAGAACTTGGGAACTGTTTTTTTGCGGGTGCTCAGAACTTGGAAACTGGTATTGAAAGGTCAAAGAGTAACACGATCAGCAGATCCGTACATGCGTTTTTGAGTGGATCGGACCTGCCAAATCAACATATCATAGGATAAAATAATGCACTGGAATATACATGCTAAATTTCTTGATTGAATCATACCTGGTAAATCAGCATCATGGGATATACATGATGGCTTTTCTACATGGATATTATGATTCAAAGGTTGAGATATGGGTTGCGCTTAATATGCATGATGGTTGCTGTAGTTGGCAAGTGAGATTAAAAGATTGGAGAGCAACACGATTAGGATAGCTGAGCACCCTTGACATGAAAGATAAAAATCACCGCCACCAGCCATCGGTAGGAGAGCAGGGTTAAGAGAGAGGAGGAGGCAGAGACCACGTATAGGAGACAACCTAGATTTTCCTGGGCCAACTATTTTGTTCATGGACGTAGGCAGTTAGCAGCATCGGGGAGAGCCTAAAAAAAGCAGCATCGGGGAGTTTTTTCCCCTTTTTCCGTTGGACTGGACTCTTTATGGTTGGAGGCTTCCTTTTGTGGAAACGGATGGATTTTTTTCCTTTTGTTTTACTACGGCTGGACGTGTCACATAGATTGGACGTGTCACATGCCTTTTTTATGGGACATCGAGACAATTTATGTTACGTATTTTTTTCTTTTATCTTGAACGTATATTCTTCGATCCAATGGTGTAATTAATATTAATGATTTGGATTAACGAGAGTAGTTGAAAGGTGCCTCCAATTAGTGTGTGTGTGTGTATATATATATATATATACATATATATATATATACATATATATATATATATACATATATATATATATATATAGTGTTACTATTTATCACCCAGGGTCAAAATAAGTTATTCTTCACCCGAGGTAATCTTACGATCATTTCAAAATTAAATTACGTTTGGAATTCAAATAGTTACATTTCTACTGATTCATTACGTAAAATTTGGCACAAGAAAATAAAAATATAGATCATAATACAAAAATTTTGAAGTTTATATGTATTTTACACTATGTTTTTATGTTTGTAATTTTACATAAGATAAAATATTTTTTACGATGATTACATATTTTCTTATGGTCTCTTTTTACGTCGGAAATAAGGCAAAACTTACGGGACGTAAAATTACGGTGTATTGATGATAAAATAGAGGGGGTGAAGAATAACTATTCATCACCCAGGGTGACGAATAGCACGACCCTATATATATATAATCTTATTATTTCTAAATATAAGAGAGTTAAAAGATGGCACGACAAAAGGATACAAAAACATGAGTTTAATGTAGGTGATCATGTTTTGCTATACAACTCTCGTTTAAGATTTTTTGCAGGAAAGCTTCTCTCTAAATGGGAAGGCCCTTACATTATCGAAGAGGTTTATCGTTCCGGTGCCATCAAAATCAACAACGTCGAAGAGGAGGTGGAGGATGAGTAAGTATCTTGCTCTTTTTTTTTGCCATCTCCGTCTCCTCAAACTATGTCGCTTATCTTGATTTGTTCTCATCATTGCAGGGATCTGGAGATGCTGGCCCAGAGGGTGAAGAGGGCCAGGGCCTCGGCGGGCGGTCAGCCCCCGGCGGGCACTTTGAGGGTGCCGCTGGTGGTAGTGAGCAGCCCGGACAGCAGCCCTCGGCACAACAACTAGCATAAGTTCATCACTCACCCATCATCAACGTGTGTTGGAGGCACGACCCCTTGGCACTGACCTTGTCGTGGTCGCAGGAGGAGGACGGCAGCAGCAGGAGCCACTGAGGGCTACCCCCAACACGCCGCCCCCATCAACCACGCCGCCCCGAGGGGCGTCCCCGGCAAGGGCGCCAAGCACCGAGCCCATGCACACGGAGGAGGAGGAGACGAACTCGGGCGCCGGTGGCTTCGCCTCGGCGCCAGATGTTGGCGGGGAGGGGGCCTCTTCTTCCCAGCCTGGCATGGGTAAGTCACTCGCCTTTCATCCCTTTTCTTTTTCTCTTTTTTCTGAAACCTTGGTCTTGGCTTCGCCTCATCCCCTTCTCGACATCCATATCGTCCCTCGGCGGACCGGGAGGATATAGACACCGTCATCGAGGATGTCGCCAAGGATGCCGCGACGGAGGCCGAGAAGATCGCCGCCGAGAAGGCCGAGGATGCCGCTGAGGACGCCGCCAAGGGGTCTGTTGGAAATATGCCCTAGAGGCAATAATAAAATGATTATTTTTATATTTCCTTGTTCATTATAATTGTCTATTATTCATGCTATAATTGTGTTATCCGGAAATCATAATACATGTGTGAATACATAGACCATAACATGTCCCTAGTGAGCCTCTAGTTAACTAGCTCGTTGATCAATAGATAGTCATGGTTTCCTGACTATGGACATTGGATGTCATTGATAACGGGATCACATCATTAGGAGAATGATGTGATGGACAAGACCCAATCCTAAGCATAGCACAAGATCGTGTAGTTCGTTTGCTAGAGCTTTTCCAATGTCAAGTATCATTTCCTTAGACCATGAGATCGTGTAACTCTCGGATGCCGTAGGAGTGCTTTGGGTGTACCAAACGTCACAACGTAACTGGGTGACTATAAAGGTATACTACAGGTATCCCCGAAAGTATCTGTTGGGTTGACACGGATCGAGACTGGGATTTGTCACTCCGTATGACGGAGAGGTATCTCTGGGCCCACTCGGTAATGCATCATCATAATGAGCTCAATGCGACCAAGTGTTTGGTCACGCGATCATGCATTACGGTTCGAGTAAAGTGACTTGCCGGGAACGAAATTGAACGAGGTATTGGGATACCGACGATCGAATCTCAGGCAAGTAACGTACCTATTGACGAAGGGAATTGTATACGGGATTACTTGAATCCTCGACATCGTGGTTTATCCGATGAGATCATCGAGGAGCATGTGGGATCCAACATGGGTATCCAGATCCCACTGTTGGTTATTGACTGGAGAGTCGTCTCGGTCATGTCTGCGTGTCTCCCGAACCCGTAGGGTCTACAGACTTAAGGTTCGGTGACGCTAGGGTTGTAGAGATATTAGTATGCGGTAACCCGAAAGTTGTTCGGAGTCCCGGATGAGATCCCGGACGTCACGAGGAGTTCCGGAATGGTCCGGAGGTAAAGAATTGTTTATAGGAAGTCCAGTTTCGGCCACCGGGAAAGTTTCGGGGGTCACTGGTATTGTACCGGGACCACCGGAAGGGTCCCGGGGGTCCACCGGGTGGGGCCACCTATCCCGGAGGGCCCCATGGGCTGAAGTGGGAAAGGGAACCAGCCCCTGGTGGGCTGGTGCGCCCCCCTTGGGCCTCCGCTGCGCCTAGGGTTGGAAATTATACATACTGATGTGTGCGGTCCAATGAGCGTTGAGGCTCGCGGTGGCTATCGTTATGTTCTCACTCTCACTGATGACTTAAGTAGATATGGGTATGTCTATTTGATGAAACACAAGTCTAAGACCTTTGAAAAGTTCAAGGAATTTCAGAACGAGGTAGAGAATCAACGTGACCAAAAGATAAAATTCTTACGATCAGCTCGTGGGGGAGAATATTTAACTCACGAATTTGGTACGCACTTAAGGAAATGTGGAATCGTTTCACAACTCACGCCGCCTGGAACACCTCAGCGTAACGGTGTGTCCGAACGTCGTAATCGCACTCTATTTGATATGGTGCGATCTATGATGTCACTCACTGATTTCCCTGCTATCATTTTGGGGATACGCTCTAGAGACAGCTACATTCACTTTAAATAGGGCACCATCTAAAATCCGTTGAGACGACACCGTATGAATTATGGTTTGGGAAGAAACCTAAGCGGTCGTTTCTAAAAGTTTGGGGATGCGATGCTTATGTCAAGAAACTTCAACCTGAAAAGCTCGAACCCAAGTCGGAAAAATGCGTCTTCATAGGATACCCTAAGGAAACCATTGGGTATACCTTCTACCTCAGATCCGAAGGCAAGATCTTTGTTGCCAAGAACGGGTCCTTTCTGGAGAAAGAGTTTCTCTCGAGAGAAGCAAGTGGGAGCAAAGTAGAACTCCATGAAGTACTGCCTCTTGAACCGAAAAGTAGCGCAGCTCAGGAAGATGTTCCTGTGGTGCCTGCACCGACTAGAGAGGAAGTTAATGATGATGATCAAGGTACTTAGGATCAAGTTACTACTGAACATCGAAGGTCCACAAGGACACGTTCCACACTAGAATGGTATGACAACCCTGTCCTGGAAATCATGTTGTTAGACAACGGTGAACCTTCGAGCTATGAAGAAGCAATGGCGGGCCCAGATTCCAACAAATGGCTTGAAGCCATGCAATCCGAGATAGGATCCATGTATGAAAACAAAGTATGGACTTTGACAGACTTGCCCGTTGATCGTGAGCGATAGAGAATAAATGGATCTTTAAGAAGAAGACGGACGCGGATGGTAATGTTACCATCTATAAGGCTCGACTTGTCGCTAAGGGTTATCGACAAGTTCAAGGGGTTGACTACGATGAGACCTTCTCACCCGTAGCGAAGCTGAAGTCCGTCCGAATCATGTTAGCAATTGCCGCATACTATGATTATGTGATATGGCAAATGGACGTCAAAACGGCATTCCTTAACGGCTTTCTTAAGGAAGAATTGTATATGATGCAGCCGGAAGGTTTTGTCGATCCTAAGAATGCTAACAAGGTATGCAAGCCCCAGCGCTCCATCTATGGGCTGGTGCAAGCATCTCGGAGTTGGAACATTCGCTTTAATGAAATGATCAAAGCGTTTGGGTTTATGCAGACTTATGGAGAAGCCTCTGTTTACAAGAAAGTGAGTGGGAGCTCTGTATCATTTCTCATATTATATGTGGATGACATACTTTTGATGGGAAATGATATAAAACTTTTGGACAGTGTTAAGGCCTACTTGAATAAGTGTTTTTCAATGAAGGACCTTGGAGAAGCTGCTTACATATTAGGCATCAAGATCTATAGAGATAGATCGAGACGCCTCATAGGTCTTTCACAAAGCACATACCTTGAAAAGATATTGAATAAGTTCAATATGGATCAGTCCAAGAAGGGGTTCTTGCCTGTGTTGCAAGGTGTGAAATTGAGCTCAGCTCAATGTCCGACCACGGCAGAAGATAGAGAAAAGATGAGTGTCGTCCCCTATGCCTCAGCCATAGGGTCTATCATGTATGACATGCTGTGTACCAGACCTGATGTAAACCTTGCCGTGAGTTTGGTAGGAAGGTACCAAAGTAATCCCGGCATGGAACACCGGACAGCGGTGAAGAACATCCTGAAGACCTGAAAAGGACTAAGGATATGTTTCTCGTATATGGAGGTGACGAGGAGCTCGTCGTAAAGGGTTACGTCGACGCTAGCTTCGACACAGATCTGGATGACTCTAAGTCACAAACCGGATACGTGTATATTTTGAATGGTGGGGCAGTAAGCTGGTGCAGTTGCAAGCAAAGCGTCGTAGCGGGATCTACATGTGAAGCGGAGTACATGGCAGCCTTGGAGGCAGCGCATGAAGCAATCTGGATGAAGGAGTTCATCACCGACCTAGGAGTCATACCCAATGCGTTGGGGCCGATCACTCTCTTCTGTGATAACACTGGAGCTATTGCCCTTGCCAAGGAACCCAGGTTTCACAAGAAGACCAGGCACATCAAGCGTCGCTTCAACTCCATTCGTGAAAATGTTCAAGATGGAGACATAGATATTTGCAAAGTACATATGGATCTAAATGTCGCAGATCCGTTGACTAAACCTCTTCCGCGAGCAAAACATGATCAACACCAGAACTCTATGGGTGTTCGATTCATCACAATGTAACTAGATTATTGACTCTAGTGCAAGTGGGAGACTGTTGGAAATATGCACTAGAGGCAATAATAAAATGATTATTATTATATTTCCTTGTTCATGATAATTGTCTATTATTCATGCTATAATTGTGTTATCCGGAAATCATAATACATGTGTGAATACATAGACCATAACATGTCCCTAGTGAGTCTCTTGTTAACTAGCTCGTTGATCAATAGATAGTCATGGTTTCCTGACTATGGCCATTGGATGTCATTGATAACGGGATCACATCATTAGGAGAATGATGTGATGGACAAGACCCAATCCTAAGCATAGCACCGTGTAGTTCGTTTGCTAGAGCTTTTCCAATGTCAAGTATCATTTCCTTAGACCATGAGATCGTGTAACTCCGGGATGCCGTAGGAGTGCTTTGGGTGTACCAAATGTCACAACGTAACTGGGTGACTATAAAGGTATACTACAGGTATCCCCGAAAGTATCTGTTGGGTTGACACGGATCGAGACTGGGATTTGTCACTCCGTATGACGGAGAGGTATCTCTGGGCCCACTCGGTAATGCATCATCATAATGAGCTCAATGTGACCAAGTGTTTGGTCACGGGATCATACATTACGGTACGAGTAAAGTGACTTGCCGGGAACGAGATTGAACGAGGTATTGGGATACCAACGATCGAATCTCGGGCAAGTAACGTAATTGACGAAGGGAATTGTATACGGGATTACTTGAATCCTCGACATCATGTTTCATCCGATGAGATCATCGAGGAGCATGTGGGAGCCAACATGGGTATCCAGATCCCGTTGTTGGTTATTTACCGGAGAGTCGTCTCGGTCATGTCCGCGTGTCTCCCAAACCCGTAGGGTCTACACACTTAAAGTTCGGTGACGCTAGGGTTGTAGAGATATTAGTATGTGGTAACCCGAAAGTTGTTCGGAGTCCCGGATGAGATCCCGGACGTCACGAGGAGTTCCGGAATGGTCCGGAGGTAAAGAATTATATATAGCAAGTCCAGTTTCGGCCACCGGGAATGTTTTGGGGGGTCACCGGTATTGTACCGGGACCACCGGAAGGGTTCCGGGGGTCCACCGGGTAGGGCCACCTATCCCGGAGGGCCCCATGGGCTGAAGTGGGAAAGGGAACCAGCCCCTGGTGGGCTGGTGCGCCCCCCTTGGGCCTCCCCTGCGCCTAGGGTTGGAAACCCTAGGGGTGGGGGGGCGCCCCACTTAACTTGGGGGGCAAGTCCCCCGTTGGCCGTCCCCCCCCCTTGGAGATGGGATCTCCTAGGGCCGGCGCCCCCCTAGGGGCCCTATATATAGTGGGGGGAGGGAGGGCAGCCGTACCCAAGTCCCTGGCGCCTCCCTCTCCCCTCGTAACACCTCTCCCTCTCGTTGGAGCTTGGCGAAGCCCTGCCGAGATCACCGCTGCTTCCACCATCACGCCATCGTGCTGCTGGATCTCCATCAACCTCTCCTTCCCTTTGCTAGATCAAGAAGGAGGAGGCGTCTTCCCCAACCGTACGTGTGTTGAACACGGAGGTGCCGTCCGTTCGGCACTAGGATCTTCGTTGATTTGGATCATGACGAGTACGACTCCCTCAACCCCGTTCTCTTGAATGCTTCCGCTCGCGATCTACAAGGGTAGGTAGATGCACTCCTCTCTCTCGTTGCTAGATGACTCCATAGATTGATCTTGGTGAAGCGTAGAACATTTTTATTTTCTACAACGTTCCCCAACAGGGTCTACTGGGGAGCCTGGCAAGGCTGCTGCCGAGGAGGAGGTGCTTGATGACCAACCTTCCTCCTCCGCTGCCTCGGGCTCCGGCAGGTACCTGAAGGTGAGCGACGACTTGTTCATCCACCTCCCAGGGACGACGAGCACCAGGGCACCCATCGAGGGAGAGGTGTTCGACGAGGAGGTGCTTGCCGCCGCCGGGCTCGAAGTCATCGATGAGCCGAGCACCGACGGCGGCAGCTTCCAGGAAGAGCGGCTCCTCTAGGCCATGGGAGCCAACTTTCGGAAGCTCCAGGCGCTCCACCGCGCCCGCCTGGACAAGGCCAAGTCCAGGATGGCAGTGGTGGACAAGGCGGAGGCGTACCTTGAGGGGTGCGTCGCCGAGATGCAGACTTGGTTCCGCCAGGCTTGTGAGGAGCTAAAGACCGCCCAGGACGAGCTGGCCCAGCGCAAGGTGGAGCTCGTCATGAAGCAGGCCAACATCGAGAAGGCCCAGGACACGGCGAAGAACTAGGCCACCAAGGATAAGGCCGCTCGGTCCCAGCACCAGGCCACGCTGAAATCCCAAGAGGAAGACCTTGCCGCTCGCGAGGAGAAGCTCGCTGCGACACTCCACGGCAAGGACGAGGAGGTCGAGAAGCTTGTCCTGCAGCGGACCCAGGAGCAGAAGCAGAAGCACGAGGAGGTGCTCAATGCCCAGGCTCAGGTCCACGCCGGCAAGGTGAAGGAGCCATAGGTGGAGCAGGACGGGCTGAAGGATCAATCCCTGAAGCTGGCCAAGGAGAAGGACATGCTCAACGGTGCCCTAGTGGAGGCACAGGGCGCAGTCCTCGGCAAGGCTGAGCACCTCTCCAAGGCCAACGACTCCATCAAAGACATGTAACTGAAGCTGGAGGGTCTTGAGAAGACGCTTTTGGAGGCTAAGGCCCGGGAGGAGACCCTGGCCAAGGATCTGGAGGCCGAGAAGCAGCTGCGGAAGAACAAATCCGCCAACCACAAGGACTTTGTGGAAGGCGAGAACCGCTGGATCGGCCGCCTCGGAGACATCGCCGACAGGATCACCATGCAGCTGGCTACCATGGGGATGCCAAATGTGAGGTACACCCCAGAGCGCAACGTGAGTCCCAACGCCAAGCTGACATGTTCTTTAAGGGTGTCTTCGGGGCCCTGGAGCAGCTCCACTCCAATCGGGCAGCCTCTCTGGCCGATGAGGCCCAGAGGCTTTGCCGGGGTGCCATGACCAAGGTCCTCACCAAGGTAGCGCACTGGAATCCCAAACTCGACTTCGACGCCGTGTTGGAGAGCTTGCCGGAGGATGCGGACCTCGCGGTGCTCAAGGAACGGATCGAGCCCATCATCAGCCGCATTGATGGAATTCAGAGGATAGAGGGCCAGTGCCGGGACTAGGCACCCCGTTTCTCACCGCCGCTATAGGTTCATGACCAAGACAATTTTTATCTTTAGTTAGAACTGCAGCAACAATTGATGTAATATAACTGTGCGGCACTTTTGATATTATGCATGTTATTCTCATGTTCAAACCCCCCTTTGTATGTCCACCCTACGTTAATCGGGTACGCTTGCCTGCGCGTAAACCCAGGCCGCGACGCCTTGAGGACGGATCCCCAGTGGCCTGTCGGATGTGCTTGCTGCCAGGCGAACCACCTTACCACTCTCAACGCGGCCGCTCGAACTGTCGAACTTGATTCGAGTCAGAATCGAGAGCGTTGCCAATTGCGGAAGGCTACCCTGCCGTTCTCGACGCGGCCGCTTGGGCTGTTGAGCGGACTCGAAACAGAGCAAGGGCGTTGCCAGTAGTGGAAGGGGCCCTTTGCATGCAGGTTTTCCATACATAGGGCAGGAACTTAGCTTTTCGCACGACTTAGCTTTTCTGTCGTTGCACGGGCGTCCACCGCATCTGCAGATGGTGCCATCAAGCTCAGTCGTCTTCTTCCTTGGAATGACGGCCACGATGAAGCCGCTGCTCCGATCAGACCAGATTTCCACAACAGCACCCCCTAACTGGCGCGCCAAAGATGTCGGAGGAAATTGACACCTATGGAATCACTCGGATCCCTTGTACGGTTGGCGGGCGCGGGGTTGTGCAAAGAATGGGTCTGACAGGAAGCACACAGATCGTTTACCCAGGTTCGGGCCGCGGAGGTGCATAATACCCTAGTCCTGCTTTGGTGGATGTATTTGAGTGTTCTTCTGTTCTTGAGCTAGCTATGGGGCTTAACTTGCCCAAAAGATCCGAATCCTCCTCCTGGTCGCCTCAGGCCTCTTTTTATAAAAAAAGGGGTTGCCATAGTGGTACACAGGGTGGAAAGGAGCACAGTGGATGAGTCTATCATCTGGCACCGTCGGACAAACGCATTTAATGTGCTGCCGACGTGCCCCTCTCGCTTTATCGGGGACGACAAGGAAGCACTTCCCAGTTGTCGCCGCCTCGCCTGGCTTCGACACGCGTCCGAACTAACAAGGCGTTGCGGCGCCACGTTGGCTGGCCGCTGTGCTGGCGCGGTGGTGGAGCCTTCATGAAGGTCTGCATGCCACCACGCGGGTGCTTGCTGGGTCGGTGTAGAGGCCGCTCGTAGCCACGCAGGTTCCTGCCCAGCTGGTTGAGCTAGCAGCTGCATGGGGACGGCGGAGGCGTCTTGGCAGATGTGGGCCTGACTGCGGCCTCGCTGGTGTCCTCGGCAAGGGTCTTGCCGGGGCCCCGGAAAGGGTCTTGCCGTGGCGTCGTGGTCGTCCCCGGCAAGGATCTTGCCGGGGTCTTGTGGATTTCCTCGGCAAGGACCCTGCCGAGGGTCTTCGCCTTTTAGTCCTCATCTGATCTCATGTGTTTATGATCTTGACAAAGATCTGCATGCCACCACGGAGGTGCCTCCCCAGCCTTGGTTTCAATGTATTTGTTGGCGGCGTTTGGAACCCTTGGGCTCAAGAGTGGCTCACTCTGCTGGTGTTGGGCAAGCTGCCCCGACAAGGCTCTTGTCGGGGCCGCGGAGGCCGCCCCGGCAAGGGTCTTGCCGGGGGAGTCCACCTCGCCCCTTTGCTCTTTAGTGTTTCTGGTCTTGGTGTTGCCTTGACCGTCTTGTGCTCCGGCTTCCCTCCTCTGTCCTGCTAAGTGCGGCCGCGGGCGCGGCTCTGACTGCCCGTGCACAAGTAAAGGGGTCAAAAGGAGAGCCTCTACTTTTGTACACCGACATAGACGCACACACTTAGTGAAAGAAGCAATGAATCAAGCTAGAATTATCCTTCCCTGGCGTGAAAAAAGAAGTCTAGGACTGGCATAAGGTCGGAATTGACAGGGATCAGTAAGTTTATGGTTCCAATTCCAGGGAATGCAAGTTCAAGGTTAGGTTCAGACTCGCTCTACGAATTTAATGTTTTTTTTTTAGACTTTTCTCTTTGATAAAACATCAAAATGGTTGAATATTGAAAAGAGTAGGGAGCAAGCAACACGTAAACCAAACATGTTTGGACAATGCAAGGGCAGCGAGCCCCTGCAAGAAGTGGCAGAGCTATGTTGGGGACAACCTGTGCTCTGCCCTGCCTTGCCTAGCAGAAACACAGCCCAGCTAGCCTGCCAAGTGGCCCCACCCATCTGTTTTCTATGCTTTCTTCTTCATGCTCGCGAGCCCAAAGAATCAACTGTAGCCCCCCGCCAGTCCCTACGAGGAAGGCTGTGCATGCAACATGAACTCTGTGGTAATGTAATCGCGCCCCCCACAGTATTTCAAGAAAGTAAACACAAACATGCCAGCGAACGGAGCAAGCGCGCTTGACAGATCGGCGTGCGCCGCCTTGGACCAGGAGAGCCACAACTAAAAGAATGAAACATTAACATCAAAATAAGTAAGCCCTTTCCGATGTCTCCTATTCCCGAGCTAACCTCTCTTTGTTTAATTTTCCCCTTTTTTTCTTTTATATATCCTCGTGCATTGTGAATTGTATATGTATATGAGATGTAGGAATGGATGGTACTGAAATGACCTGTGAAGAATGGACAGATAGCACTCGATTCATTGTGATATATAAACTATTAGTTGTGCGTGCATCATGTGAGTGTGTGGTTGTGGAAATTATCATGTCGAATCCTTTCATGAGATATTTTTGCGTAGAAACGATCCAAAAAAATGTCCGCCTCTAAAACATGAGAGAGAGAGAGAGAGAGAGAGAGAGAGAGAGAGAGAGATGGGGCTTCGCTGCTCCAGGATGTGATTCATGAGTCTGTTATGTACTCATACTCATTTAGAGGACGGGTGCAGCATTCATCAATAGTACGATGTTTATCAATGAACCAGTTTTTTGTCAGGGTTCAGATAATGTCATCGTGACTAGGGCCTTCAGCAAACTCACTACCGAGGTATACCCTTTTATAGGATATATACTTAAAATTTGATAACTATTTAAACCGGATAAGTTTAGTCTCTCATGAAGAGATCGTACCCTCTCATCGCTGGCCGCTTAAAACCCTAGCCTCCACCAGCAAGAGGCTAGCCTTCCGGCACCGTTCTCCGGCGGCTCCCCTCCACCGATGACCTCTCGGTCGTCAGTGGTGAGGGAGGTCGCCGGATCCCCTGCGTGCGGATTTAGCTTTTGGCTCAAGGACCCTAGCTGCTTCGGTTTTTGGATCGTTCGACGACTTCGCTTCAGCGGCGGCGACGGTGATGCTAAATAAATAATCCCCGGATTCTTCTCCGACGTGGCGATCGTTTCTATGCTCGGTGACGGATTTGGGAGCCAGTCTGTTCAAGCAAACATGTTGTGGTGGCGGCAGCATCCTTGTGATGGATTTGTGTCCTCGGGCTCGGACGTTGCGACGACGTCTGCTCTAGCATCGGCGCGGAGCTTGGGAGGTAGTCCTAGAGTGGATGCAGATTGTGTTCTGCATTGACGACATCTGGAAGCCCGAACATGTGTTGTGTTCGTGGTTGATGGATGACAGGTATGGTTTCCAGTTTCGGCATCTTAGTTGTGGTGGGGGGCCAGACCTAGAGTTCGGTGGCGTGTCCATGGTGCCAGACCTTTAGTGAGCTATCTTGGATGTCCGCAAAGCTGCATAACAGTGATGGAGCCGCGTCAAGCTCGGGTGAGGAAGTGATCTGTCATTTTTCTTTTCTTTTGATGGCTGTTGTAGTGATGCTTGAGGCAGGCGACAGACGTTGAAGTGAAGCTGAGATATCTTCTGGTGTCTTTTCGGCGGAGCTCTTTTATGATACCCTACGGCAAATACTAGTCGTCCATTCGTGATATTTGACTGCGGCGATGAATCTGTACTGCTCCAATTTGCCAATGCGACCTGGAGCTGTATAGCTCTCCCCGCATCCACCCGCAAAAGAAAAAAGCTCGCACCGCATCGCTTTCTTCCTCCCGTATACAAGTCCCGAGGTCATTTTGGGAAGAAAAAATTTCCAGCACCCCTGCGTGTCGACCTGGCCCACCCCCGCCCCCGCCCTTCCATTTCGTTCCCGAACGCGCCCGCGGGTTCCAGCCGCCGCCGGCGTGCATGCCATCTATGGTGGATCAGGAGGTTCTCGAGTTATAGGCCATCTTCGTCGTCATCAACCCCCTGCTTCTCTCTCCTCCAGCTCCTCCTTTTCCTCTTGTCGCGAGGCGCTCGAGGACTCGCCACACCGCCGGCACCGCTGCTCCCCTGGGATCCTGTCGCGCCGGCGCTGACCCGTGACCGTGACTGGTATTTCCACGTCTTCGTATCCACTGAAGGTCCTTGCCGGGTAGGCAAGACCATGCCGGCTGGCTGTTTCGGCCTGCCCTCTAGGATCGCGCTAACCATGGACGGCGGCGACGCGAGGGGAGGCTGTGCTGATGCTTGCGTACGGGAGGCGGGAGCGTTCATTGCGGGGCTGCGCTGCTGCGGAGCGTGCGCTCCGGCTGTTGCAGCGGGCGTGGAGCGCGAAGAGAACGAGTGCGCGTGGCTGGGTGTGTGCGTCTAGGACGAGCACCAGGCGTGGACTCGTCCATGGCGGACAGGGCGCTGGCTTGAGGGAGACCACGCTACGGTGGATGATAACGACAGGAAAGGAGAGAAGCGGCAGCTCGCTACGGGCTCGATGGACCCGACGAGATGGCTGGTGACGCAGTGGAAGGTGCCACGTATAAGACGAGCTCGAGGCGGAGCCGTGGAACTCGTGGTCAAGGACGACGGCTCGGGGAGGTGCCTCCGTCCTTCTACTGGAAGTCTGGAACAGGAGGTTCAAGGAGATCGTGGAGGAGTCGTGGGACATGGGCGATGAGGCTCAGCGTCTTGATTTCCGGTTGCTATTATCCGCAGACCAACGATGTCGCTAAAAACTCTCACCTATGTCTATCCTACTCTTAGAAAACCTGCGGCCAGATTTTAATATACCGTTCCCTCCCCTCTCAACAGCATAGGGTACCGTAAAAACTCTCTTTGTTTTGTCATGTTGGTCTTTACGTAACTTGTATTTTGATCTTTATAATATAAATGAAACACATATTACCATGCAAAAAAAGAGTTTAATCCCTTGTACAGTTTTGGCTTTTTTTCCAACGTGGAGTGCTTTTGACTAAGGAAATATCGATGAGACGTAATTTGATCTCATTTACCTGGAAAACAAGAACAGATACAACCTACGTCAGCACACACGCATTTTATAGCATCACATCCAATAGCTATAAAAGATAAATGAGACTGGACCATTACATCGACGTGTACAAAAGTGTAGGGTCCCACCTACCAGGCTCAGGAAAAAAGAATAATAGCTTAAAATAAAACGCGTCCCAGGGGTTTCAAACTTAAGAAGACCACAAACACGCCAGCAGATCAGTAGGTAACCACTACGCCACTGATGATACGTATTACACAGACAAGTATAGAATCTTTTGTTTTTTCACAGATATTAAGCATGTTCGCGGTATAATGATATTAACTCATTCAAAAGCAATTTATTTTTCTTATGTTTTTGCAGTTTCAGATCTCTGCACATACGTTATTTTTTTCTGAACTCATGTGCACAATGAAGGAGTGATATTTATGTGTAAGAATTTATACAGCAAAGATACGAATGTGAAATTTGGTCAAATAATGCAGTGGTTCTTACTCATTTTTCTTAGTTTAATAGCTAACTCGTCTGCACCCAGCATTCCATGTTCGAGTATAAGAAAAAAATAAGAAAGTATCTCTCAATATAAGATTATATGAAAATTTTAATGAAGCCGAATTATATTTCCATCCATTATCATGTCAACTGCGTTTTGATAAATAATATAAAAATGTATGTGTCCACATCGCAAGAAAGCTTACTCGCTGGGTGGCTAACCCGTGCTTGCACTTAGCCCGAGGTGCCCCGTTAGAGTCAGTTGACCAATCCCTCGAAAAAAATAGAGCCAATTGACCAATGATATATTATTTGCGCCTATTTTTTTTACACCACATACTTTTCTAGTTTCGACCACTAACAGGCTGGTTCCACAATTCCAAACAAATACCAGCTGTCCACGTCAGCAAAAAGTCAGCCAAATCAGTTCCAAAGAGAAACCAGGTGTCCACGTTGGCAAAAAATCAGCCAAAGCGGTATGAAGGATTAAACTTATCCGGTTTTAAAAATTGAGGGACTGCAATTTGCTGGTCTTAGAGTCGGGGAACCATTTCTATACTTTCGAAAAAGTTGAGAGGCTTATGCCTATTTATTATCTTCAGTACGACTGCATTTAAGCCTCTCGTGGCTTGAGAGCTGGCATAATTCGCTACCGAACCCTACCTCTGTGTCCTCGTCCCACTGCATGGCCGGTGGGAGTGGCTCCATCGACGACGGTGGAAAACGCATTCAGTAAAGTTGTGACGTGACAAACCCACGATGATTATATTCCCTCCGGTCCTTTTTACTCTGCATATTAGGTTTGTCTGAAGTCAATCTCATCCAACTTTGACCAAGCTTATATAAAAAATTATTAACATTCACATAACAACATCAATATCATTGGATTCATCTCGAAATATATTTTCATATTATATTTATTAGATATTATATATGCTAATAATTTCTAATATAAATTTGGTCAAACTTAGCACAGTTTGACTTTCGGCAAATCCAATGTGCAGAGTAAAAAGGACCGGAGGGAGTACAACTGGGCGAGGTTGGCATGCACCTCCAATAGCTTGAGTGTCAAGGTGATTGGGCAGGGATGCATGTGGCCCAGATCTTTATGTACACCCCGCCCCCAGTGAGCGCGTCCACCATTTCGATGGAGAGATCAACTATATTGATAGTTGTGGTCGTCACAAGGGTTCATCTAGGCACAACTCAGAGCAGATTCTTCTGGCGTGAGGAGGAAGGCAGAGACACTGAGTGAGTGGAAGGTGAAATCAAAGGGCATAACTGTAGTGGATTGAGGATGTGGGTATTATGCAATACATGCCGAATATTTCAAACATGAGAAATATGAAAGTGGATTGCAGTGGATTAAGATTGTGGTTTTTCTTAAGTAGTCTATGCAGCCCTTCTTATATAGAAAGTGAAGATGCTTTATCTTACATAGTTCATATGGTTCAAAAGGGAAATGTTCCCATGATAGCTTACATAATTCGTGGTGTTCAAAAGGAAAATGTTCGTGGATATTTGCTCATGTGGTGTGGTCTATGGTTCAGATAGTTTGTAAGTAATACTCCCCACTTAGTGTGATTTGTTTTTGGCAACTAGTGGAGGAGTTTGATGAAAAAACATCTTCACTTAACACGGAGGCAGCCGTCTTATTTAGGCTCTAGGAATCTTTGGAAACGATTAGTTTTCTATGCAAAAAAAATGTGTTTCATCACCAGTGCTGGTCCCCTCAGTTGCGAGAATGTACTCCCTAAGTTTCAATATACTTCACATATATTAGTGTTTTCTTAAATCAGATATTTACAAATTTAATAAGAAAAATATAAGCATTGATAACACCAAATCATTATAGTTAGTCCCACTAAGGAAAATATTTTACTGATGTATTTTTTTGTAAAGTAGATCTAGGTATTTTAAAATAGGGAAAAAGTATATTTTTCGTCGCCAAACGCTTTTGAAAGTATAGAAATCGTCCCTCAACTCTAAAACCGGCAAAACTTAGTCCCTCAACTTCTCAAACCAGATTAGTTTAGACCATTGGCTCAACAAAAGCGGTTTTGATGCTGACTTGGCATGGTTTTGACCAGTCATCGTCCACGTGGAAATCATCTTCTTCCTTCCAATTTTAACCTCGCTTGGGTATTTCATCGAGAACTTACAGGCCCGGCCCATAGGACGAGCAAACGGGGTGCCGGCCCTCGGCCCCGAGCAGGCAGGGGCCCCAGGCCAGGTAGTATTCTTGCAGGCAGCCCAAAAAATACACGAAAAAAATGGAGGCCCAAGGAATCGATCGCAGTCTGTCTGCACTTGACCCGCGACCCCTTTGCTTCCCCAGTCGCAGACTCAGCGCCGCCGGTCGCCCCTACCACGCGTCTCCGATTCCAGTGCCATGGCCGGCCATTAATGGCGTGAATTCCCCAACCAACTCTCCTTTTTTCTCAACGCTCTGCTCGTTCCCTAGACTTTGGAGAGAGGCCGAGAGGGTAGATGTTCTCTTTCCCGTTGTTCTGTTCCTTAATTCAGAGATTCATTGATAAATAGCTCTGCAAAGGATTCCACAACGCACATCCACCAAATCTACATGGGTTTTCTTCTGCTCTTCATTGGATCCAAACGTGGGAGAGTGCTCAGGCAGGAGACTAGAGAAGGGAGAAATTTTATTCACCTCATGGCGTTGTATTTTTGTTCGTGCTGATTACTGCGGCATACGGATCAAGCCATCTACATCCATCATTTCATTTCCGGGTACTGTTGATCCTTGTACTAACCATTTTTATGCAGCTTATTTAGTGAAATGTCTTCAAGAAATTATTTTTCTGGTAGTGGAATCCCAAAAGGGATCAATTGCTAAGTTCTTCAAAAACTAGTAATCCTTTGAGGGAATCTGCATGTTTCGATCATCATAGTATAAACATGAAATAGTCAGTTTGCTTTGCCATGCCTTATGCAGGATAGTTTGGAAGAGGTGAGTTATTATTTCGGCGAAGAATTTTTATGTGAAGAACATGGAGATTGGGGATGATCCAGAAACAAATGTAAGTTGATGCATTAGTTTTATATCTCATGGTAACACAAATGTTTTAAGTAGCAACTAGTTTCGACAAGGTCATTTGTTGTGCAGAAAAAAGACCGTCTCCATTGAAAATTAAAAAATCAATCTTCTGTGGAGCGTTAATATTTCATACTATCACGATACAGTTCTCTTGATCGATAAATAGTTGTACTGTCAGTCTTAAGAGTCCAAAGATAATCAATCTATGCTATGCATTGGATATTTAATTCGAGCTTTTGTGTTTCAAAAAGGGCCCCTTGTTCTTGTCTTGCCCGTGGGCCCCGTATATCTATGGGACGGCCCTGAGCACTTAGCGTGCGCTGAGCAACAGGAGAAGGAGATGTTCGCGGCGGTACACACAGAGGGTGCAGGCGGAAGGGCGTCATGCTGCATCAGGCAATCTCGACATTATGGTTGTGTGTTGCTGTCCTCCATCTAAGGTGCCGCTGTAGAGGTCCCCGAGGCAGGTGCCTTACTCCGGCGGAGGGGCGCCCTTGTCATCGCCGGGGCAGCAGGTGCCACATCTGCTCTCGCTGGCATTGGCTGGCTGGCTGCCGTCATCGCGCACACGCCAATGTTGCCCGAGAGGAGGTTCTCCAGTTCCCGGACTCCCAGGCCTCCAGGCAGAAACTAGGGGCCTGTTTGGATCCTGCCCATGGTTGCCCTGCCAACGATGGCACGCCAATAATTTGGCGCAGGATTCCGCCGCCAACAGTTTGCCAAAAAATTGACTACGTATTGAACGGGAGGAGCTACAGGGCTGAGGGTGAGCCAAATAATCGGAAGCCAACCAAACACACGCCCACGCTGTGGTCAAGGCCAAATATTTGGCAGGGCAAACCGGGGCTGCAATCCAAACAGCCTCTAGGCTCTTGTACCTGGCCCGGCCCGCGTGTTTCTTCTCCAGTGTCCACACTAGGTCGTTCGCGTACATGTACTCGTTGCTTGGCATCCCTGGTTGATCAACATCGATCCATAGCACGCTGAAAGCAAAGAAATTTATATAATTAAAGATTGATGGAGATGGAATGGTATTTACCAAGGACCCTGGGCCGCCGCAATCGGCATAATAGACGAAGATATGGTTGTCCGGGCCGCTGATAAAGACCTTGCCGTCGCTGCGCCAGGTGAGCTGGGCTTGTCACCGAGCAAGCTGTCGAGGAAATGCTAGCGCCCGGTGGTTGGACGACTCGGCCGCGCCACTGCCTGAGTTGAGCACTCCATGCTGCACGCGTCGATGCGTTCGACCTACACCGCTGCATGCTCTGCTAACTGAACTGCTAAGAGCATCTCCAATAGGCGTGCTTCGCCTCGGCGCGGTATAATTCTTTTACAACGTTAAAATAGTCTGTTTGCGCGCGGGAGCAACAAAGAGGTGTTCCAGATGCACAAAAACACGACGCCCAATCCGGCGGTCCCACCTGCAGCAGCCCGCACACACAATCTGGCGCCCCAAATTTGCAACCCAGCAGCCCGCGCACAGACCGTGCGCTAAATTTTTTTATGCACGCTCTATTTTCCAACGTCTGCTAGAGCGCTGTTTTATGTCTCCTTGAGTAGCGTCTCGTTTTCTTCGGCTTCGCTGCACCTCCTTGAGCTCCACCTCGTCATCTCTGTCGCCCCGCCGCTGACACGCCTCGCGGCCGCGCGTGGAGGGACTCATTCTCCTCTTCCAGGGCCGCGCGAACGCCGGCGAACGCCTCGACCTGGTCGTAGCCACGCCGCCACCCGGCCTGCGGCGAGCCGTCCGCGCGGGTGGCCTCCGTGCCTTGGCGTGCTTGGGTTGGATCCTGCCATCTACCGCCATCTAGGGCCCTCCAACCGCGCATCTAGCGCAGCCCTCGCCGGGAGTCACCGGGATCCATGGGCTTCGCCGGATTAGAGGCTGGCGGGGGAGGAGAGAAGAGGAGTGATGTATTGGTGTGGGTGAGTGGGGAAGAAAGGGTGAGGCGAGGAGTGGGAAGATAAGGTGAGGGAGAGGAGTCGACGGCGTCCAGTCAAGTTAGTTTCAGCCTGCACGAGTCCATGGGCTGACGTGGCAACTTTCAGTGCTTCAAAATTTGTGCAGCGTGATGGACGGCATCGAATGCGTGTGAGCGAGATGCAAGCGCCCACACGTGTGGCGTTAGTATTTTTGATTTTCTTTTAATAAAATATCAAAATTGTCTATCCTATCCTCAGAAAATCAATTGTCCGATTTTAATATACTGCTCCCTCGCCTATCAACAGTACAGGGTGCCGTAGAAACGGTCCAACGTGAAGTACATGCTAGCTGGCCAGTGTTAATTCCCTTTGTGAGTGTTGAGTATATGTGTTATGTGCATATTTGTGTATTGGGTCCATCTTTTAGTTCCTTGTATAATTAAAGTCTGTGACACATCTTTATACATTATATATACATGTCTATGCACGAAAAGCAATACATCATGCAATTCACATATTCTACATGGTATCAGTTTTTAGGTTCTAAACTCTAGTTTTCCGCTACCGCCGCCACCATCACCGCGCACCTTCTCCGTGCCGCCGCCACCGCCCGCGCGTCAACCGCGCCGGCCGCCGCTACCCTTTCGCGAGTGTGCTCCTCCAGCCGCCGCTAGCCTCGCGCGCTGCTAGCACGTCCGCTGCCCGCTGCTAGCCACTTTCATATGTGGATTCATCATCCTCTTGATATGGTCAAAAATCAAAGGCATGCTAGCCATTATCTACAACATGAAGATCGGTCGGTCTTCATCTAGTGGCTTGATATAGAAGCCGGCAGCCGCATGCCGCGCCGCCCGATCCATCGTGCCAGCCGTCAAGTTGCTTCGCTGCCGCATCGCTCGATCTGCTGCGTGCCTGAGCTGCTGCCGCCGCCGCGCGATCCATCCCAGCTGCGCGTGCCGAGTTGCTGCTGCCGCCGCGCGAGTCTCCACCGTCGGACCAGTGATAGCGTCAACAGGCCCGACCGCCGCCGCCTTTGCCGTCCCGCCGCCGGCACCATCTGATGCGGCTCCGCCGCCGGCGCCCTACGGCGCGTCCATCGTCGCCTCGCCGCCGGTGCCCTTCGGCGCGGCCCCCCATGCGCCCGTTCCCACGTACGGGGTGTATGGGGCTCTGCCCGCGTACGAGTCTCCCGGGTACTGGTGGGGTCGTCGGCGATACCGCGGTTGCAGTCGGGGCTGTATGGAGCGTACCCACCGCCGCCGTTAAGCGACGGCTATGGCTTCCCAATGGCGTCTCCGTCCCCCTCGCCGGCCCTGCCGTCGGCGCCCTGGGACCTGGTGCTCCTCACCGGGCTGCATATTGTTCCTACGCCGACCAACTACACTGGAGGTGGTGATTGGTACATGGACACCGGTGCAACGGCTCAAATGTTTGCTCATCCTGGTAACCTTGCCTCCTTCACTCCTCTCTCCACCGACCGCTGCATCATTGTCGGCGACGGTTCCACACTTCCTATCACACATGTTGGGCACACTTCTTTTCCTTCTACTTCCTCCATTATCTTTGTTGTAACATACTTGTGTTACCTTATCTTATTAAGAATCTCATTTCCGTTCGTTGTTTCACTCGTGAAAATCATGTTACCGTTGAATTTGACGAGCTTGGTTTTTGTGTCAAAGACGCTCGCACCAGGATGGTACTTCACCAATGTGACAACCCCGACGAGTTCTATCCGGTGCATTCGCCTTCATCCACCACCACCGCACCGGTTGCTCTATCCGCTGGCGTCGATCTCTGGCACACTCGCTTGGGTCATCCCAACCCCGTCACATTTTGTCATATTCTTAGGATTTCAGTTTCAGTTGCAACGAGGATCACACTTGTCATGGCTTTCGAGTCGGCAAAGATGTTCGTCTGCCGTTTACTAATTCCATCACCATTGCTTCTTTTCCTTTTCAGTTGATTCATTGCGATGTGTGGACTTCTCCGGTTCCCAGTAACTCGAGTTATTTATATTATCTGGTCATTCTTGATGATTATTATCTTTATGTGTGGACTTTTCCTTTGCGTACAAAGTCGGATGCACTCTCTACCTTGGCGGCCTTTTTCTCCTATGTCCGCACACAGTTTGGGCGTCCCATCCTTGCGCTTCAGACGGACAATGGAAAAGAGTTCGACAACCTCGCTTTCCACACCTTTTTGTCGCATCATGGCACAGTTTTCCGCCTCACATGCCCGTACACTTCACGGCAGAACGGTCGAGCCGAACGCGTCCTTCGCACTCTGAATGACTGCATTCGCACGCTCCTATTTCATGCCAACGTGCTGCCTCGTTTCTGGCCGGACGCACTTGCCACCGCATCACTTCTTCTTAACATTAGACCCTGCCACCCACGGTGGAACTACGCACCTAACCATCTTCTCTTTGATACGCCCCCGTCTTATGACGACTTGCGTATTTTTGGGAGCCTTTGCTATCCCAGCACTGCCGACAATGCTTCTCACAAGCTTGCACCTTGATCTGTCGCTTGCATATTCATCGGCTACCCCTCCAACTCCAAGGAATATCGGTGCTACGATCCTATATCCCACCGTGTGTTCACTTCCCGACACGTTACTTTGATGAGCATGTGTTTCCGTTTCACCAGGTACCCCCGGCTGTTCCTCCCGTCACTGGTGACGCGGGCTCCTCGACGCCTCTCTCAGGGCGCTCGCACGCCTCTCTTGGCCCGCCCCTGGCTTTGAGGCGCGCCACCCGCATGCGGCGCCTCCTACAGCCGCGGAACTGGCGCCCCCGACGTTGATGCCCGCGGCTCCCGCCCGACGCCCCCAACGTTGGCCCCCTCGGCGCCCACGGTCCCCCAGGTGCCCCCGGTGCCCGCGGCCCCCGGGGCCCTCTCGGCGCCCCCGGCTCCCCCGGCGCATATGGCCGGTCCTGTCACCCGTACGGGCATTTTTCGCCCGACCTCGCGCTACGCCTCGGATGACTACGTCCATGCGGCGTCCACAACTGAGTTGTCGTCTTTGCCGTCCTCCGTTCGAGCCGCTCTTCGTGACCCGCTCTGGATGGCTGCGATGCAAGAGGAGTTTGACGCCCTGTTGCGCAACCGGACGTGGAAGCTTGTTCCCCGTCCCCGGCACGCCAACGTGATTACCGGGAAGTGGGTCTTTAAACACAAGCTCCGTCCTGATGGTAACCTTGATCTCTACAAAGTTCGCTGGGTCGTCTGTGGCTTCTGACAGCGTGCTGGCATCGACTTCACCGACACCTTCGCTCCGGTCGTCAAGCCCGACACGATACGCACGGTTCTCCACCTTGCGGCCTCCCGTGCTTGGCCGGTGCACCAGATGGAAATCTCCAACGCCTTCCTCCATGGCCATCTCGAGGAGCAGGTCTTCTGCCAGCAGCCCACCGGGTTTGTTGACCAGGCGCTTCCCGACCACATGTGCTTGCTTTCACGGTCCTTGCACAGACTCAAGCAGGCTCTGCGCGCTTGGTACCAGCGCATCACGGCGTTTCTCCACCAGTTTGGCTTCCGCTCTACCCGCTCGGATGCCTCGCTCTTCGTCTATCATCAGGGCTCTGACACGGCCTACTTGCTGCTCTATGTCGACGACATCATCCTGACGGGATGTACGGCTGGTCTCCTCGGTCAGCTCACGGCTCGTCTTGGCGCTGAGTTCGCCATCAAGGACTTGGGCCCTTTGCACTACTTCCTCGGTGTCGAGGTGGTGCACCGTCCGGATGACTTCTTCCTTCATCAGCGGAAGTACGCTCACCCGCCGCTATGCCTGTTGATACGAAGGCCAAGCTTTCTGCCACGGACGGTTCTCCTACTTTAGATGCTGCTTTCTATCGGTCTATCGTTGGTGCTCTCCAGTACCTCACTCTGACTCGAACGGAGATCCAGTATGCCGTGCAGCAGGTGTGTCTTCATATGCATGCTCCTCGAGACATTCACTGGGCTGCCGTCAAGCGGATTCTCCGCTATATCTGTGGCACTATGGATCTTGGCATCACGCTTCACGCCTCCGCCGACACCGCCCTCACCGCCTACTCCGATGCAGACTGGGTGGGCTGCCCTGACACTCGTCGCTCCACTTTGGACTATTGTGTCTATCTTGGACCCTCACTCATCTTTTGGTCGTCCAAGCGGCAGCCTGCGGTCTCTCTGTAACACCCCGGATGTAACTTTCCCTATTTGTATCCAACTCTTGCCCTTTCCGGTGTTAAGTTATATTTATTTCTCGGGTTCGGGTCCTTGTCTCCGTGTGGGTTTTTCTTTTCCGTGCATCTCTTATCATGTCATCCTCAAACGAGCGGTCAAGTCGGGCGTGTCAACCAGATTCTTGAAGATATGCTCAGGGCTTGTGTGATCTCCTTTGGCATGAAGTGGGAGGATTGTCTTCCTTATGCTGAATTCTCCTATAACAACAGTTTTCAAGCAAGTTCGGGCAAGGCCCCCTTTGAAATACTGTATGGCAGGAAGTGCCGTACCCCTCTCAACTGGTCTGAAACCGGTGAACGTCAGCTGCTGGGTAATGACTTAATCACAGAAGCAGAAGAAATGTGCAAAGTCATTCGTGATAACCTCAAAGCAGCCCAATCCCGCCAGAAGAGCTATTATGATAGTAAGCACCGTGATTTGGCTTTCGAGATCGGAGATCATGTTTACCTCCGCGTCTCTCCTATGAAAGGTACTCGTCGCTTCGGTATCAAAGGGAAGCTTGCCCCTAGATACGTGGGACCTTTCAAGATTGCTAGCAAGAGAGGCGACCTCGCCTATCAGCTCGAGCTTCCTTCAAACTTTGCCAATGTTCATGGTGTGTTCCACGTCTCTCAGCTTCGAAAGTGCTTCAAGACTCCTGACCGCACCGTCAACTTCGAGGACATTGAGCTCCAAGAAGATCTCTCCTATCGTGAGCACCCAGTTGCTATTCTTGAAGAGACTGAACGCAAGACTCGCAACAAGTCAATCAAATTTCTCAAAGTCAAGTGGTCTCACCATTCCGACCGTGAAGCTACATGGGAACGCGAGGATCACCTCCGTTCTGAGTACCCGGAGTTCTTTCAGTCCTAGATCTCGGGACGAGATCCTTTCGTAGTGGTGGAGTGTTGTAACACCCCGGATGTAACTTTCCCTATTTGTATCCAACTCTTGCCCTTTCCGGTGTTAAGTTATATTTATTTCTCGGGTTCGGGTCCTTGTCTCCGTGTGGGTTTTTCTTTTCCGTGCATCTCTTATCATGTCATCTCGTGCATTGCTTTTGCATACATGTTCATCTCATGCATTCGAGCATTTTCCCCGTTGTCCGTTTTGCATTCCGATGCTTCGTTCTCCTCCGGTGGCCATTTCTAGCTTTCTTTCGTGTGTGGGGATTAAACATTTCCGGATTGGACCGAGACTTGTCATGCGGCCTTGGTTTACTACCGGTAGACCGCCTGTCAAGTTTCGGGTCATTTGGACTTCGTTTGATACTCCAACGGTTAACCGAGGGACCGAAAAGGCCTCGTGTGTGTTGCAGCCCAACACCCCCCAAATTTGGCCCAAAACCCACTAAACTCTTCTCCATGTCCTAGAGCGTTCGATCACGATCGCGTGGGCAAAAACCGCACCTCATTTGGACTCTCCTAGCTCCCTCTATGCCTATATATACACCCCCCATTTCAGATCTCGTCTTCCTCCCCGTCCTCCTCGTTTTTTAAAAAAAAAACAGCTCCACCGCGCCGACGGACGTGTCCGCCCCGGCCGGACAACGTCCGCCGCCGCCGCCTCCCGTCCAGTCCGCGCGCGCCACGTGGGCCGCGCCCACATCGCCGCCGCCGGGCCCGCCTGGCCCGCGCGCCGGCCCCCTTCCTCCTCCTCCCGGGCCAGAGGTGGCCGCCGCCACCGACCGCTGCCGCCCGAGGCCACCGGCCTCCGCCGCCGCCCGTGGCTCCGGTGGCCGGAGCCACCACCGCCGCCATCGCCGCCCGCCGCCTCGCCCGGCCCCGCCTCGGGCCCCGCCGCCTCTTCGCCGCGCCGCCGCCGCCGCCCCCGCCGGCGCCGCCGACCGCTACCGCTGCCCCGGCCGGCGAGCCCCTCCTCTCCTCCGGCGTCTTTCTCCGGCGAGCGCGAACTCCGGCGCCGAGCTGCTACAGTGCCGCCGTGAACAGTGCCCGAAACCCTAGATCTGAGATCTAAAACTGAGGGTTGACTTTTTCCTCTCCCCCCCTTAATTTTTGTGCAATCTTTGACTACCCGTAACTTTGCATCCGTAGCTCCGTTTTGGGCATATAATATATCAAAATCTTCGCCTCGACATGTACATCATTTCATTCCATTGCATTATTTGCATTTGATCTCATCTTGATGCCCTAAATGCTGTTAGAAGGAGGCTTCGTGAGTTAAATTGCAGATCCGTTAGTTCATCATGCACTTTTGTCATTTTTGCCATGTTTAATCCGTGCATGATATGCCTGTGCCCCTTTGGGATGGATTGTTAAGCATTTTGTCTTCTTTCCAGAGGTGCCACCCATGCATTTTTAGGATGTGTGTGTTGTCTTGTGCAAGCTTGCGAAGAGAGGTACCTGAGATTGCTGAGATATTTTAGTTCGTGATGCTATATGTCCAGCTTGTTTCCTAGTGATCCGTGCCTCTTTTGAGGATGATCAGTAAGGGAGTTTTGATATTTATGTTATGCTCTATCCATCCATGTCTTTGTTTGCATATGTGGAGTGCTCTAGGTTGACTCAATCGAGCTCAACTTTTGCTTCGTTGTTAATTTGGGCAGATCGTCAACTTGTTTGCGATTTTGCCGATGCTACCGTTAGTGTTCCATGCATGCTATGCCTTTGTTCTTGCCATGTGTAGCTAGAATATTGTGTTTTCTTTCTGGATATATGCTTACCTTGCCATGACTTGCACCGTAGTGAGTGCATCGAGCTCATTTACATGCCTTCGTGAGCTATAATTTCAGCATGTCTCAGTTTTCACTAAGTCTGAAAACTGATTGTGTTCGAGCTATGTTCGTGAGCTCGGTAGAGTATTTTGTGAACCCTTTTGACCCCAGGTCACTTTGGGTCTTTTGTTAAGCTTGTTGAGTACCTCCATGCCATGTTCTTACTTGTCATGTTCAGGTTATCTATCATGTTGTTTTGCTGCTCCGAAGAGGGCTTCATGATCTGAAATTTCAGGCTAGTGTTAATTTCACTAAGTCTGGAATCTGTTTTGCATATTCATTTTTGCCATGCTTGTTTGAACCTCTTAATGGATGAATTTTCCTATGGCTCAGTGCTAGTGTTTTATTAACCATCTTGTGTACATCACTGCCATGTATTTTGTTTTCATGTTTGGTGGCTGTAGCATGTTCATTTTGTTGCATTCAGATGCCTACTTGCTGTAAATCGCAGACCGGTGCCATATCTTAAAACGCTTGCCATTTCCAAACCGTAACTCCGATTCCAATGATCTTTATATCGGTTTTCAAGCGATTTCATCCCCTCTATCCAGTGGCACCCTTGGAATTCCAAGTTGAGGCCAGTTTCATGCATTTCCTGTCATATCTTGCATTTTGCATCCCGCATCGCATCCCGCATAGCATATCATCATTTCATCATATTGCTTGGTCTTGCACGTGGTTGATTGTATCCTTGTTGCTTGTTTGTCTTGTTGGGTAGAGCCAGGAGACGAGTTCGCTAACGACGAGCCCGTTGAGTGTGCTTTTGAGGATCCAGTCAACTCTGACAGCTTTGCAAGCAAGATGATCATACCCTCGAAATCACTACTAATCTTTGCTATGCTAGTTTGCTCGCTCTTTTGCTATGCCATTGCTACGATGCCTACCACTTGCTTGTCAAGCCTCCCAAATTGCCATGTCAAACCTCTAACCCACCTTGTCCTAGCAAACCGTTGATTGGCTATGTTACCGCTTTGCTCAGCCCCTCTTATAGCGTTGCTAGTTGCAGGTGAAGATTGGACCGTTCCTTGTTGGAACATCTTTTATTTTGCTTGTTGGGATATCACTATATTGCTATGATATCTTAATGCATCTATATACTTGGTAAAGGGTGGAAGGCTCGGCCTCTCGCCTAGTGTTTTGTTCCACTCTTGCCGCCCTAGTTTCCGTCATATCGGTGTTATGTTCCCGGATTTTGCGTTCCTTACGCGGTTGGGTTATAATGGGAACCCCTTGATATTTCGCCTTGATTAAAGCTTTTCCAGCAATGCCCAACCTTGGTTTTACCATTTGCCACCTAGCCTTTTCTTTCCCTTGGGTTCTGCAGACTCAAGGGTCATCTTATTTTAACCCCCCCCGGGCCAGTGCTCCTCTGAGTGTTGGTCCACCTGTCAGCTACCGGTGGCCACCAGGGGCAACTCTGGGCTGGCCTACCCGTACCTAGGACAATCTGAGTGTGCCCTGAGAAAGAGATATGTGCAGCTCCTATCGGGATTTGTCGGCACATTCGGACGGTGTTGCTGGTCTTGTTTTAACCTGTCGAAGTGTCTTGAGTTACCGAGATACCGAGTCTGATCGGAACGTCTTGGGAGGAGGTCTTTTCCTTCGTTGACCGTGAGAGCTTGTCATGGGCTAAGTTGGGACTCCCCTGCAGGGATTGAACTTTCGAAAGCCGTGCCCGCGGTTATGGGCAGATGGGAATTTGTTAATGTCCGGTTGTAGATAACTTAAACCTTAATTAATTATAACGAATCAACTGCGTGTGTTGCCGTGATGGCCTCTTCTCGGCGGAGTCCGGGAAGTGGACACGGTGTTGGAGTTATGCTTGCGCAGGTTGTTCCTCTAGTTTCTCGCTCGCGCCTTGCCTCCTCTTCTCGCTCTCTTTTGCGGATAAGTTAGCCACCACATATGCTAGTCGCTTGCTGCAGCTCCACATACTTGCCTTATCCTGTCCTATAAGCTTAAATAGTCTTGATAGCATGGGTGTGAGATTGCTGAGTCCCCGTGGCTCACAGATACTATAATTCCAGATGCAGGTCCAGGTGATTCTGCTCCAGGTGACGAGTACGAGCTCAAGTGGGAGTTCGACGAGGACTCTCAGCGTTATTATGTTTCCTTTCCCGACGATCAGTAGTGGTGCCTAGTTGGGGTTATCGATTCAGGGCCTTGTCGCATGTTGGGGGTCTTTTCTATTTTGGCGCCGTAGTCGGGCCATGAGTGATTTGTATGATGAATGTTATTTATGTACTCTGATGTGACGTGGCGAGTGTAAGCCAACTATGTTATCTCCCCCTTTTATTATGTATTACATGGGATGTTGTAATGATTGCCTGACTTGCGACATTGCTTTCAATGCGGTTATGTCTCTAAGTCGTGCCTCGACACGTGGGAGCTATAGCCGCATCGAGGGCGTTACACTCTCGTTCCAGTGAAGAGGCTGAGTATCGCGCGGTGGCCAACGCCGTCGCCGAGTGTTCGTGGCTTCGCCAGCTGCTTCAGGAGCTCTCTTGCCCTGTTGACTGTGCCACGGTGGTCTACTGCGACAACGTCTCGGCGGTCTACCTCTCCGCTAACCCGGTGCATCATCGACGGACCAAGCATATTGAGTTGGATATTCATTTTGTTCGGGAACAGGTGACCCTTGGCCACATTCGCGTTTTACACGTCCCTACTTCCCAACAATTTGCCGATATCATGACCAAGGGCTTGCCTACGGCGTTATTTGAGGAGTTCCGGTCTAGTCTTTGCGTCAGCCGCGGTGCCGCTTCGACTGCGAGGGGTGTTGAGTATATGTGTTATGTGCATATTGTGTATTGGGCCCGCCTCCTAGTTCCTTGTATAGTTGAGGTTTGTGACTCACCTTTGTACATCATATATACGTGCCTATGCACGAAGAGCAATACATCGTGCAATTCACATATTCTACACTTAGGTCTCTCATTCTCACCCCTTGTACATTTTGATTTTTCTTGCGCTATTTTTGCTAGGAGCCAGAGTATGAGAGGAAGCTAGTGCACCTCCATGACTCCGAAGCATGAAGAAAACACACTGGATCACCACCGGCCTACCGCACGGAGGCAAGTTGTACGTGCAACTTTGAGCGTGGATTTTTGTTCACTGTGGTACATTATCACATGACAGCTTATTAACTAAAGCCCACAACTGGCAGGTTGGATGGAAACCATAAGTGATAACTGCCACAACATGCAACTAATGAGTGATCTCTAGCGATATGCAAACTGAGGCATCACTTGAAGTGTTTGTTATGCACAACATCTCAGGCGGGCTATTTATTAGCCGACAGGTATTGAATTTCAGGCGGACCCTTAGCTCCATGCCCTTCACCACCTTGCTACCTTGGAGCACTCAAGTGAACTGCTTAATGTCTCATGCAGTTGCACTCCAGGTTGCATTATAAATTTTCAAACAAGTACCAAGGGAAGTAGAAAGCATGCAAACGTAAATAGAAGGGATAAGTTATTTTTCACCCCTGAACTCTGTCCGAAGAATAGAAATGATACCTCGACTACAATACCAACAAAGTTTTGTTCCTCAACTTCTTAAACCGGATAAGTTTAGTCCCTCGTACTGTTTCATATGGTTTTGTTGGTGACGTTGCATGGTTTTGACGTTGATATTCCAAGTTGACCGCCACTTCATCGCTTTCTTTCTCTCTCCCCTCCCCTCACCTTCTTTCTGTGTTTTCAATGCAATGCACATTTTGTCGAATAGTTGCTATGCACACTCACGGGGTTGTACTGCATGCGCTTGTCTGCCTACTACTGCTGTCGCCGGGTCGCCCCCTAGAGCAGGAAATTGGAGAGGTGGGATGGGAGGAGCTGGCGGGTGGCCATGCTGTGGAGCCGAGGTACGACGAGGCCGGCAGGGCCGGGGTGGAACTGTGCGTGCAGCGTGCGGCCAGCGTCGCAGAGGCACACGACGATGGTGCGGCTAGAGGAGTCTGACCTGGTCGTGGAGGACCTGCACGCCTGTCTTCTTTGCGCTCCATGTTGACCATGCAGTACGTCCTGGGGACAGCTTGGATCACGGCTACTCGGTCAGCTCAGCAAGTGAACCAGACGCGGACGCTGGGAGCTCTGGCTCTGGCGGCAACACGCGGCAGCATGAAGCAGCGTTTGTGTGCTAGCGCCCAACAGGTAGTACCAATGTGCAGCGGGTGTGGCAAGTGGTAGCTTGGTAGATACGGCAACCATCGAACGACGGAGTGCAGCTTGACCAGCTCGCACGGACGGAGGTACAGTCAAAGATAGCCAGCGTTGATTACTTTGGTGCGTACAGAAGCTAACCTCCACGAAGCATCCACCTGTCTGCTTAGAGTTACTTGCATATGTGCTTACCTCGTCTAAAAGTAATTGGGGAGTCACGTTCGGTGCCTCGAAGTTGGAACGACGCCAACAATGGAGTCGGTAATCAGATGTTATAAAAAAAGAAGGAAATCCCTGGTAGGCCTATGGGCTGAGGCAAAATATTTTCTCCTGTGTGTGTTTCGGTGTGGTTCCGATCGGTTCCATCTAGCCGGTGGAATACATCGGATGTACCGTAGCTTCCCGCAAAAAAAAAAGAAGAAGAAGAAGAAGAAGATGTACTGTAGCTTTGCTTGCTTGCTTCTAGCTTGTACATGCATGTTTAGTTCTCGTTCCGGCTTGTTGCACTGTCATACGGTGGCGATCTGATCTACGGCAAGCTGTGCAAGGCTAACATCAACCTCACTTGCTAAGATTTTATTATAAAAGCCAGACTAAACATAATGCTTTGTCTATTGGGAGCAATGACTCAAAATGTCATTTCTAAATTTCCAAATATTTTCTTATATATGAACATCTCAGCTCTCAGGGTAAACGCTGTGGCTTTGGATTCAAGGGGAAAGTGTTTAGACTAACTCAAGGAAAAAGTTTAGCTTTCCGCATGAACTTATAGAAATCAGCCTTGATGAGAACACAATTAATCCACATAGGCATCGTGTTGGTGCCATTTATAAGACAAGGTATAGTTCCCATCCAGGAGAGAAACTTCCTGAATCTGAAGATATCTAACAACAAAATTATTAAATCCTGGACACCTCTATAAGTGAAGATCAATCTTGCAGTGTTCCTTCCTATTTGGAACATAGTGATATAAATTCGCCACCAATGAGACAAGGGCGTCGGCAATCATTCTCTGCCATTTTTGAACCGTCACAGTTCTGCTCTTAACAAGAGTCGAAGTGCACTTATAAAATCTTTTAAGTTTACACAGGAGTCAACGGTGCTTCGGTCCATGGGCAGGTGGTCGCGAAGTACTAGGGCTAATCCAAGATCTCACGCCTGACCTTCCGTGCTAGCTACCCCAGCTTCACCTATGCGGTCAGGCTATCTCGGTCAATGCAGGCTTCGCTATGGAACTTGATCCTCTTGATGGCACGGGCCACATTAAGCAGTCTCCACCTCCAAGTCTTCATATGCTACCTTGAGGATGGCACGGGCCACATTAAGCAGTCTCCACCTCCAAGTCTTCATATGCTACCTTACCGCAGGGCGGCGACTTCGTTGATTGAGTGTCCATGGCGTTCATCAGCACCATGGAGTAAGAGCCTGAGCAAGAAAATCTGGGCTGCGACTTAGTGGTGGGTAGGGATGTCGCTGCATGCCTACCACCAGATTGGGAAGAAAAGGCGATCTGGTAAGGAAGGACATGGCGCCCGAGGTGGTCAGCTTGCTTAGTTTGTCTGAGCGTGTCTCTGCAAAAATCATGCGCAGATGGTGGTGGGAGGAGTTATGGTGCCACACCAAGGCAAAATTTCGTGTTTTGACCATTTTTCGAAACCTATTTGAGATCTGACCCTAGTTTGAAAAAATTTCGAGATCTGACCCTTTTGCAACCGCCAGGGACCTTGGCGATAGGGTGTAATAGCCTACCGCCACGAACCTTGGTGGTAGGAAACATCCCTACCGCCAAACATACTGGCGGTAGCCTGTACAACCCTACCGCCAAGGTGCTTGGCGGTAGGCACGAGCACGTACTGTGTTCAACACTTAACAGAATTTTACGGTAGGGCATGCAACCCTACCGCCAGGCACCTTGGCGGTAGGCTGTTAGACCCTACCACCATGAACCTTGACGGTAACAAAAGGATCAGATCTTAAAATTTTATCAGACTAGGGTCAGATCTCGAATAGATATCAGAAAAGGGTCAAAACACGAAATTTAGCCCCACACCGAAGCATCTCAACGCGCAGTATCCTCCTCCTGACTTGCTCTTGCCTTCCCAGTGTTGATTCCCTTCCTGAGGTCTCCCATTCTCACCCCCTGTACATTTTCTTTTTTTCTCGCACTAATTTTGCTAACAGTCAGAGTATGAGAGAAAGGCAATATGCACCTCGACGATTCCCAAGCATGAAAGAAAATTGACTGGATCACCACCCACCTACCCCAGCCCCAGGGAAGCAAGATGTGCGTATACCATCAAGAGAGGATTTTTGTGCACCGTGGTACACTATTACAGGGCTGCTTTTTAACTAAGCACACAACTGGCAGGTTTGATGCAAGCCACAGCCTACCGCTAGTGAGCAATCAATAGCTACATGTCATGTGAGGGATCATTGGAAGTGTTTGCTATGCTCAGCCTACCGGTATTTATCATCCCGCAAGTGTTGAAGAAATTTTGGGCGGACCACTATCTCCACGTCCTTATCCACCAGCTTGCTAACGTGGAGCACTCAAGCGAACTCCTTAATGTCTCGCGCAGTTATAGTCTGGGTAGCATTGGTGATCTTCATAATCATCACCTTGAAAGTATTATAAAGTTTAGAACAAGTACAAATATATATATATATATATATATATATATATATCTTTAACTTTTTTTTGAAATTATATATATCTTTATCTTTACCTAATATTAAAGGATGGAGGCTTTTATAGTTTTTCATACGTCATCTATTTATAACCATTGATTTTATGATAACCAATAACGATTGACCGCTGAGATTTAAATTAAATTTGTGCACGTGTGTATAAGAAACAAAACGCTGTCGGACGCCCACACCGATACCACGATAACCTTCTTGTACGTACTTGCTTCCCATCGATCTCATCCCTAGCCATTAAAAGAATTCACCCCAGGACGCATCGCCGCACCCATCTCCCATCGATGTCCCGCCATCCTCCCTATCCATGCTCTGCCGTCTAAATCTCGCCGCCGCGCTCGTGCCGCTCGCTGTAGCATGTGATCGCGGCGACCGGGACCGCATCCCTCCGCAAACAGTGGCGGTGATGGAGGGCGCCACCCTGCTCCTGACAGACGGACTCGCGGGGTGCTCAAATTTGGTTGTGGCGTGGGATGAGAACTGTATGGTGTTTTCTGATGCGTGTTCTGGACTGGGACGTTTGGTCGGCTGACGCCACATATGAGCAGCTCCTGAGCTTGATCGCTTGATGTGTGCACGCATACATGCGGCGGTGCTGGCTCTCGTCTTGCATTGCGCGAGCTGGGGGAGGTAGGAGAGAGGAAAGGAAGGCACAGGGAGGCGGAGGCGTGGGTGCTCCTCCGGTGAAGCGAGCTGGCAGCAAGCCTGGGTGCTCAGGCTCAGGTGCGCACGAGCTCGGTGGGTCTCGTTGTCGCCCGCCACCGATCCACACGGGCGGCGTTGAAATTATGGCACCTGGTGGCTCACAGCGCCGGCTCACGTCCATCCGCGTCAATCCTCTTTGCGTGGCCTTCCGAAGCAAAGGCAGGAAAGGAAACAGTCCGAAAGAGATAGATAGATAGGGGATGAGAGAGGGCGATAGAATAGGACTGTCACGAATGGATAAGTTTTGAAGAGCACATGATGGCTGTACTTGGCAACTGCTAGACCCAACGAGCAAGCAGATTTTGCTTTGGTTTTTTGGGTTGATTGTTGAACCATGATCGTCCAATTTTGATTCCAAATCGTCTGTGCGAAAGGGGTCTGATCCAACACATCGTCTCCTTCCTCGTCTCCATAGCATTTCAGCCTCCCGTCTTCAATGTTCAATCCACTCCCATGTAAGCCACAGACGCTATATGCCCTCTCCCCCACGTTTCCCGTCTCCTGATTTTCCTGCGGTGAGATGGCCGAGTTCGAGCGAGAGGCCTTCTACCATGAGTGGCGTCGTCAGCGGCTGAGCACCAACGACCTATACTCGAACTGGACATGGTGGTCGTCATGCTCAATAGGATACAGATCACAGGCACCTCGTCGGTGCGCTCCTGCACCCGCTGACACTGCCCATGAGCTCAGGGGTCCCGGTCCAGCTGCGTCGGCATGCAGGAGGCACCCGCACACGCCCATGCCTACGACAACGGCGCCTGCGAGTACATCAGACACGAAGAGGAGGATGCACAGAGCTTTGATGCATTAACTGTATAACCTCTCTGTAGATGTCTCCTGTACGTGCACATGCATCGAATGTATGTATAACCACATGGCGAGTACATCGGACATGGATGGCGCGTGCAGGAACTGTAGTTTTTCTTCAGTTTCGTCAGAGAAATAGGGACATGAACCATGGCACCCCCTTTTCTAGGATTGGCAATTGATCTTGTGTTATGTAATTAAGACGATCTACTCTGTATGTTTCCTTTTCACTTTTTATTTGTAATAAATCACTAATCAATTACTAAGAAATCCCTCACCAACAAAGCCAGCATTTGAGGGTGTGGAGGAGGTGTAACACATGGTCACCACCATCACCCTTTCCCTCTAGAGCTGGTGTCTATACTTTACCCTAGATCTTCAGGGACGTCTTAAAAACAGAACAATTTGGACCCTAGCTCAGTTAGCTGTATATTTGATGTATACGTGTGTGTATATATTTGATGGAGCCATCTAATTTAGACTTGAAATTACAATACTGTAGAAATTCCTTTCAACTTGCTAATTCAATTTACTTATTTTTTTATAGTCTATTATAATTCTAAACAACATAATTTATACAATGTTTTCCAAAAAGATGTTTCTTACATCTGCTTATATCACTTTGATGTGAGATGGGTGGTAAATACTGGTCTCTAAATAATTTTGTCAGAATTGTTGTTATTAATTACCTTATTTAAGCTAGACGGCATGTAGTGCATGTATTGTACATTTTCATAGACGAAATGACTAATTATTATGCATACATTTTTTTACACCATTAGCATGGTGTGAAGGAGACATCGGCAGCGGTGATCATTGCAAGATCTTCTGTTCATCTCAAGATCCAGTGGTTGACTTCAGCAGTGGGGTGCAAATTATGGGTGACTACTTGACGCAGAGGAATGATTGTGCAGTGGTGGCGGTCACGTCGCATGTAACTGTTGGGGTAATGAAAAAGTGGTGGCGACAACACTTGCATGACTTTGATGGTGGTGCTATCGAGCACTCGGTCGCGAGGTCCGGGGTGAAAGCTTAGGTCTGACCCGAGCTGGTTATACCTGGCAATGGCAATGTTTTTTACGTCGTTACCTTGTTCAAGGCATTACCCGAATATGCTCCAACTGATTTTTCAGGGTGAAAACCTAGATTCTGCCCTTGGTGGTTGGATCCGGTGCCGGCGACGCTTGAGTGTCGCTCCCTTCTTCAAAGCGTTGTTCTTGAAGAACCTCGTCGCCTGTGTGGTGTCATTAGATAATTGATGCGGATATGGTGTTTACTAAAGTTTGCCGATCGTGGCTCTGATCAGTTTGGATTTTTCTTTTTCCCTCGGTACACATAGCTTTGGTCTTATGTGACTTTGCTATTTGCCATCTTTTTTCTCGTGTGTGTGCATGTCTGTGTTGGCTGTGTGCATCCTATCTATGTAGAGGCCGGGTGTGTGCTCTTTGAGTTTGTATCCTCTTGATGCTTCTTTTTGAGCTAATAAAAACCGGGACACAGATAGGACTCGCCATTCCTCCATGAAACAAGTTCACAGTCAAAAGAGAGGGTCAGTATGAGGGACGGGGCGAGGGCGGGCATGGAACATGTGCGGGGAGGAACTCACGAAGGGCGGCCCTCACATCCACCTGTGCCATGAGGTGGTTAAGCTCATCACCTTGGGATTGACTGCGTCTAGACACACTGTGATGAGATGAACACGACAGGCATTTTTGGTGTGTGTGGCACCATGTTGAAATAGAGGACACAGATGAAGGGATCCCTGAGCCATGCTTATTAGTGCAGGGATGGGGGACATTTTCTCTCTCGTTGCAACGCACGGGCATTTGTATTAGTCTATATCTAATATTAAATGGTGGAGTTTTTCATGGTTCTCCATCCGTCACTCCATCATATCCGTTAATTTTGTATTAAACATAAAGATTGACAGATGACATTTAGTTGCCCCGCGAATCCGTGATATAAAAAATGGATAGCAAAAGTACCAGTAAAACCGAAAGAAACAGAGAACACACAATCTTACCCTGGGGCTATATGCAGAGTCCTAGCCAATCAGGCAAAGACGCACTCCCGATCTCGGCACGCGGCACGCCGGCCGGCTGGCCCATGCATGGATCCGCGCCCGGGATCTCGAGGCCTGTGCTCGGCTCTTGCAAGAAACGCATGCGTGCAGATCCGTTGCTCAATGTGTACCTCGATGAGGATCTATACCATCTGCCGAGAACTCTGTTGTTGTGCTTCATGGAGGATTAAGAGGCAAAGAAGCTTTCTCGGAAAGAGATTGTTCCTCATGCCGATTATAGAGATGGTGAGCACTGCCTCCCTGATCCCTCCCCATCCAAAGCGTTCCGCCACCGTCCCAATCTCGTCCACATGCAGCCCTGCCCACCATGCACTTGAGCACTTCCCAGCTCGTGGATCCGGTGGGTGTCAGCATCAGCTCATGTCGCCGCCACCCCCAAGCTCGTCAGGCAACCACGGCTTCCGCACATGAGGTGCTCGACGCCTACAAGGATTGTTGGCTGGTGGATCCGGTGGTGACCTACAGCAATCCCAGCTGCCACAGCCACGTACACGTATTGTCGTCTGTCCGTTGTCGATTTCATTGTTTCTCCCACACGAGACTCAGCTACCTGACTCGACACCCGTTTTATGGACCCAAACGCTAATCTCTTCTGATTTTGCCTCACCAACCTTGGGTTCCGGCCTCGTAGCAAGCAGCAAGCTAGCAGGTGATGTTAGCGGTAATCTTGATATTATTGTATCAACATTTTAGTTTGCTTTTGTTATGCATGTAGCATAGTTTAGAGAGTAGCTAGTCCGGCAAAGTTTCAGCGAAGATGTGCAAAGGAGGCGAGATGTCGGGTGCCGTGCGATGCGGCGAGCGCGACGAGATGCCGACTGTGCCATGTGATATGGTGATGCCATGAGAGTTGGCAAGACGCGACAAGGCTGGAGCATGATGGGTTGGTTCAGGTTGAGTCGGATGACACGGCAAGGTCGTGTGATACAGCAAGCGCGTGGACGAGTTGAAGCAAGACCGGCTGGATGGATCAGTATGTCGGAGCCAAGAGAATTGGTGTGTTTGTGAGGGTGTGAGCTGCATGCGTGGAGTAGTTATTAGTAGTTAGCTGCATGCACGTACTAGTCTTTGGACCCTAGAGAGATTCTAGGAGAAGATAAGATCATGGGTTACTGCATGTAGTTAGTTGGTTAGTGGAGCAACTAGTGTGGAGACGTGGTGGCCGGGTGTGATGGCCGGCGTGCGTGCGTGAGTCTTGTATCTATTATTTAAGTGACCAGATGAATGAGATAGAAGGCTCTGAGGGCAGCACAAAAGATGTAGTTAGTGCGTTCACTAAGAAGAGAGCCTCTTGGCAAAGCAGCGGCTGGTTTTCTCCTCTGTGTATGTGTGCGTGTGTGTGTTGAGTCTTCTTTCCCTTATGTGTGTTGTTCAGAGAAGAGAGAAACACAAGTGAGAGTTGTGAGACGAGAGGAAGAAGAAGTGCGGTGCTGCGGGAGGCGGCGCCAACAGGTGAGCATGGAGAACGGCTGCTAGCAGCAGCGGCAGCGGAAAGTCATGCAAATTAGCAGCATAGGACGACGTACTGCGGCAAGAAGTCGGCGAGAGCGGGTGGCTGGGTGGACGTGGCCATGCAGACGGGCTGACGGCGTGGCTAAGCCTAAGCTTGTGGTGGCGGCTGGAATCATCGTGTGCGTATGCCGGTATTGAGACGACCATCCTGCTGTGTGGATGCGGCCAAGGGAGAGGTGGAACAGGCTGTCTTACCTAGCCGCACAGCCAGGGAGACCGGGGAATTTAGATTGTGGCCCACGAGATTGCGATGGGGAGAACCAGTTTGTTCACTAGCTTCCTCAGTTTATTATGGACTTTCTCTGTATATTGGCTTCAGTGTCACCATAGTCTGCAGGCACATATGCAAGTGGCTGATTTTCAAAATTCGGATTGTTAAGGATTGATATGTGTTTGCAGTCTATTGATGCTATATATAGCTCAAGCTGGAGTGCTGGAATCTCATCATAGGTGTTGATTTCACAATGAGCAACGGATGGACATGTATCTGCACAATGAGCAACGAATGCACATGTATGTGCTTTTGTGAACAACCTTTTCTCTGTATTCCCAATAATCAATTTCAGTGCTGATGATGTGAATGATTTGTTTCCTTTATCAGGAAAATTCTCCTTCCATGAACGTAATTTTTATCATCAGTAGTGTACCATATTATTATGAACAGAATCTCGATTGTTGGGCAAACATTATTAAAATTTGATGAAGATAAATTGATTTCCTGCTTTGAATTTGGAGATGGTAATGATTGTGTAATAGTTGATCATTAGTCACCACTGATGCCTTATCCAAATCATACCCAAATTGAGTTTTTTAGCATCACCACATTAATTAACAAGACGTTTTCTGCTTTTATGTTTATAAGAGACCTTGCACTCGATTCTCTAAAGCTCTTGAGCAACACAAGATAATTCATTTTGTTAGAATAAATCAGAGGCATACTGTCGATCATCCGAGGACCAAGCAATCACACGAGCACGACATCGAGATTTGTTAACGAGGTTCACCGATATGGCTACATCCCGGGACCTGACTATGGGCGCTCTTCCCCATGACACCGCTTCAATACCACACCCGGTCGCCCTGGACGTCGGCACATGTCGCCGGCTTCCCCTACGTTCATGTGCTATTATGTTGGCATAGGTTACATCGTGTGTCTACCCCCACTATATATGAGAGGCTTAGGATACAAGTGTCCTATTAGGATACGACTCCATATCCTATCTAAACATAATACTATTACAAATCCAACTGTAACCTATCTTGTATACCATATTCGACACAACCTTAACACATTTCACACTTGGCTGGTAACTTCAAATTAAGCGATTGTATTTCAAGTAGGTTCCGCATGTATGTTAGTTTCATGTGTTAATGTTGATTTTGAATAGGACCGAAATCGTCTCCGGTTATAATTGAGATGACGGACCATGGAGCACAAGTGCTGGGCAATACCATGTTTGGCAGGTATGATAATACATTTTACCCTTTTTGCTATCATGACAATGTTTTAATAAGCTATTCCGTTGGAACACACGGACATTTTTCCTAGTAATTATTCATGGACGAACACGAGTTCACAGTTCCTTTTAAGATTTAATATGTATACGAGGTTAATTTCCTTCGCACTTGAGGGATTACGACACCAATGTCTAAGGGCATCTCCAGCCGTTGCCCCCCCAGGGGGCGTCTTAAAGCGCCGCCTGGGGGTGAGCCGGCGCAAAAAATGGCCCTGGGGGCGAGTCGGTCCCCAGTCGTCGGCCCCCAGGGCCGCCCTCAGGCGCGTATTAAAAAACAAAAAAAAAGAACGTTCGGCAAAGTTAGATAAAAACTAGTTAAATTTCGGCCAAACATGGCAAATTTCGGCGAAATTCGTCCAAACATTACATTAACCTAATCTAAAAAAAGAAAGGGCTGAAGTCGTCGCCGCCGTCGCCACCATCGTCGTCGTCGGCCTTCTCCTCCTTGACGCGGGTGCCCCTGCTGGACCCCTGCCCGACGTCGCCATGGCGAACAGGCGGCGGCGCGTCGTCGTCGTCGTCGCTGTCGCATAAGACGATGACCCCGCCTTCCTCGCGGCCGCATCGGCGCTCTTCGAAGCGGTGTAGGGCGGCGCGCTGGCCCTCCTTCTCCTTCTCCCAGCGCACCTTCTCCATCGCAATGTAGTCCTGGCGCGCCCATTCGAGGGCCGCGTCGTCCTCGTCGAACTCCGCCTTCACCGGCGCGAGCCCGGGCTCCGCCTTCACCGGCGCCAGCCCCGGCTCCGTCTTTGGCTTGACGAAGCGCGGAGGAGCCGACGAGGAGGAGGCGCGCCGGCCGCCCTCATTGATGACGATGCCGGCGCTGCGAGTGTGCCGGCCGAGCGGCGTCTCCGCCGCGGGCTCGGCCTTGACGCCGAGCAGCGCCGGAGAGCCGAAGAAGTGTGAAGAAGAGCGTGATGAGGAGGAAGAAGAGGAGGCGCCAAACCTCCTTGGCGCCCATGGCCCGACGCGTCGATGCTGCGCCGGGGCGGCCACCCTCGCCGGGGGGTACGCCAACGGCGGGTCGTTGCCGCCCTCGAGGTACGTGAGCACGCCCTCGAGTGTGCGGCCGGGGACGCCCCACCAGAGGTAGCGCCCCTCGCTATTCTGCCGGTCGCCGACCACCGGCGCGCCGTTGGTGGACGCCAAGCGCTGCTGCTGGCGGCGCTCGAAATACGCCGCCCAGGCCGCGTGGTTGTCGGCGGCGTACAGGGGGAGGGAGAGCTGGGCGTTGGTGAGGGACGCGCGCACGATCTCGACCTCCTCGGCGAAGTACTTCGGCTTCGCCACGGCGTCGGGCAACGGGGGAATGGGCACTCCCCCGGCGCTGAGTCTCCACCCCGTTGGCCCGGCGCGCATGTCCGGCGGCGCCGAGATGTTCGCTTGGAACAGGAGACAGGACTCCTCTTCGCGGAGCGAACGGCGGCCGAAGCCGTTGGCCACCGCCTTGTCTCTGGGAAGCGTTCCGCCATGGCGACGGCGGGGCTGGGCGGGCTCGGGAGAGGTAGAGGGAGGGGCTGGGCGGCGGCGCTCGGGAGAGGCAGGGAGAGGGAGGGGCTGGACGGCAGCGAGGGGCGGGGCTGGTGTGGGTACATGCGAGTGGAGGCCGCCGGCTTTTATAGCCGGGCCGCGCCCGTGTGTACGCGTGCGAGGGAGGGGAGGCGTCGGCGCGCCGTCCCGTGAACGCGCCGCCCGTGAGGAATCAATGGCAAGGCTGACCGGCGGCAGCCTTGCCATTGATTCCCCACGGGAACCGAGGCCGTTGGGGGAAGACGAGGCGCCGAGTCGCTGACGCGGCTGGCCCACATCTTTTTCGCGCCAAAACAGCTCGCCCCGGCGCCCTCGGGCGCCCCCCAGCGCGCCGGGTTCGGCCTGGGTCCGCCGGCGCTGTTTTCGGCCCAAGCCGGCGAAAAACGGGCTCCTGGAGGCGCGACTGGGCTGTTTTTCGGCGCCGGCGCGAAAAAATCGCCTGGGGAGGCCTTCCTGGGGGCGTGGCTGGAGATGCCCTAAGCTTGTTATTGTGGTGCCTGCTTTGTGAGTCAAAGTCGTCCATGCAGTAAAGGCCCTAGCAAAGAGAGCCTTGGCTCAGTGGTTGGGCATGCGGTTGTGCAGCCTAACAACCCAAGTTCAATTTATAGAATTGACAGGTGATGCACAGGGGTTTTCCCTCATTTATTGAGGATCAAGTTTGGTGTGTGCTGTAACCACTCATCAAAAAAATATCTTAATACTCATTTAAAAAAATTCTGAGGACCATGTTATCTTGGTGCTCATACTAAAATGGCCGTATGCATCCCTAGTTGGTGCAGAGGCCGCGGAAGTGAAATTCTCTCCCATTTTAAGGCCAACGAACAGACTGAACTTAATTGAACCGCTCGACTCAACCCCTCGTAACCCCATCCTCCGCCCCCGTGGGCGGCCAGGGGGAAACCCTCCGCCGCCGCCGTCAGGCGTCTCTCCCTGCCTCCCTCGCCGACCCCAGTAGGGCCGCCGGGCGAAGCCTGGCCGGCAAGGGCGGCAGCGGGGTGTCTCTCGCCTACGCGCGATCTGGCTAGCACGGGACAGCCTATGCGTGAAGTAGCGTAGGACTACAGTGGGGTTCGGCGGCGCTGCGGGCGGATCCTGATGGCGGCATGCACGACGCGCCGATGGCTGGAGTCCACGTTTGCAGTGCGGATTGGCGGCTGCGGGAGCGCCAGGATTTGGTGGCTGCGTGAGCCGTCGCGTTCGGATCATATCTTTCGCGATCTGGTGCTTGGACACCGGTGGCCAGTGCAGGGTGGTGGTACTCGTTGTTGCCCAGGTTGGATTCTCTGGATCTGGAGCCTGGACGACCTGCACTAGAGTCGCCCCATGATGCTTTCTTCTCCGGATGGTTTCGTATCTCGGTTTGTTGCCAGATCCGGAGCAGACAGAGGTTGGTGGTACAGGTTGGGGACCGGAGGAAACTTTGGTCGGCTAGCTCGACCCGGCATCGGCGAAGGCTTTGGCGTCGTTATCCTCCTTGGAGGCGAAGCCGAGGTCCCATCCTATCCACCTCTGACCCACTCCTAGAGGAAATTCTAAAATCCGTCTTGGATTGGGCTGCGGCGGCGCCCTTAGCGTCGTGTCCTCCATGGAGGCGCCGTCTTGGGAGGCTTGGGTGTTCGGGGGAGAGGTACTGTGGGTGGTGGGCTCTACATGGCAGTTCCTGCAGCGGCGACTGTGTGAAGGTCGGCAGGTGGAGCGGCGTTGGATCTACCGCATTAATGACGACGAGTATTGGCGGCATCGTGTAGCTGATGCTCGACGACGGATGTGTCTGGATGGACGTGCGCAGGAGGAGGAAGTTGTCTGACGTCATGGTGGCGTTGATGGCAAACAGGCGTGGCAAGGTCGGTACATTATTTTTGCTCTGAGGATGGACAGAGGGATGATGGAGGTGACGGCCCTTGCAGCGTGCGGTGCTCAATGGGAGTATGCCAGACCGGGGTGGTAGTCAATCCAGGTAGTGGCTTGGATGGGACACCCGGCTTTAGATATTAGTCTTTGGTGTGATGTCTGTTTGGTATTAGGCACGGACGTTCGGCGCACCTTTATCAAGGGAATAGAAGTAGCAACAACGTTGCCAAGATGGTGGCTTCAAGCTTATTAATGTATCATCTTGTATGGTCTTTGTGAATAATTAATAATATGGCTGCATGCATGGTGTTTAGCAACTTGTGTATCTAAAAATATTTTTTACACCCCTATTCCCATTTTCTTTTCCTAACAGATGGTATGTGAGAGCAAGGTGTTGAGCTTAAAGCATGGAGAGAACACTCAATTGGCGGTGGAAGGTGGTGAAATAAGCCCGGGAGCATGGACAGAACACACTCACTCGACCGGTGGTTGTATATAAATTGCTCTTTCTGCAATGTTGGTGTCCTGTTTTCTGAAAATGATTGTCTGCAGTCAATTTCACTAGATATTTCTGCACGGAAAGACCACATGCCATGCGCAGAAGTGTTGAAAGAGTGGATGTAACGAAGAGTCTATGGCAGGTCTTGTGAAAATGAATATCCACAGATAGAGATGAGGGAAGATGAAATACCTGGTTATTTCTTGACCAAATTACAAGAAGACATAAATCTAGAGAATGAAATGCAAGCTTATTATAATATGATCTAGAGAATGAAATGCCAGCTTACAAGCAAGACACCAGCAACAAGTGAAACCAGCTCTCACTATCGATCACTAGTCCCTGATGAAGATGGGCTCATCCGCGGTGTCTCCTTTGGTGGTGAGATCCTCAGGCTCCGGCAGGCCACCACCTTGAAGCACCTACACCTCCAGCACCACCTCCCACTTGCCGCCATATTCGGCATCCCCTGGACACCAGGTCAAACACACATGCATCTCCAACCTGCGGCCGCTTGTCGACGGTGCGCCCAGCCCGCGTCGATGTTCTTCAGCTTGGTGTGACCACAGTAGCTCATGATCCATGAGCTCCCGTGGAACCGGAGAAGCACCGCCGTGCTTCTCGCCGGCAGCCTGTGCGGGAAGTGAGCGGGATTATCTGCACGGCCCGGCACAAGAAGCAGAGGAGATAAGGGCATGACCAAATGATTATGAAACTGGGCGCCATTGTTGCCTGCTACGAGCATTTGGAGACGTCACGTTGCAGCGTCTTATGATACCAGCAGATAGGGCTTCTGTTAGACTGTATACATACATAGTCTGTGTATTAATATTGTAACATTGTATTGTACCCCTTTGGTACCTCTATATAATGAAAGAGCCACATCCCATTTAGGATGTCGAGCAAGTTCCCGACATATTGTGTTTTACATGGTATCAGACTAGGGTTTCGATGTCTTCCGCTGCTCCCGCCGCCGCCGCCGGTGCGCCGAACTCCGTCGCTGCCACCGCCACCGCGCCGGCCCTCGCCCCTATGTCACCGTTCCTCGCTTCTCGGCCCCTTGCGTCGGCCTACGAGGCCCTGCCGCTGACCGAGTCCCTGGTCGGATCAAATCCATCGGCCGACTCCTCTGCTGAGTTCGTTGCACCGCCGTCTCATGGCGTTGCTGTGCAGCCGCCCTACGGCGCCGTCGCGCAGACGTCCGGTGTGTCGCTCCTGCCGTGTATGGTGCGCCGCCGGCGGCCCAGGGCTCCCTTCAGCCGCCGCCGTCCTCCTGGCCCGTGGCGTCCTACGCGGCGCCGCATCATCACCAACCCTATGCGGCTCTCCCGTCGCATCACCACCAGCCACCGACGGCGCCGATCTACTCCGCGCCGCCACCGCAGCAGCACTTCCTGGCGCAGCCGCCGCACCAACCCTACTCCGCACAGTCCGGGTTCGTGGCTGCACCGCCACAGCCATCCTACAGGGCCGCGGTGAACTACGGAGCCGACGCCCTCGTTCCCGATGCTCCTGGCGTCTACTCGGCGGGTGCTCCTCATCTCGAGAGAGCCCCGTCGACGGGTCCCTACGCGCTATCGATGCATGCTCACACCGCTCAGGTCATGGCGCCATCACCGTTTTACTTCTCGCATCTGCTGCCGGTGAAGCTCACGCCGGACAACTACCTGTCCTGGCGTGCCCAGGTGTTGCCTCTTCTGCGCAGTCGCTATCTGGAGGGCTATGTTGACGGGTCCATCCCGTGTCCGCCCACTCATCACCCGGCGTATCATACATGGGTGGCCCAGGATCAGGCCATTCTCTCTGCCATCCAGTCCGCGCTCACTCCGAGCGTCTCGTCGCTGGTCATCTTCGCTACTACATCCCGGGAGGCGTGGGCGGCGCTTCACACCAGCTTCGCCTCGCAGTCTCAGGCGCGTGCTCACTCTATACGCACCGAGCTTGGTGAGACCAAGCTCGGTGACCTCAGCATCACGAACTACTTCAACAAGACGCGGGGTCTCGCCGACACATTGGCCTCGGTTGGCCAGTCTCTGCTGGATGAAGAGTTCACCACTTTCGTTCTTAACGGGCTCGACGATGATTATGACAATCTCGTGGACAATCTCGTTGAGAACGTTCATGGCCGTGACGATCCACTTCCACCTCGTGAGCTGTGTGCCCGCCTCCTTGGCCGTAAACAGCGCATCAAGGCCCGCCGTGTCTCACCGGGTTTCGCCTCCGCCAACGCCGCCACTCGCGCCAAACCTCAGCGGCTTTCATCTTCGCACCCGGCCCCGTGTGGCAATGCGCCATCCATCACGGGTGGCAACCGGCCGGTTGCTTGCTGCTCCTCCCGCGGTGCCCCGCAGGCTTGCCAGCTGTGTGGTCTGGAGCGCCACATTACATCTTGCTGTCATCGTCGCTACAAGCAAGATTTTCTGGGCCTTGGCAACAATGGCAAAGGAAACGACAAGCAGGCTGCCGCCGCCGTGACTACTCATGATCATGATCGCACTCCGTCCTACTCCATTGATCCATCATGGTATATGGACACCGGCGCTACTAACCACCTCACCGGCGAGATGGGCAAGCTCTTTACTCAAGAGCCATACCGTGGTCATGATCAGGTGCACACCGCCAGCGGAGCAGGTATGCGCATCTCTCATGTTGGTCAGGCTTCTCTCCTTGGACACAATTTTCGCAAACTACATCTTTCCAATGTCCTTAGTGTTCCCTCTGCTACGCGTAGTTTGTTGTCTATTCCTCAACTTACACGTGATAATAATGTCCTTGCTGAGTTTCATCCTTTTCGTTTCTTTATCAAGGATCGGGACACGAGGGCCGTTCTGCTTAGCGGTCGTCTTCGCCATGGCTTGTACGCACTTGATGTACCTAGCACACCATCCATGCAGTCTTCTCCTCGGGCGTTCAGTGGTGTTAGTGTGTCTCCTACACACTGGCATGCGCGCCTTGGTCATCCTGCGGCCCCTATAGTTCGTCTTGTGTTGCATCGTCATGAACTACCAGTTGTGTCCAATAAATCTGCTGACACCGTCTGTGATGCCTGTCAGCAGGGCAAGAGTCACCAACTTCCGTTTTCAGAGTCTAGTCGTGTTGTGAAACATCCTCTTGAGCTTGTGTTTTCTCATGTATGGGATCATGCCCAGACGTCGGTTAGTGGTCACAATTATTATGTCAGTTTTATTGATGCTTATAGTCGGTTTACTTGGCTGTATCTTATTAAGCGCAAGTCTGATGTGATGTTTTTATCCAGTTTCAAGCACATGTTGAGCGTCTCCTTAAGCAGAAAATCATCCATGTTCAATCTGACTGGGGGGTGAATACCACAACCTCAACTTTTTTTTAACAAACTTGGGATTTCGCATCGTGTGTCTTGTCCTCATACTCATCAGCAAAATGGAACTGCCGAAGGGTGTCGAGCAAGTTCCCAACATATTGTGTATATACGTAGTCTGTGTATTAATATTGTAACATTGTATTGTACCCTTTGGTACCTCTATATAATGAAAGAGTCACACCCCGTTTAGGGTGTCGAGCAAGTTCCCAACATATTGTGTTTTACAGCTTCTGGACATGGGTCTTGCACATGACGATGATGTAGAAGGGCCGGTCGCCGGAGAGTGGGGTGGTCTCCTCATGTGCGCCGGCACGCTGCTGCAAGATTTATTTTTCAATCGAAAAAATTAGGTTCATATGAAAAAGCAGGGAAAACCAAATATTTTGGGGGGGGGGGGGGGGGGGGGGGGGAGGATAAAATTGAGTGTGGAAAATATAATCACCATGAGTACTAGAGCAGAGCAGGGAAACGGAGGAAGAAGAAGTCACTTCACTATCGCTGTTCTTCAGTCAATGCAAAGCTAGCAACTCCAATGCTCAGTATGGAGCGGCCGTGCAGCCAACTTTTAGCCTCCTGAACTTTACCAAGTTACCATGGTAAAAAAAAGCAAGAGAACCAACCAACCAGCAGTAATACTAGCAAAAGGCCAGTGCATTGCAACGGAAAAAAACACCGGCTACTGTGGAAACCCGGGGTGAAGTTTAAATAGGGTTTGAGTTGAAACAGGATCCGCTCTAGCTCATGGACCACGGGTTCGGCTCACACGCCTTCGCACCATCCAAACTCCTCCCCAGCGATGCCTTTCCCTTTCGTGTCGAGCCGCGCCTCACCCTTTCATGTCAGTCACAGTAGTTTCTTGGCCGGTTGATAATATTCACAGAATGATTTTCAGAACAGGACACTAGCTATAATATCAATTGTCCATATGTGCATAATATTAACATGCCTTTATGCCAGCTCTGAATATAGTCAAGGAAGGAACATGTAAGCTTTATGTTGATTACCTTCAGTTAATACATGAACATATTCCCCGTAGCGAAATATAAACCACAGAAAACTCTTATTACAATTTGTCATATAATATGTAATGGTAGCTTCAGGTAAAATAGCAGCTTCTAGAAGGAAATAAAAATACACATAACAACTATTGTGAATATATAATGTAATGAAGTATTTTCTAAAACATGGACTTTGCACTCGCCTTGAGTGATATGCTGTAAGATATATATATGTTTCATTCCTATTTTAACCGTGAATGTTCATTACCTCAGGTGCGCATCTCTAAAAGGTAATGGAACACTTGTGTTTCTGAAGAGAAACAGTACGCCGGCTAGCCACACGCACTATCATCACGCTGCCAGCTGAACATGAACGCACAAACCTGTCTGGCAGCTGTGCGCACGCACACCCCGCGCTCCGGTCAGCTGCGTCCTCTTGCAGCCAACAGTCAAGCAGAATACGCTGACAACATCACTCACGCACGGTACGCGGACCGATCGCTGCGCCTAAAATGATGAACTCGGCCACGCAGCCGCTATGCGACCTAGCACGCTCTGCTGCGGGCGTACGTCCTAGCTGGCCCCGACGCGGCACTCCCTATTTGTCGCCACCGCACGCACTGGCTGCGAGCGCCCAAGCTGCCGTACGCCTCCTTTCACCTGTCGCCGTGAGCACTTGCTGCCGCGCGCGATTGATATCGTGGCCGATGCCGACTGCCGCACTCGTTTCTGTTAGGATGATCTCCACCGTGTGGGCCCAACAGCCCACCGGGCCCTTAGATCCGCGCCCTGATCGGGGGCGCTCAACCCACTATAGTTGACGGGCCCCTGTCAGCTGCACTATATAAAGAGGTGGGGGTCGGCGGCTCGCACCACGAGGTTCATCGCGACGCCGTACACCCCACCTAATCCCCTACCGATCTAGGGTTAGTGCAGTGCTGATGGGAAGCGCCGCCACCACTTCGCCCACTACTCTCTGCCATCACCGGCCACCGTCACCATGGCCGGCACCGGGAGTTCCTCGTCTGGACAAGCAGAAGGTAGGTTTACCGGATGATCTAGCCTATCCCGATCCAAAAGTCTATCAATGGTATCAGACAAGGCTAGGATCTAGATTATTTTCGGTACAAAGAAATCACAGAAAAAGATCCCCCCAAGAACCCTAACTCTTAACAGAGAAAGAGGGAGAAGAACTCCTCGTCGAAAAAGTTGTGCCGCCGCAAGGAGGCGCCATCCCTCTCGATTCAGATGCGCATCGGCAAGCCGAGGCATCCGAAAGAAGGACACCGTCCTGCAAAGGGCAAAGGGGGCACCGCAGCCACGCCGTTCGACGGCGGCGCGTTTCCGCTAAGGCAAACGCGTCACCGGCGAAGGGGAGGCAACGGCGCCACGGATCGAAGTCGTCCATCAGGCTCAGAGGACAAGAGTAGGCTCTCCCGTGTCTCTCTCTCTATTGCAGTGGAGATGGATAAAGAAAAGCAAGGGGGAAGATGCAACAGAGGGTCGCGCGGTGCGGTGGCTTCAGGTCGCCGTCGCCGGCGACCAGACCTAGCTTGCCGGTGGCCTAGGGCCCCGGCCGCGGAGGCAGATCGAAGGACGGGCCCCGCCCTCTCTGCAACAGGAAATGGAAGGGGGACGGGAGGAAGAAGAAGCGAGCATGAGGCACGCGTGGCGCGGTGGTCTTCGATCCCGTCGCCGGCGGCCGGACTGCCAGCCGCTGGTGGCTGCAGTCGTTCCCCGCGAGACAGGATCGAAAGGTGGCTAGGGTTTTCGATCGGGTCGCCGGGCTGCTCGCTTTTGTTCTAGCGAGAGGCGCGGTCAACCGTTGGATCAAAGCGAACGGCTGGGATGAAAACCCTAGCTAGTGCGGGCCTTTGGGCTGAAAGAGAGGCCTAGGCCGGCAGCCGCGGGCGCATCCACGCGCACTGGGCCGAGGCAGCCAGCCACGGGCGCAGTTGCGCGCGCTGGGCCGGGCCAGCAGCTGTGCAGACTGGGCCGAGGCCTCAGCCGCGCGCCGGGCCAGCTGCAATATATATTTTTTATTTGTCCAAATTTGGGCAGATTTCAAATAGTTTTTCTATGCAAATTTTTCCAACGAAAATTTTGTTTAGAAAACAGGAAAGAAAAACAAAAAAAAGTTCTGAAAATAGAAAATTTTCAGAAAAGGAAAAGTTCACGTATTATATAAAGTAAAAGTTTCAGTAGAACTAAAGAAGTTCATGATTTTTTATTCGGTGAAAGAAAAGTTTCTGTAAAAAGTAAAAAGTTCAAGATTTTTTTTTCATGTTTTTCCGCTGCGTAAATAATTAATAGTACTCTTTTACAAAGAAAGAAAAAGTATTATCCTCCAATTAAATTGGAACCTATGGAAAAATTTAATTGGATGAACAGTTTTTTGAGAGAAGTTTTTTCACTTGTGGGTGAAATCAGATTCAGATAGCTTCTGCTATGACAGTAGAAAGATATTTGATTAAAGTTTAATTATGCTATTGTTATTTTTTGACCAACGTTGATGATGAAAATATTATAATTCAATGAGTCTTATAGTTAAAAGTTTAAATCTCTGATAATTTTTGTATCAAAGTGACCAATTTTCAGAGCATTTGATAAAGATTGAGAAATGCATATTAAAAGTTTTCTGCTGCAATAAGTTGATGATGATGATTATTTCTGAGCAAAGTTGTTTAATAGAAATACTATCATCACATTGTTTATGAGTTATATGCATTATTTCCATTTTCGCCCAACGGTGATATGAAATTAATGTAGAAGGATGATGTTTTATTCTAATTTTGCCCAACAGTGATTTAGAATATAAAAGAAAGTTTTAAAAGTTTGATGTGCATATTTTTAACCAGACCAACATGGGTTATTTTTATGCTCATTATTGTTGATTATTGGATAATTTTTCTTGGACTAAAAGTGTTCCACGCTTTCATTTGTGAAAGCGAATGGTAGGGTACTTGTGACCCGAAAGATGACCAAGAAAGGTCATAACGTGAGGGAGTATGTTCTCTCTAAAGAATGGCTTCAAAAAGAAAAGAATTCTTGGATATTTATCCAAGAAAAGAAAAGAGATAGATCATTGAGAATCTTGGTTGACGAATGTCTTTCATGTACCCTCTATGATTTGAGATAAAACAAGCAGCATGCGTGTTTAATTTGACCAACGTCGGATCAAGCATGTGTGTCAAAGAGCATTCAGATTTATTTATAAATTTGATGATTGATTATGCAGTCAAAAGAGCCAATTCTGGCATTTATGTCCCTTACAGGGAATTACCCGCATGGCGGGAAAACGATGATTATGATAAAACCCGCATGGCAGGAAAAGTCTGGGAAAAATCCCTGCGTAACCCATATGGCGGCAGAAATTTTCTCAGACTTATCCTGTATGACAGGAGAAAGACATGATGATTCATGTGCTTTTAATGTGTCCCACTCTGAGAGAAAAGTATGGAGTAGCTATTATGCTTTCCTAGTATCAACTGTACATCTTATGTGTAACGGTCATTAAGTACTCAACAAATCGAAAGAGAATAAAAGTTACAAACGAACCTAAAGATAAGAATGATATGCAAGTGTGTCTTGCAAAAGTACTAATGATAAAGAACTCTGTTGAGTTTCTGAAATGGAATAAGGAAAAAGTACTCCCATACCAGTTAACAGATAACTTCATTACGTATGAAGTAATCAGATAAATGAAGTAGATAATCAAAGTTCCCTCACTTCACAAGAGTTATCAATGGTTTTCGAAATTATGGCAGAAAAGTTCTTGCCACATTTCGAGGGGGAGAAAGATATATGAGATAAATTAAGAATGATGAAACTCCCCTATACTTTAGATAATGTGATGAAGAATGTGATCGTCTGGGGGAGTACGACTCATATTAATACCCCTAAAGAAAAGAAATAGTTGTATTTCTGGATCTTTTATAGTTCCGAAAGCAGAGTAAGGAATACTAAGACGGTGCTTAAAGTGCCATAAAGAAGAAAGTTTTAACAGAATAAACCCAAATTATAAAGTTTAAAGATACGCCATTTTTAGTGAAGATGGAGTAATCTGGGGGAGCATGTTGTATGACCTATACAACACATGTTGTTAGCTCTATAAAGTATGAATGAGTAAACATGGATCTTGTGATACAGGTCCCTGTAAAACCTATTGCCTCTTGCAATGACAGAGCAACAACATCCCCATATGAAAGAAGTGCCAGTACCTGAGACACTGATGGTCTCAAGGAATGAGAAAATCAGATACTTCTGATTACTATAAAGTCTATGTTAGTGAAATTCAAATGGAGGTTGATCCCACCTCATTTAAAGCGCTCATTCGAGCTTTGAGAAGTGTCTGCTTATCTAAATGATAAGAGACTATGTGAGATGAAATGAAATTGGTGTATCCCGACGATGTTTGGGACTGATTAGTAATTTCCAATGGAGCCAAAACAGTAGGTTGTAAAGAGTCTACAAGGACAATGTGACTCCAAAGGAAATATGTAAAGGTGTAAAACACGACTTAAATCGAAAGGTTTTTGCGCGTTTTGCACTGAATAGATTACAATGAGTGTTGGTAGCACATCATGATCTGAGTTACATCAGATGAAAGATATTATGACCTGAGTTACATCAGATGAAAGTAAAGAACACAGGGGATACTGCCTGAAGAAGTCTTTTATGGACTAAACCAATCAAATGTTGTTTTGGGTTAAAGAAAATGAGAGGACAATTGTATTCGTGCAAAGTTATAGAATGGGAAATTCATTTCCCAATCTTGTGCATGTGGATGACGTCCTACTTGCTAGTGGTGATGTCAATCTACTTCAGGAGGAGAAAAGAAGTTCTTGTCCTCAAAGCAAAATTGCATTTCTCGGAGTGTCTCTCGTTATAAATATCGAGATTCACCAAGAAAAGAATAAAATGGGGTATTAGGAATGTCGCATGGACATGCTAACAAAGGTCTCTAAAGTATGCATGCGAGAAAACCTACGCCTGTTCTTATAGTCAAGGGTAATGGAATTGGAAATTATGGTGTTCCAAAAGTTGATAAGAAAAGATTGAAAACGGATATGGTACTATATGCTTCAGCTGTTGAAGCTCAATATATTACCCTGACACAATTCACGTATCCGGGTTGTTTTGGCAATGTCCAACCCATATATTGATCACTGGAATGGAGTCAAAGATATCGGCCTCAAGCTGAAATAAATAAGTGCTCTCAAAAGATTATGAGTACAAAGACATGACTTGTGAAATGTATAGCGAAATCCACAATTGTCGCTAACTTTCATACTTGGAGGTTTTTGTGTGGAAAAGCTCCTAAGAATGAAACAATTATCATCAATGTGATGCAAAGATATGTTGTAGCTTGATATGAGGCTGAGGGACAGGCAAAATGGTTAAGGAGATCTGTACCCGGAGTTGATAATGGTTGACAACAGCAATAACCATGTTAAGTAATTCACTCCTATGACAACGAGTCAAGTGTGGTGCCAAACACATTGACACAAAGTTGTACGCTGTTAAGGAGGAAGGCCGGAATTATGTTGAAATGCTTGGAGCATAAAAGCAACAGACAAGTGTTTGCAGATCTGCTTATTAAAGGCTTACCACCCACTGTGTTCGGAGAACACACAGTCGACATGGGTTTTATGGTATAGTCTAAGACTTCCGGACAATAAAGGGCCCAAGGTTAAAGAATTTGTTTCAAAACAGAGAGGTACGTTGTGGCTGTCTGATTCTATCGGCAATTGAGCTGTGACGATGAAACATGTTCTATGTATTGATCTGTTATGAAACGAGTAAAGTAAAAGTATAAGGTCAAAAGTAAAAGTTGAGATCAAGGGGGAGAATGTTAGGATGATCTCCACCGTGTGGGCCCAACGGCCCACCGGGCCCTTAGATCCGCGCCCTGATCGGGGGCGCTCAACCCACTATGGTTGACGGGCCCCTGTCACCTGCACTATATAAAGAGGTGGGGGTCGGCGGCTCGCACCACGAGGTTCATCGCAACGCCGTACACCCCACCTAATCCCCTACCGATCTAGGGTTAGTGCAGTGCTGATGGGAAGCACCGCCACCACTTCGCCCACTACTCTCTGCCATCACCGGCCACCGTCACCATGGCCGGCACCGGGAGTTCCTCGTCTGGACAAGCAGAAGGTAGGTTTACCGGATGATCTAGCCTACCCCGATTCAAAAGTCTATCAGTTTCTTCTGTTGTGCAGAGATTCCTCGCCGCATTGGGGACCCAGCCCGCTTCGGCACACTCAGCCTCGCCATCTCCTTGACGCATCCGGGAGGCTGCCGCTTGACTGCTCTTTCCCCATCAACGCATTCTTTTTCTTATCTCGATCTACCAACCCTCGATTCAGCAGCGTGTTTAGATCGAAGTGCCCCCCAACGAACGATCTCTCGTTTCAATTATATCGATGGAAGAAGCACTCTCTTTCGATATATGTTGGTACTTTTTTGGGGCTGTCGAGTTGTATTGGTACACGGAATAGGGGGAGGAGACAACACGGGGCAAAGCCCAAGGATGCCACGAGCCTGACAACGAAGAAACATGAACCAATTTTTTTACTATAGATAGATTCTTTTAAATATCAGCCACAAATTTTATAGTTAACATAGAATCAACGGATATAAAGGCATGACTTATGAAGAACTATGAAAGTCTTCGTCCTTTAATATTAGGTAAAGAGATAAAGATAGAATTCAAGCAGTTATTTTTCACTGCTGCCATCATTGGCAAGTATTCACTGCTCACTGCTCAAGGAAGCGAGACCTGGCTTCCTTGACGAGAAATGGCCAGTGGTCAATTTCAAGCAGAGCCATCGCACAGTCGAGGGCGAGCGCCGCCAGGTCCACAACAACGATCTCGGACTACATTGGCACTTCAAGCGCCTGAAGGACGACTACATGCCGGAGCAGCACGATGACGATGCCAATGAGCCTCACCTCGGTAGCTCCACCTCGGTCAGGCCGGGTACACTCAACTGACCGGAGCATTTCACGACCGCCCTCGAGTGCATGTGGTAGTCAGAGGGGGCATGCTGGCATGTTGAAACATCAATATTTGCCGTACTTGTTCCTTTGATATAAACCATTCTATTCCAGATGTTTCCAAGAGAGTGGTTTTTTTCTGAACCCAGCTCAGGCGTATTATTTTCCTTTTGTCTTTCTTTTTCTTGCTAACAATTGGTGTATAAGAGAAAGATCTTAAACTTCATTCGCATAATCGAACATGACAGAACAGACTCAGTTGGTAGTTCTCCTATGTATTGCATTGTTTGTGCAGATACATTTTTTCGAGGAATTATTTGTGCTGATATATTCTTTTTTTTTTGAGGAATTGTTTGTGTTGATACTTGATGTTGGAGAAAAATGCATGGAATGACTCATGAGGCTCAAGAGAATGAAACCCAGTCTATGATGATATATAGAGTTCTTTTAAAGTACGGATACGTAAGTATAAGGCATCGATCATGTCGATCAGGCATTGACAAGAGAAAGATTGAACAAATCATGATTACTATTGTGTTAATTAAAAAGTGATTTTTGCTTGACCTCCTATTTCAAAAAATTATTTAAACTATTTCACTATTTCAAAAAGGTGGTTTCAACTTTTTTTTGTCATATTCATGTTATTTCTGAAAGATTTCATGATTTTAGAAGGAAAAAAAGTTCTCCCCTATTTCACTTCCAAAGAATGGTTTGAACTATTTTCAACATATTCCAGTCATTTCAAAAATATTGCATTATTTCAAAAACTCCATTCCAAATATTTCAATTATTTCACTATTTTGTCCCTTATGTTTTAAAACCCGGTATGTTTTGTCCAAAACCAGAAACAAAGCGGTATTGGACAGACATGTCCCTAGTTTTCTGGTGCATTATGCACATAAATGATAAAGTGAGGACTAAGATTAAAAATGCCCGAAAAGATAAAATCCAGTCTGTCCCACCGTGTGGTTACACTGATGGTGCCGTAGGTTGGAAGGCGTCGCTCCTGCGGTGCCGGATGGTGTGGCAGTCGTTGGCAACAGCAAGCGCTAGTTCTATGCCGATATCGAGGTGCTCGCGATCTATAGGGGGGTCACATGGCTTGTCATGTTGGCCCAACTGAGTAGCCACGACCGCCACTCACATCTGTCCATGCCGAGGGATGTCGCTGCCTTGGCGAGCTTAGTGGATGTGAGAGTAGGGGGAACAAAATGGCCACAAGGAGCAACATGTGCGACCGGGTGGTCTGCCTACGCCACAAGCTGTGGCTTGTCGGTAGGGAGGGATCTGAAGGTGGTGACATGGGCGATGGCCAGCTCAGGAGCATAGGTGGTAGGCGGGGAGCGTCCATCTGGTGATGCATGGATAGGAGGCAGCTGGGTGGAGCTCTCTGGCAATGCATGCGCCAGAGGCGGCGGAACGGGATGGGCAGTCAGGGTTGGATTCATGAGGAGAGATGGATATTTCAACTTTCATTGCTGAGGTGGCAGGTCGGATTTTAAAAACAAGGGACACGTCAGGCTCAATGTCAGTTTGGTTCTGTTTTTGACAAAAATATTCTGGTTTTGAGACATGAGGGACTAAATGTCATCCAGAAAATCTTGAGGGGCCAAATGTATAGTTCTCGGAAACTTAAGGGACGAAAGACATACTTTCTCATAATATAATGCCGACTATTACATTGAATTACATGATATGATCAGCATAGCACCAACTAATAATTCCAAAAGGGCCACAATTACTTTCAGAACGAACTGCAGTATCAAGTAAAAGAAGAAAACTAGTCTTCTCATTTCTTCATTATACCAAGTCAGCCAGGTAGGCCGCAAGAAAAAACAAAAAAGCACAGCTAAGTCATGTGGGCCTACGCCAATGTTGACTAGTTTAGAAAACATGCGCTGATAAGCCAGAAGGGAGTATACCGCTTGTACATGCTTGTGAGCTCAATTGCACCTTCCCCATGTGTGAAGGATGGGGCAAGCAAGCCCAGTCGGTGGAGGGAATTGCAGCTAACTACAGACACACAAGGTGGTCGGAGGCACCATGGTGTCATGCTGGGGAATCATAACGTGCCATATGACATATTCTTCTAAAGTTAAGCACCCCTTTCCCGATGTCTTCTATTCTCAAGATAGCCTTTTGTTTCGCTCAGAATTACTTCTACTGAATACATAGTGTATGAGAGAAAGAGTTAACCCTCATCTAGTCTGGCAAAGAAAAGAACTCCCTCAATCTTCCGTCATAGTATATAAATTGTTTTTCCTTATGATAGTTTTTGTATGAGGGAAAGGCCAGGTGCTGAGATGACCTCTTATATACTATGAGAACACACTCGATCGATCGGTGGACATGTATAAATTCTAAGGCATGCAAGGTGTGGTTGCTAAACATACTATGATGAATTAATTATATCAGATATTTTTTCACGAACATGTCTTCATAAATAATAGCCAACCCACGAGGAGAGAGAGAGAGAGAGATGAATGTGTCTCTATAGGAAAATTGAAAAAAGGTGGATGTCATGAGACTCCGATGCTATACATATCAAGCCAAAATTGTATCAGACTTAGTAAATGTCATATCTCAAACCCAGGACACACTATAGAAAGAAAATAACAGAAATTATTCCATCTAGTGGCTTGTAAGATGACCCGCTGAAGTGCGCGGTAAGCACCTAGCCGGCCAATCCCGAGGTGGCTCAGCTCGCCACTCACCCCGAATCTGCCTCCTCCATCAGCATCACCATAACCTTTTGGGAACATTATGGTTGATCTGTAGCAACACCAAGTCGATTATCAGATTCTTCTGTTGTGACATGTTGCGGAGACGGCTACTAAGACGTCACACAAAGATACATGCCCACAAACCTCTGAGCACGTCATGGTAGTACCCACACACATCCAATCTGCTTCTCAATGGCTTGGATCTGCGTGGAACTACGATTTTGCTTCATCCCATGCAAGCCCTTCTCGATGTCTTCCAATCCGAAGATATGATTGCCTTTTAATTTTTCTTCAGTTTTGCATTTTTTTTCCAATTCGTTATTGCGGAGGTGTTTAACCTCACTAAACTATGAAGCATGAACACAAAAGACTGGATAAGAGGTAATATATAAGCTCTTTTTTTGCCCTTATCTGTCGGTTGGTGTGCTAGAGAAAGATAAATGACTCATGAGGAATGTGCTCGGTAGTTGGTGGTATATAATATGGTTGGACATGTTGAACGTGTTCACTTTATACTTCTGCATGCTAGGGATGTCTCTAGCCTATAAAATTCAATGAAATGAGTAGGAACCACTGGTACAAAGAAGGCTATCAAAAGACTGCTAAAAAGTTATTAACCAGCATTTTACCAAACACGGGAACGCATGAGTTTGTGAAGTAGTGGCGGAGCTAGCAATTTTTGAAAGCCTGGGCACACTCTAAAGTACTTCAATTTTGGCTACCAAAAATCAGAAGTATGACATATCCAAATAAAATTAATGAGCAGTATTATCTGCAGTATTTTCCAAGAAAACCTTCCTAATTCCAACATTTCAACATGTGTAATTAGCAATGGGCACGATCAGTAGTCAGTTACAGTATTTCCCATAAGTACTTCACTTTGGGCTGCCAAGAATGACAAGTATCACATGTTTGCGGTTCACGTGGCACATCATGTTGGCCCAACTGAGTATCAGCCACCACACGCGCAGTCGAGGGGTCGCCGCCGCATGCAAATGGTTGCACCGAGTAGCCGCGGCCGCAAACTTACCTCTGTCCGTGATGAGGGGATATGCCGTTTCCTTGGCGAGCTTAGGTGTGGTGAGGGCAGGAGGAACAAGATGGACACGAGGAGGGGCACGTGCAACCGGGCGCTCTGCCTCCGCCGCAAGTTGTGACTCGTCGGTAGGGAGGGATCTGAAAGCGGTGACACATGTGATGGCCAGCTTGGAAGCGCAGGTGGTCGGTGGGGAGGGGCGGTCTGGTGATGTGTGTGTAGGAGTTGGACGGGTGGGGCCCTCCGGCGATGCAAGTGCCGGAGGCGACGAGGTGGGATGGGCGGTCCGGGGTGCTGGATTCATGAGGAGAGAGGGATATTTTTACCTTGACAGCTGATGTGGCAGTTGAAAAACCAATGGCATGTCATGCTGAATACCACTTTGCTTCGGTTTTGGACAAAAAAAATCTGGTTTTGAGACATGGGGCACAAAATGTCATCCAGAAAATCTTGTGGGAACAAATGTACACTTCTTGTAAACTTGAGGGACGACCGACTTATATATTGAATTGCATGATATGAACAGCATAGAACCGACTAATAATTCCAAAAGTGCCACGATTACTTTGAGCAGGAACAGCATGCAGTACCAGGTGAAAAAACAAAACTTGTCTTCTCATTTGTTCCTCACCAAGTCAGAAAGGTAGGGAGTAGCTGGCAAGAAAAAACAAAAAAAGGACAGACAAGTCATGTGGGGCTATGCTAATGTTGCCTAGTTTAGAGAACATGCGCTGATAACCGTGTTAGTTGGAGTGGGCCCTGTTCCCACATTTCAGTGCAAGCCAGCGGTGAGGATAACAAGTGTACATGCTTGTGAGTGGCTGAGTGCAATACTTGAACTGCAGCTTGCCCATGTGTGCAGGATGAGGCAAGCAAGCATTATACGTGGTGATCGGAGGCACCATGGTGTCTTGCTGGGGCATCACAAAATGCTATATGGTCTATTCTTCTCAGGGTAAGCGCTCCTTTCCCGACGTCCTATATTCTCAAGGTAGCCTTATATTTTTTTTCCTCGGAATTATCTCTACCAAATACATAGTGTATCAGAGAAAGGAGTTAAGCCTCATTCACTCGGGCAAGGAAAAGAACACACTCAATCTTCGGCCCTACATAAATTGTGTTTATCTTGCATTGTTTCTAGTAATAGTTTCTGTATGAGGAAAAGGTGCTCAGACGACCTCTTATATACTGCGAGAACACACTCGATCGATCGGTACATGTATATAAATTCTAAGGCATGCAAGGTGTGGTTGCTGAACACACTTATCACGAATTAATTGTATGAGATATTTTTGCATGGACATGTCTTCATAAATACTGTAAGAGCCAACCCACGGGGAGCGAGGAGAGAGAGAGGGGGCGAAGGAGAGGGAGTGGGAGAGGGAGAGAGAGAGAGTGTGTGTAAGGATCTCATCAATTACTCCATGGATTTCGAATTTGAGCTCTCAGTGTCGCTTACTGGAAGGGGAGAACGAACATGCTATCCTACAGGCCAGCTGGCCGTATGCCTTTCGCCACCCACTACAGAAAGGGGAGGTAGTGTATTTATACAGACAAGTGGCCCAAGGCCCATTCCGGGCGTGCAAGCCGAGCTGGTAAGTGAGGCTTGCACTTGAGCCTTCCTCTTGGGCTGGCTTCTCTGTCTTCCCTCGATTGCTGACAGATGCCGCTGACCGAGAGAGGGAATGTTTCTCTATAGGAAAATTAAAAAAAAGGTGGGTGTCATGATGTTAGAAGGCATTTTGTTGTGGAAAACTTGCAAAACTCCAATGCTATACAGATCGAGCCAAAATTGGATCGGACTTAGTAAATGTCATATCTCAAACCTAGGCCACAGTATCGAAAAGAAATACTCCAATGCTATATAGAACAGAAATTATGCAGTGTAGTGGCTCGTAAGAAGGCTTGCTGAAGTGTGCGGTAAGCACCTGGCCAGCCGACCCCGAGGTGGCTCAGCTCGCCCCTCACCCTGAATCTGCTTCCTCCGTCGGCATCCCCATAGGCATTGGGAACATTTTGGTTGATCTGCAGCAACACCAAGTTGATAGGCACATTCTTCTGTTGTGACATGGCACGGAGACGGGTACAAAGGCGTCACAGAACGATACCTACCCACAAACCTCAGAGCATGTAATGGAGGTACCCAGGCACATCCAATGGGCTTCTCCATGCCTTGGATCTGTGATGGGGCGAACCCTAGACGAAGGTAGAAGAAGAAGTGCACGGGGCAGAGGATTTTCTTGTGACGTACGCCACCCAAGCGCTCAAACGCCTTGTGTTTATCTTTTCTCGGGACTAACAACGCTGCCTAACAGCCTGGACGCACCACCGTGCTCACAACAAACTCAGATCCGGGTATATATGTGGGCTGGCAGACACGCCACCTCCTCTACTCTGGCGCGTGCTAACAAACCAACGAGCAGACGTAGCGCTCACGGACTGCTCGGTCACCCCGCGCACGGACGCCCGTCCGGTCTTCTCGACCTGGTCACCATCATGCGATCGCCAGCGCCCGCTGCAACAACCCTCGATCGCCATACAATCGTGAGCCCAGCCACACACCACCTCGACTCCGACTCGACCTAAACACACACGTGCACACACCCTGGTGACCACGGGCACACACATGTTACAAATAATCTTGAGTTAGCCGCAAGTCTGGGTCCTAGTGTAAGTAGGGCTAGGTTGATTAGTAGTGTGATGGACAGCCAGAAGCACTAATCGCTATATTAGTAGGGCTCACTGACTGCTGGTTGATTATCAGTAAAGTTAGAGGGTATTCTATAAAAGTGCATGACGAACAACCAGAAGCACTAATCAACCGACTGATTATCGCCCAGATGCAGAGGCCAGGGGTAATTCTTCTTTTTAAAAAAAATCAACCGACTGATTTCTGGCTGCCGTAAACCGCATCACGACACTCCGATCGAACGCGCACCTCACATCACGCAGCTAAAAGCATGCCATTGCCATGTTCCATTGGCCCCACCAACCGCCAAAATGTATTCCATTATACCCCGCGAGCGTGAGCCACCCAATCTTCTCCTTTCCAAAACGTGATCCACTTTCTTCATCTCTTACCTCTCATTCTATCCGCTGTGAGACACAACACATCAACCTTGTGATGAAACATTCGCGACGCTGCACCCGTCGATGGTTGCTGGTGCTATGATGCAGCACCCGCCGACGGTCGTCGGAGCTGCTGCTGCTACAAGGGGCGTCGCTGCGCCGCGATGGCTGCCATTCGACGATGAGCCTTTGCTGCGAGGGGGGTTGATGGTGTGCATGGTGCGAACGATCATGTGTGGTAGCCTCCGTTGGAGGTGACTGTGTCGTGAGGCGGTCACCACTCGACGCACATGATGCACCAGGAAGGCTGAGGAGAGGAGCAGTGCAACATTGGGCCGCCGACGTTGTCATGACCGAGGGCCACCGACACTATGTTGTGCTTTAGGAAAATGATGGGGTGCTACAGTCAGGGGCTCGTCTGTTTTTTGATGAAGCATCACCAGGCCACCGGAGTTGCAATGTAGCATCGCCAGGGACCGCCAGTGCTGTGATTCAACATTGCCAGGACCGCCAGAGTTGCAATGAAGCATCATGGGGGCGCCGGATTTGCAATGAAGCGTCATCGGTAACCGCCGAATTGCAATAAAGTGCCACAGGGGCATTGAAACTTCGCAGCGGTTGCAATGAAGCGTCCTCGACGCTGCAATGGAGCGTTATCGCGCGCCATCAGTGCTGCGTGTTGCTGCAATTGTGCTGCTAACTTGGATGCTGCAAGCGGCCGCCGGCAACGCCAGGAGCGGTTTTTGCCTATGCTGCAAAACATGTTGTGGTGGAGGGCGAGCATGATGCAATGTGGGGGCTCGAACTGACGGCCTTGATTATGATCAAATGGCTGACAAGGCGGCTGATAACAGCGATGTGTGTAGCAGCCGCCATAAGGTATATAGATTATTATTATTATTATTGAACGGAGACTGTTTTATATTTGCTAGAAATCATATCGGGTATTGTATGGAGACTATTTCATCAACTTCGTTGTACTGTTACATCCATTACAGATTGTTGTGATTGTAGTTCTTCTATAGTATTACTTTCATTGTCAATTTTTCATACTTAAGTCTGTCCTTGGCTTTGAAATATAGTTCAAGTTGATTTTAAATATTTGCGCCGTGTTTGGCTGAGATATATATACTTCCAATTTGTGTATTTGATTGTGTACGTCTACCAAATATACTTCGATAAATAGCAGCCCCGATTGGATGGCTTCTATGTTGTGTTGTGCTGCACAGCATGACAGAAGCACTATACAGCACAGCGAAATTCAACGAGACGAAGCTCCACAAATGAAGCATTCAAGCCAACACTACTAGCACTTTAAGCAAAGCAGATGCAAAACACAGAGCACAGGTGATACATCTTGTTGGATGGTTTATTTCTCTAAATTTTGCTTCCGATCTGTCCAGTACCTTCTTAACCTCCCATCTTCTACCACTGCATAATACGAACAAAACTGCTCAACAGCCTCCATGTACCAAATCGCATGGTTCCCTCAAGAAGATAGCGGCTCCCATGGAGTTCGCACCTATCGGCGACACGGCACAAAGCTTTTCCTTGGTAGCTCACCCGTGCCACTATAAGATACATATGACATCCGGGATAAGAGCAGAACTCCAGATCCGGATCTGGGCATTGGTATGCCCAATAGAAGAAAGCGAGCTAGAGCCACCCACTGCCACCCTTGTAGCCCACACAACAAAGGGACATAACCACCACATGACAAGGGGACATGACCAATTGACTGTCGACATGTACCCCCAAGCGAGCCCCGACCATAACCCTTAGTTCTTTGCCTAGCCAAGCCCGAACAACGCCACACCCATAACAGTTGGCATCGTTCCATCCCACAACACAACGGCCCCTCCTGGGGATGTCTCAGTCCTTGACCGATGCCATAACATGTCCACGTATCCCCAATCCAACTAAAAGTTCTTGTCTCAGCATGAACAAAGGTGACATCAAGTCAGGAATCGTAACTCCAGCTTACCGAGCGCTGGAGTACACACGAGGAGCAACCTTCATAGGCGGCCAGCCCACACCACTGGCCCTATGCCAGTATGTGCAACCTAGGGAAGAGGGCGCATCCCCATCAGCTCTGTCCACTCTAGATCTAGATGGGGCCCCCACAAAGCAGCCGGCTCCTTCGCCGGCCGAGCAGTTGCATGCAAAGCCCTCCACCCTTCATTGGTGTATGACAAGCCTGAAGGCTGCTGACCAACTTGCGCATCCTGAGAAGCACCCACGCGAGGATACTGCACTGGTGAGAATAGACTACGACGGCAGCTAGCAGGGACCAAGGATGAATCGCGCTAGTCATGGCCATCGATGCACTAGATCTGAGGCGCAGCTACGACAGACACACCACCCGACCTCCGCCACTGACGTAGATGCAAAGCCACCCCATCATCTCGTCGCTACGAGTCGTTGCCTGCCGCGCCCCTCCACCGGCTGCCATTCACGCTACAACCACTGGAGGAGCCGGGCCAAGGACCCCCTACCCCACCCCACCCGGGCACCCGAGGAGTCTGCCTGAGCTTCGTCGACAACATCGGTGTGAGCGGGAGGAGAAAGGAAGTTGTGGTTGCATGACGGGGATTGCCCCCTGTGTCGCTAGAGGTGGGCGACGTGAGGTGTATTTTTGGTTATGTCTTCTTTTAATAATTATATCAAGGGAAATCATGTGACTTCAAATGTGGGCTATATTAACCTTATGAAAAGCAATTGTTTGTAAATCATCGCAGAAGGCAGAAACATAATTAATTAAAAGGACTTCTATAACTTAGAAAATTCAAAAATCCGTAACACTAATAGAAGATTTGTAATTGGACGACGTGTTCATTTTTCATGATTTTCCTGATTTTGTTCTATGCTAACAGATTGTCATGTCGAGGTGGAAAATGAAGTTGTAGTCAAAATATTAATTGAAGATGCTGAAGGAAACGTTCCATCAAATTTATATGGAGTTTTACTAATTTATAAAGGAGTTATCTAAATGTTTCAAGTAACAAACGAAGAAAAAACCTTGCATTTGTTCCTGAGGCCAATTTTATTTTTCTATTCGACTGAATACCACTTCCTTATCCGGTCTAACGCGTAGCTCCCATACACACCAGGTCGCAGGGCTAGCACAACTCATGTTACAAATAACTGACTAGCATCCACGATCACGTCCACTGTATTGCTACTTGGTGTCGGTCCAATGAATGTCGTGACGAGTATGCTCAACGTGGAATAGCACTCGCTATTCTCTCGTCAAGAAGTAGAGCGACTGGGCGACCCCTGTTTTACCAGAGGGTGCACAGGACGATATGTCAATAACGACGGCGATCGTGCCTAGCTAGTCCGTTTGCGTCGTAACGGCTCTCAGGGAACTCCTGCATCTTCCGCGCGTCTGCCCGTCCGTTGTCTCGATCCGGCAGCCTCGTGTGACAGGTGGCTCCTCACGGCCGTCGTCCGCGCGTCGGCCCGTTCGTCGATCTACGCTGCTTATTACCGTCCTGTCTCCGAGTTCAGCGCACCCCTCTACCGATCGAGCAACAGGCTGTCGCTGTGTCGCCTCATCGGGCCGCAGCGTCGCCGCCCCGTGGTTCTCCCCGTGAATGATGTCGGGCTCATTATCGCCTACTTTGAGCACCGCAGCCGCGCTCCTTCTCTAGCTGCTGCCGCCGCCTCCTTAGGCGACCGCTGCCACTGCTCTTCTTTCGCGGCTCCACGGCGACTACATCGACACCGGCGACCCTCGACTCGACACCGACCACGGCGTTCTTTGCACAGCTACCTCGACTACGGCTACACCACCTACACTCTCGGCTACCTCGACAAACGGCACAAAGGGCTACTGCCTTGCTTAAGCAACCTCGTCGGTTTTCACTCCAGCCACGCCTTCCACGATGCATCGACCGTTACGACTGTGAGGGGCGTGTCCGTCAGTTTGCCTTCGGATTCTTCTCCAGTCTCACCGTCTGCGTCGCTACCGTTGTGACTGTGGGGGATGTTGAGTATCGTGATTATTAGAAAACGTAGGATAGCGTAGGATATTATTCTACCTTGCCTTGTACTCCAAGATAATCATGTACTCCTATATATATGTCCATGAGGCTCAAGCAATACATAAAAATTCCACCAAATCCCTCTCTCCCTTCTAACATCCTGTGTTGCCAGAGGGTGCACTGGACGACATGGTTTTTCGAAGGCAGTGTGGTGTCACCTCCTTTCGCCGGCGTGGCCACTGCGGAACTTCTGCAGCAGCGCCTTGGGCCCCGGGGGCGGCCGCCGTTCAGCAGATCGCCTCCCAACTCTGCTTGAGTTTTAGCAAGTCGTCGACATCACTGCCATGCCTGTCGATTAGGCAAATATGCGTGTATACCCATTTAATTTTCAGTTAGCTGTACTCATTTTCCTATCCAGTTGCTACACTTAGATGTATGAACCTCTTCCATTAACAACATTTTCGGTTATCGGTTTTACCTTGTGATCATTGATGACTACAGTCATTATGTATGGCGATAATAGGGATTCCCAGTCCTGAAATAAAAGAAAAAAATGTGTAAATAATTGAACAAAACTCCTCCATAATTGTTGTTGGTATGGACGGCACCCATGGGTTCGGCTAGCCGTGAAGTGTGTTTGTTGGTGGAGGGGGAATAAACCTTTACTTTTACTGTTTGGAAACCGTCACTAATGTGTTTAGCATGGAAGATATTGATAACTTTTGGTCGTTACGTAAACAGGAAGGATGCACCTCCCAAAATTTTATTTATCTCTGATTTAAGCTTTGAGCTCTGGCAGCTTTGCAAATCTCTGCTTCGCTCTAGGAAGGGACATCTATTACTTTTATGTTGCGTCTTCACCTTCTCAAACAACTGCCAGACCTGAGAGCATTATTGTCATCCTCATGCATTGTGTATAGTTAATAATGAATGCATCATTACTGAATCTTTTCTACCATGAATTACAATGTTTAGTCACTGCTTGAACTTTTGGCACCGGAGTAGTGGAGGTGGTGGGCTGAGCAGGTTTGGCCCCATTGCAACTCTCCCTCCTGTTTCAGGTGATGCTTGTCAGCGGTGGTGTGCTCCGTCGTCGGTGTCGTTTTGTGTGATTGCCATTCTGGCAGCGGCTGCAGCCTCACCACTGATTGTTGTGCCCACCGAATGATCTTCATGAGAATTCCAGATCCGGTGGTTACTTCAGATGGCTCATACTGATGACATTGCGGGATGCATCCAGAAGGCTCCTTTGTGACTTTTGCCGTCTCTCACTCGGGCCAGTTTGCATTCAGCAATGAGATGCAATCTATCACAATTCTGGCAGCGGCTGCAGCCTCACCACTGATTGTTGTGCCCACCGAATGATCTTCATGAGAATTCCAGATCCGGTGGTTACTTCAGATGGCTCATACTGATGACATTGCGGGATGCATCCAGAAGGCTCCTTTGTGACTTTTGCCGTCTCTCACTCGGGCCAGTTTGCATTCAGCAATGAGATGCAATCTATCACAACATAATGCAAAGTGTATGGTTGCGCAGTGGCGGCAATTGGATATCTAGCCCAACGTGTGTAGCTGTTGGGATCATGAAAAAGTACCTTCTCAACCTCCCATCTTCCACCACTGCATAATACGAACAAAACTGCTCAACAGCCTCCATGTACCAAATCGCATGGTTCCCTCAAGAAGATAGCGGCTCCCATGGAGTTCGCGCCTATCGGTGACACGGCACAGAGCTTTTCCTTGGTAGCTCACCCGTGCCATCATAAGATACATATGACATCCGGGATAAGAGCAGAACTCCAGATCTGGATCTGGGCATTGTTATGCCCAATGGAAGAAAGTGAGCTAGAGCCACCCATTGCTACACCCCTTGTAGCCCACACGACAAAGGGACATAACCACCACATGACGAGGGGACACGACCAATTGATTGTCGACGTGTACCCCCAAGCGAGCCCCGACCATAACCCTCGGTTCTTTGCCTAGCCAAGCCCGGGAGGAAATATGCCCTAGAGGCAATAATAAAATTATTATTTATTTCCTTATTTCATGATAAATGTTTATTATTCATGCTAGAATTGTATTAACCGGAAACATAATACATGTGTGAATACATAGACAAACAGAGTGTCACTAGTATGCATCTACTTGACTAGCTCGTTAATCAAAGATGGTTATGTTTCCTAACCATAGACAAAGAGTTGTTATTTGATTAACGGGATCACATCATTAGGAGAATGATGTGATTGACTTGACCCATTCCGTTAGCTTAGCACTCGATCGATTAGTATGTTGCTATTGCTTTCTTCATGACTTATACATGTTCCTATGACTATGAGATTATGCAACTCCCGTTTGCCGGAGGAACACTTTGTGTGCTACCAAACGTCACAACGTAACTGGGTGATTATAAAGGAGCTCTACAGGTGTCTCCAAAGGTACATGTTGGGTTGGCGTATTTCGAGATTAGGATTTGTCACTCCGATTGTCGGAGAGGTATCTCTGGGCCCTCTCGGTAATGCCCATCACATAAGCCTTGCAAGCATTGCAACTAATGAGTTAGTTGCGAGATGATGTATTATGGAACGAGTAAAGAAACTTGCCGGTAACGAGATTGAACAAGGTATTGAGATACCGACAATCGAATCTCGGGCAAGTAACATACCGATGACAAAGGGAACAACGTATGTTGTTATGCGGTCTGACTGATAAAGATCTTCGTAGAATATGTAGGAGCCAATATGAGCATCCAGGTTCCGCTATTGGTTATTGACTGGAGACGTGTCTCGATCATGTCTACATTGTTCTCGAACCCGTAGGGTCCGTACGCTTAAGGTTTCGATGACAGTTATATTATGATTTTATATATTTTGATGTACCGAAGTTAGTTTGGAGTCCCGGATGTGATCACGGACATGACGAGGAGTCTCGAAATGGTCGAGATATAAAGATTGATATATTGGAAGCCTATGTTTGGACGTCGGAAGTGTTCCGGGTGAAATCCGCATTTTACCGAAGTACCGGGAGGTTACCGGAACCCCCCGGTAACCTAATGGGCCTTAATGGGCCTAGTGGAGGAAGAGGAGAGGAGGCCTAGGGGCTGCCGCGCGCCCCTCCCCCCAAGTCCGAATTGGACAAGGAGGGGGGGCAGCGCCCCCCCTTTCCTTTCTTCCCTCTCTTCCTTCTTCCCCAAGTCCTAATCCAACTAGGGAAAGGGGGGAGTCCTACTCCCGGTAGGAGTAGGACTCCTCCTGCGTGCCTCCTCCTAGGGCCGGCCGCAGCCCCCTTGGCTCCTTTATATACGGGGCAGGGGGCACCCCTAGACACACAAGTTGATCTCTAAGATTGTTCTCTTAGCCGTGTGCGGTGCCCCCTTCCACCATAGTCCTCGATAATATTGTAGTGGTGCTTAGGCGAAGCCCTGCGATAGTAGAACATCAAGATCGTCACCATGCCGTCGTGCTGACGGAACTCTTCCCCGACACTTTGCTGGATCGGAGTCCGGGGATCGTCATCCAGCTGAACGTGTCCTAGAACTCGAAGATGCCGTAGTTTCGGTGCTTGATCGGTCGGGCCGTGAAGACGTACGACTATATCAACCGCGTTGTGCTAACGCTTCCGCTTCCGGTCTACGAGGGTACGTAGACAACACTCTCCCCTCTCGTTTCTATGCATCACCATGATCTTGCGTGTGCGTAGGAATTTTTTTTTGAAATTACTACGTTCCCCAACAGTGGCATCCGAGCCTAGGTTTTATGTGTTGATGTTATATGCACGAGTAGAACACAAGTGAGTTGTGGGCGATATAAGCCATACTGCTTACCAGCATGTCATACTTTGGTTCGGCGGTATTGTTGGATGAAGCGGCCTGGACCGACATTACGCTTACTGTCGTGGTTTTGTCACGGCAGATGTCCTAGAGAAAGGACTTAGTCGTGGAGCCATCGCTACGGGTTAGCTTGAAGGGGTTAAAGCGGACACAAGAACGCAAGAGAGTTTATACTAGTTTGGCCCCTTCAATGAAGGTAAAAGCCTACGTCTAGTTGTGATGGAATTGATGGGTGTTTCGATGACTAGGGAGCAAATAAGCTTCGCCTATGTCTCGAGTTGTTGTCTGTCTTTGAACCGCCGCCGGGTCGTCCCCTTATATACATGGGGACGCCCGTCGGTTTACAGAGTCCCGATACCGGCTCATAGATGCGTCCGGTTCGGTCTCCACTATTTCTAACTTATAACACAAGTTACATACCGACGCCGATTTATAGCTATAGGCCTTAAACCTATTATGGGCCTTTAGCCCTCATCTGCCCTCATGGGCTTTTATCACACTCAACTACTAATGAAGTTAACCCGGCTTGTCTTGTCCGGTTTACGCCCAGTAGTAATATCCCCAACATTAGGCCCCAAATTGATTTGAACAGGTTCATGTCAATCCTTAGCAAAAATCTTCATCTTCAACATCTTCTTGTATTTTGTTGAACCCCCGTGATGTCATCTTCTCTGCTCGTGGTAGACCGGTGTGACGTCACTGGTTATAAAGAACCTTATCCTGTTAACAAGCCTGCGACAATTAAGGCTGCAGCTTTGTTTCCAAACTCGCGGCTCCTTGATTCTCACGCCTGACATATCCCTTTCTTTATAAATAGGACCGAAGGGTCATTTCCTTTATCTTTCCCTCCGACCCCTTCTGCTTCATCTTCCTCGCGTCGCCCAGTTTCGGAGCTCCGCCGCCACCGTCGACCTCTGCATCAACCTTGGCCGCTGCATCAACCTGAGCACACCAGAGCATCGCGGCGACCTTCCGCTTCTCCCTCAGCTCCGGTAAATCTTCTTTCCTTTCCGCCGCAGATCTGTTCTAGGGTTTCCTCGTTCGTCGAAGTTCATCGAGACTCTGGCGCTGTTCTTCCTTTGTTTCTTCTTTAGCCCATGAATAAAACTTCAAACCTGATGTATTCTCCGTAATGGCTTATCTTCTGTTACCAAAGCAAACCTTTATGCGCATAAAACACTGATCTGGTCCCTTGTGAATTGCTTTGAGATCAACCTTTTAGGTCTAAATCCTTTTATTTTCCTGTCTTACGGTAGATCCAAAATTTCACTGCGACCTTATGAAATCTGTTTTTACCTTCCTTAGTCATTCTTGCCTTAGATCTGTATCCTCTTTACCACATAGGCGGTTCACCTTTGAAAAAGCAATCTATCATATATCATTAGTCCCCTTGTTGAACCGCCGGGATGCTGTTGCTTTATAAACTCCGGTTTAAATAGATCTGCTTTCGGTTTAACATTGCACATATCAATGTACTTTGTAGATTTCATCATGGCCAAGCAAGTGTATGAGTGCAATTGGGTCCCTTCTCGCGTCACAGAGGATCAACTAGACGATTTAGTCCTGATTGGCGCCTTGGGCAGCAAAGACACCGTCCATTGGAGGGCTCCTGGCAAAGAATGCCCCCCCACACCTCGAGAAGGAGAGGTTGTTGTTTTCGTAGACCACTTAGCCCGGGGTTTTAAACCGCCCGGTTCTAAATTCTACCGGGATATTCTAGCTGATTTCCAACTCCATCCGCAAGACACTGGCCCCAACTCTGTTACAAATATGTGCCACTTCCAAGTGCTCCGTGAGGTGTTCTTTCAGGAGGAGCCCACAGTGGAATTATTCAGAGATCTTTTCCATCTAAACCGCCGTACCGAGTTTACTGATGGCTCTAATACGGAGTTGGGTGGCATGGCGATTCAAAAGAGGAAAGACGTCACATACCCTCACGCCAAGCTGCACAGTCACCCCAAGGAGTGGAATCAGACATGATTCTACTGCAAAGACACCTCCCCTGCTGGTGAGAATCCCTTGCCTGGCTTTCGTCCGGAGCGGCTCAGATTGACCCATCCTTTCCCTCAATGATTGACTGCCCAGGAGAGAAGCAAATATGCTCCTCAGCTATCAAAGCTCAGGGCCTTTATGGCCAACGGTTTAACAGGGGTTGACCTTGCTCGCTGTTGGATATCATGGAGCATACTGCCCCTTAGTCAGCGCTCCGGTTTGATGTGCGAATATACTGATAGTGTGGATGACCCACTGCAACATTCAAGACTCTAGCTCTCCGGTGAAGAAATCACAGAGGCTGTGCGTAAGATACAGAATGAACCGAAGCACATCTGCGCTAGAACCGGCCTGCTTCCCTTCTGTGCTACCAACAAACCGCCAGCTGTAAGACTTTGATTTTTCTCTTTGCTGAATCTGTTATTGATATGTCTGGTCATTGTTTTTATTATCAGTGTCTGCATAACCAGGGCGATGATCTGTTTTGGAGCAAAAAGCTGCCGCAGGAGAAACCAGAGAAAACAGATAAACCGGAAAGAGCAACCCGGCAAAAAACTAAAGCTGTGAAGAAGACTGCCCACCGGAAAAGAACCACTGCATCTTCTAATCCGGCCCCTGATGACGAGGTGGATAATCCGGACTTTGAGGTAGATCTTGACTCACTTGGTTTATTTTTCATGCATCTTATTGATGATGATATTTGTCAGGATGATGCCGAAGCCAGCCATGCGGATGTTGCAGAGGTAATTATTCTCTCTTCCGATTCAGAAACTTTGCCTTCACAAAAAATTCGTCAGGAAAACCGGAAAGTTAAATTTTCTCATCCTCTTGCTTATTTGGATCCTAAACTTCTTATGAAGACTCAACAACACGAAACTCGCTGCACCACCCGGCACAGCGGCCAGGTAGTTACCTCCGCCGGTTTACTGAACAGTCCGGTTCGGAAATGTCATTCTGAGGTCTCTAATTCGCTTGTCAGTGCTTGTCCTAAAGCGGGCTGCTTTCGTCAACCTCTTAATCCGTCTGACTCCGATTATCAGGTTATTTCCCACTCATCTTCTGGCGAGTCGTCAGCTACTCAGCTCCCACCGCTCAAAACGGTGCTTGGGTAAGCTATATTTATTGTGATGTTTGTAGTATATTGCCTTAGAACATATGCTGTATTTAATTTTGTTATTCTTCTCAGGGCCAAACCTAGGCCGAGCAAGAAGGCCCGCCTGGATAAAGCGGCCGAAGAAGATGTCATTCTTGAACCAGGCACCACACCCAATCTTGAAGCGGCTATTCCTGAGGATATTCCCAATGATCCACCGCAGCCAGATGATGATCTTACTGATGAGGAAATACCTACTGATACCTCAGGTCCTATCCATCAGCCCACAGGTTCCCTCCAGGTTGAAAGCTCCACCGGTCCTGCAAAACCTACTGACAAGCCAACAGCTCCAGTGCAAACCGGCGGTACCAATGATGATGAAGTTGTCATTACTGACACTGGCCATACTGAGCCAAGCAATCCTGTTGCTTTATCCAAACATTCTGCCAAGGAAGAACTAGCTGCTTTTGGCAAAGGCAAGTGGAATGCTGATCTGACGGCTTACGCTGCTCTGAACGCCCAAGATATCCATTCCGGCTATCTGAACCGGCTGTATACCAGCCGTAACTATGAAGCCGGTCTGGTTAACATGATGAAGGATAAATATGAGGTAACTTCCATATGCTCCTTCCTGCTTGTATGCTTTCATTCTTGCTGACTCTCCTAGCCCCTAAGGGCTGATTTGAAATATTCTTTCAAACCGGGACTTAATAATATGAATCTTGATGCTTTGAAATTTGCTGATGTAGTCCCCAAGGGCCGGTTCAACTTAGCATAGTTAAACCGGTACTTTAAGTAATTGAAACTACCGCATCAGAATACATATGATCAAATAGCCATTAGCCCCCAAGTGCCAAGCTGAATACTTGTATTGATCTTGGGACTTTGTAAACAATTGAAAGATGAAGATCGGATATGCATTAGCCCCCAAGTGCTAAGCGCATAACTTGTTATGTGGTTGGTACTTGAATCCTTCTACCGATTTGTTGAAACATATATCTGTATGCCTGCAGGCGGAGCTGAAGGCGAAAGAAAGCCAAGTCATCGATCTGCGAGAAAACCTGAAAACCCAACAGGCTGAAACCTTCAAGGCAAAAGAGGAATTGGCCAGTGCCTTAAGCGCCATGGAACAACTTAAGGAGAACTTCAAGAAGAAACGGGCGGATTGGGCCACTGAAAAGTCCGCTTTGATCAAACGAGCAGAGGATGCCGAGGCTGCACTGAAACCAGTGACGGATGAACTGACCAGCATAAAGCGGCACGTTCATGCCATGACCATTGCTATCTTTGGTAAGCCAGCTTGCCTTCTGAATTGGTTCTGCCTTCTTACAGAGTCGCCGGTTTATTAACCTTTTATGGTATTTTAGGGACACGCATTGGTCACTTGGGGTCAGATGTGCGGAAGAAATTGAAAGCCGCCTATACCTTGGTTGAACAATTGTATACTGGTGCCCAGCGGATCATCTGTACCGCGTCTCATAACAAACCGGCGCCCACCTTGATTCAAGATACTTTGGTGAAACTGTCAGTGCTTCCTGCCCGGGTTGAAGAGCTGAAGAAATCTGCTGCTCGAACCGGTGCAATCAATGCTTTAATCTGGGCAAAAGCCTGGGTGCCGGATTTTGATCCTATTGAAGCGGCTCAGGGTTATCCCAGTTTGAAGGAAGACGGGTCAGAATTTGGTGAAGCCGATCTGCGAGCCATAAACCGGGAGGTACGTCCGCTAGCTTGTCAACTGGCTGAGGAAGCAGATTTGTCTCATTATCAAGCCCAATATGACAGCCAGAACAAGCGAATAGCTGCACCAATCCATGAATCGGAAAACCTGATCCCTCCAATCCGTAAGCATACTTACGCTCCCGATATAGACCCGTCTTCGCTAATCCATGACGAAGTTGTTTTTCAAGAATTGATGGGAATTGACTGGACAACTGTGGATTTCCAGCCACTGGGTAGAGAAACGGAAGCTGAAGCGGCGCAGGATGACCCACAACCATCAGGCCAGGCTAGTGGCCAAGCTTAATCCGGAAGCCGGTTTTAAAACTGTCTCTCCTTTGTGAAAAATAATTATGTTATTATGGGCACCATGTTGCATTGTAATAGGATAGCTGATACCTTTGCTGTTGATATGCCTTCGTGCATAACTTGTTCTTCCTGTGGTAATGAACTTTCCAAAATACTTTCTGAAATAAGAAATTCGTTAAGTGCCACCGTAGTTGTACCGTCAGGCGGAATATGATGTTTGTATATATAAAGTCAAAACATCCAAAACAAAATTTTAAGTATATGATCAAAAAATTTGAGATACATAATACCTGCCACCATTCAGTGTGAAGTTGGCTTGGCCAACTTTGAAGCGGAGCTTTTGCAAACCCACACTGTTGGAGGAAATAACAACTCCTGTATATGTATATGACACTGGTTACCATGTAAACCGTGCTGGGTTATAATGAACACCGTGTTACTCCATAAGAGGATGTTAACAACAAGGATCAAACCGGACAAATAGTCTCTGGATTGACATGAACTGTGTTCCGTCAATTGATTGGTTAAAAAACTTTGTCGGTTTAAAGAACACAATAAAAAGAAAAAAAACCCTTCAAAGAAAAGTATGAAGCAAAAGCAACGACAAAAACGTTTGCCAAAAAAGATTTATTTAAGCTGATCAAATGGCGTAACCATGGCCAAACACGACCAAGCTCCCGTTAGGTGTAACTATGGTTCTAGTTAGCCAGGTCCCCAAGTGATTCTTGTCGCATTTATGCCGACCAAATGGCGTGGTCATGGTTCGGGTTCGACCAAGCCCCCAAGTGATTCTGTGGCCTTAGGCCGATCAAGAGGCATGACTGGTTCAGACATGACCAAGTCCCCAAGTGATCTAGTGGCTTTCGCCTATCAAGAGGCATGGTATTGGTTCGGACACGACCAATCCTCCAAGTGATATAACACGATGCTTTTAGCAAAGCGAACTCAAGGGGTAAACCGGAGGCCGCTTTAGAGCAACTCCGTGTAACCTCACATGATGTAAAAGAACAGATACCCCGCTTTAGCTGAGGTTCCGGTTTATTATACTTAATCATAATATATACATTGTATGTACATAAGTATAGCCAATGGCTCAGCTATAGTAAGGCTGAAGATGAGCTATATTCCATGGCCTGTTAGTCTCCTCCTCTGATGTACGTGAGTCCTTATGCTCTCGAATATTGATCAGATAGTACGAACCGTTGTGCAGATTCTTGCTGACCACGAAAGGCCCCTCCCAAGGTGGGGATAGCTTATGCATATCAGTCTGATCTTGGATGAGCCGAAGCACCAAATCTCCTTCCTGGAAGGCTCTGGTTCTGACTCGGCGACTGTGATAACGACGAAGATCCTGCTGGTAAATCGCCGACCGGGCGGCTGCGATGTCACGCTCTTCATCCAACCGGTCCAAAGCATCTTGCCGTGTTGTCTCATTGTCCGCTTCAACATAAGCCGTGACACGAGGTGAGTCATGACGGATATCGCTGGGGAGAACCGCCTCCGCTCCATAAACCATGAAGAACGGTGTGTATCCTGTTGATCTGTTGGGTGTTGTATTGATGCTCCATAACACAGATGGTAATTCTTCTACCCAACAACCCGGTGTTCTCTGCAAAGGAACCATGAGCCGGGGCTTGATGCCTCTCAAGATCTCTTGATTAGCTCTTTCTGCTTGACCATTGGACTGTGGATGTGCCACTGATGAAACGTCGAGCCGGATGTGCTCCCGTTCAAAGAACTCCTTCATAGCACCTTTGGATAAATTGGTACCATTATCTGTGATAATACTGTGCGGAAAGCCAAACCGGAAAATCACCTTTTTGATGAACTGAACCGTCGTGGCCGCATCACACTTGCTAACAGGTTCTGCCTCCACCCACTTTGTAAACTTGTCCACCGCCACCAGGAGGTGGGTCTTCTTATCTTTGGACCTTTTGAAAGGCCCAACCATATCCAGCCCCCAAGTGGCAAACGACCAAGTAATTGGAATCATCCTCAATTCTCGAGCCGGTACATGAGCACGTCTTGAAAACCTTTGGCAACCATCACATCGTCTGACCAGATCCTTCGCATCAGCATGAGCAGTTAACCAATAGAAACCATGGCGAAACGCTTTAGCCACCAGAGACTTTGAACCGGCGTGGTGACCATAATCTCCTTCGTGGATCTCCCGCAAAATTTCACGGCCTTCTTCAGGAGACACGCAACATTGAAAAGCTCCTGATACACTGCAATGATGCAACTCACCGTTGATCACAGCCATGGACTTGGATCGCCGGATTATCTGCCGGGCCAGAATCTCATCTTCTGGCAACTCGCCCCGGTTCTTGTACGCCAGATAAGGAAGCGTCCAATCCGGAATAACATGATGAACTGCCACCAATTGAGCCTCCGGATCAGGAATGGCCAAATCCTTTTCACCAGGGATCTTCACCGACGGGTTGTGCAGCACATCCAGAAAAACATTGGGTGGGACCGGTTTGCGCTGAGAGCCCAGCCGGCTTAAAGCGTTCGCCGCTTCATTTTTCCGCCGGTCCACGTGGTCCACCTGATAGCCTCTGAAATAACCTGCAACAATATCCACCTCACGACGATATGCTGCCATGAGTGGGTCCTTGGAGCCCCAAGTGCCAGACACTTGCTGAGCCACAAGGTCCGAATCACCGAAGCACTTAACTCGACTTAGATTCATCTCCTTAGCCATCCGAAGACCATGGAGCAAGGCTTCATACTCAGCTGCATTGTTAGTACAAGGGAACATTAAACGGAGAACATAACAAAACTTATCACCTCGTGGGGAAGTTAATACGACTCCAGCCCCCGAGCCTTCCAACTGCCTAGATCCGTCAAAATGGATGGTCCAATACGTATGATCCGGCTTTTCTTCAGGTTCTTGCATTTCCGTCCAATCATTGATGAAATCAACAAGTTCTTGAGACTTAATCGCTGTCCGAGGCACATATTTCAAACCGTACGGCCCCAGCTCTATAGCCCACTTTGCAATCCGGCCAGTTGCTTCCCGGTTCTGGATGATATCTCCCAAAGGAGAAGAACTGACCACCGTAATTGGGCGCCCTTGGAAGTATTGCTTAAGCTTTCGGCTTGCCATAAAAACTCCGTACACCAGCTTCTGCCAATGCGGATACCTTTGCTTGGACTCAATGAGTACCTCGCTGATATAATAGACCGGACGTTGAACCGGATGCTCCTTACCTGCCTCCTTTCGTTGCACCATAATAGCCACGCTGACCGCACGAGCATTAGCAGCAACATATAGCAGTAACGGCTCCTTGTCAATGGGAGCGGCGAGCACAGGCGAATTGGCCAATTGCCGCTTTAAGTCCTCAAATGCTTCATCAGCAGCAGAACTCCAGACGAACTGATCTGTCTTCTTCAACATCTGATACAAAGGGATCGCCTTCTCACCAAGGCGGCTGATAAACCAGCTTAACGCGGCAATCCGGCCTGCCAAGCATTGAACATCATTGATACACTTCGGTTTAGCCAGGGAGGTGATGGCTGCGATCTTCTCCGGATTAGCCTCAATTCCCCTGTTGGACACCAGAAAACCCAATAACTTGCCCGCCGGTACACCAAAGACACACTTGTCCGGATTAAGCATCATCTTGTACGTCCTTAGGTTATCAAAGGTTTCCTTCAAATCATCAACCAGAGTCTCCTTCTCCTTGGATTTAACCACGATATCATCCACGTAAGCATGTACATTACGGCCAATCTGCTTGTGAAGACAATTTTGTACACACCGTTGATAAGTTTCCTGGGCACTTTTGAGCCCAAAGGGCATAGACACATAGCAGAAGGCTCCAAAGGGAGTTATGAATGCCGTCTTCTCCTGGTCCTTAACTGCCATTTTGATCTGATGATAGCCAGAATATGCATCCAAAAAACTTAAACGCTCACAACCCGCCGTAGCATCAATGATTTGATCAATACGGGGGAGGGCAAAAGGATCTGCTGGACAAGCTTTATTAAGATCTGTGTAATCCACACACATACACCAGGTGCCGTTTTTCTTAAGGACTAGCACCGGATTGGCAAGCCACTCAGGGTGAAAAACTTCAACAATAAAACCAGCTGCTAAGAGCCTGGCTACCTCTTCTCCAATCGCCTTGCGTCTTTCTTCGTTAAACCGGCGGAGGAACTGTTTCACCGGTTTGTATTTAGGATCCAAATTAAGTGTGTGCTCAGCGAGTTGCCTCAGTACACCTGGCATGTCAGAGGGCTTCCATGCAAAAATGTCCCGATTCTCACGGATGAACTCGATGAGCGCACTTTCCTATTTCGGATCCAAGTTGGCACTAATGCTAAACTGCTTGGACGAATCGCCAGGTACGAAGTCAACAAGCTTAGTTTCTGCTGCTGATTTGAACTTCAGGGCCGGATCATGCTCCGTAGTTGGCTTCTTCAAGGGAGTCATGTCCGCCGGATCAACATTGTCTTTATAGTACTTCAACTCCTCGGTGGCACAAACCGACTCTGCATAAGCCGCATCTCCTTCCTCGCATTCCAAAGCGATTTTGCGGGTTCCATGAACCGTTATTGTCCCCTTGTGACCCGGCATCTTGAGCTGCAAATACACATAACAGGGCCGAGCCATAAACTTGGCGTATGCCGGACGCCCAAACAGGGCATGATATGGACTTTGGATTTTCACCACTTCAAATGTTAATGTCTCCAACCTGGAATCATGATCATCCCCAAAGGCCACTTCAAGAGCTATCTTACCAACGGGATAGGCTGATCTGCCAGGCACTACACCGTGGAATACTGTATTGGACGGTTTGAGATTCTTATTTGTAAGTCCCATACGACGGAAGGTCTCATAGTATAGGATGTTAATGCTGCTCCCTCCATCCATGAGCACCTTGGTGAACTTATAACCTCCCACCTGGGGCGCCACCACCAGAGCCAACTGACCCGGATTATCGACCTGGAGTGGGTGATCCTCTCTGCTCCATATGATTGGCTGTTCAGACCAACGTAGATAACGGGGTGTGGCCGGTTCAACAGAGTTGACTGCCCGCCTCTGAACCTTCCAGTCTCGCTTGTCCAAGCTAGTGGTAAAGACATGGTACTGCCCATTACTCAACTGCTTTGGGTTGCTTTGGTAACCTGACTGTTGTTGTTGTTGGTTGTAACCACCCTGGTTGTTCTGACTATTTTGACCATTATGTCCGCCCGGATTACCATTAAATCTTGAACCGGAACTTCCTCCACCATAACCCGGCCCGGACCCTGAGCCACCGCCAGATCCGTGATCATACCGGAAATTATTAGAATTCTTGAACTCCTGCATAATAAAGCAATCCTTCCAAAGGTGGTTTGCTGGCTCCTCCTTCGTCCCATGTCTTGGACAGGGCTGGCTTAACAGATAGTTCAGGCGGTTTGGGTTGGAGTTGGGTGCTCCACTATGATTTTTCGGCCTACCCTTGCGCCGTTGGCCATTGTCCTGTACGTTGGTATTAGCCACAAAATCCATGTTACCATCCGCTTTACACTTGCATCCTCCGCCATTGCCTACCCAGTGATGCTGCTGACCTTTGGAGCTGTTGTTCTTCTTCCCCTTCCCTGTCTTGTCATCATCAGATTCGGGATCCTTGGTACTATCAGAATCAGCATATTTTACCAAAGCGGCCATGAGGGTCCCCATGTCGGTGCAATGACGCTTCATCCGTCCCAATTTCAACTTCAGGGGCCCAAACCGGCAGTTGCCTTCTAGGGTTAATACTGCAGTGTCAGCGTTGATGCGGTCTGAGGAGTGCAACACTTGTGAAACCCGACGCACCCAATGAGTCGTTAACTCTCCTTCCTCCTGGACGCATGCAGCTAAGTCCACTATCGACATAGGCTGTTTACAGGTATCCTTGAAATTGTTGATAAATCGGGCTCGTAATTGGGCCCATGAACTGATAGAATTAGCGGTCAAGCTTTTTAACCAAGTACGGGCCGTTCCTTCAAGCATCATGGTGAAGTATTTCACACATGCCGTGTCATCCACATCAAGCATCTCCATGGCCATCTCATAGCTCTCTACCCATGTCTCTGGTGGTTGATCCGCCGTATAATTTGGTACCTTGCGTGGGCCTTTGAAATCCTTGGGCAAACACATGTTGCGTAAAGCGGGGACGAGGCAAGGCACCCCAAAGAACTAGAAGTAACACCAGGTTCGATCGAAATGGTTGGACGAACCGGCGTGAGCTGCCGAGCCTGATGCTGTGCGGCTAACTCGGCCTCCCTACGCGCTCGGGCCCGGTTCACCACTTCCTGAGCGTCATCAGCACCACCCGTCGGGTTGTTACCACGGGGTGCTCCACGTCGTTCATTACTCGACACTGCTGGTTCATCCATATGTCTGCTATAGCTCCGGCTTGGACGGGGGGTCGAGTGGATTCAGTCGCGGCTGTACGAGTATGCCTCCTGTTGGGCCAAAGCTGTCCTCAGAAGTTCCTTGACCCGTCGCGTCTCTACTGCTTGCGGCGAGTCACCTTCAACTGGAATGGCCTCCAGTCGTGCAGCAGCGGCAACAAGATTGTCCATTGGCTTGGAGTAGTGACCCGGAGGTGTTAAAGCATCCCGAGGTATAACGGTGTTTTGACGAGGCGGGTCCATCTGACGGGGCTGAACCGGTGCACCGGTCCTAGGGGCTTCTGCCTGGTTCCCCTCCAGCGGATTACTGGCTCTTGGTCCTGCAGTGTTGAAAAGGTCTCTAGCCTCGAAAACCAGAGGTAAGCGGGACCGGTGCTTCCTCCTCATGACTTCATGCGACGCGCTCTGATCCAACATAAGCCTGTAGGCCTGTGCGTCTAAAGCGGCCCGCTCTGCGGCCATCCTTGTGTCCTCAGCCGCCAGATCCATTTTGGTCTGGGTGATTTGTTCCTTTACCTTTGCAATCTCCGTGTTGTGAGCGTCCTGATCTGGCGGATTAACATCTGCCATAAGCACAGCCAACACATCAAATAGTTCTGATAAAACCTGAGCCGGTGGGCGCACAGGGCCTCCCGCCCCGGCAACCATTGCCGCTGCTGAACCGGAGATCGTTGCCGCGGCTGTCGAAGAGTGAAGCGCTGCTTGTGTTCCGGTCATGAATATTCCAACCCGGTTAGGCAGATCAGAGGGGTCCGGAATACTGTCGCCATCGGAACAGCTCTCAATCCGGCCATCTTGTAGCTGATAAAGAGATTCGGTTTCTCCGGTCGAAGATTCGTCACCGGAACGAACGGCAGTCGCCCCACGAAGCTCCGATCCATCCGCATAACTCCCTCCATGGATCATTCCCACGAAGGCACGCTTCATGGCCGGTTTAACCCGGGAGGATCGCGTACGCTGAGCCGTCTCGACGAGGTCGGTGCAGATGTCCGACTCAGGGCCCAGTTCACCGATCTTGCCAATGAAAACATGAATGCTACCAAAGGGGACCCGGTACCCGTACTCAATTGAGCCGGCCTCGGGGCCCCAGCCTGCGTCGTCGATGTAGAGTTTGCCGCGACGACTCTTAGTCATCCGGCCTACAGCGTAGCCCTCGAGTCCTTCAAAGCGGCCCTCCAAGAACCGGAAACCATCGTGCGATAGCCCCACGGTGGGCGCCAACTATCGTGGTTTTGTCACAGAAGATGTCCTAGAGAAAGGACTTAGTCGTGGAGCCATCGCTACGGGTTAGCTTGAAGGGGTTAAAGCGGACACAAGAACGCAAGAGAGTTTATACTAGTTCGGCCCCTTCAATGAAGGTAAAAGCCTACGTCTAGTTGTGATGGAATTGATGGGTGTTTCAATGACTAGGGAGCAAATAAGCTTTGCCTATGTCTCGAGTTGTTGTCTGTCTTTGAACCGCCGCCGGGTCGTCCTCTTATATACATGGGGACGCCCGTCGGTTTACAGAGTCCCGATACCGGCTCATAGATGCGTCCGGTTCGGTCTCCACTATTCCTAACTTATAACACAAGTTACATACCGACGCCGGTTTATAGCTATAGGCCTTAAACCGATTATGGGCCTTTAGCCCTCATCTGCCCTCATGGGCTTTTATCACACTCAACTACTGATGAAGTTAACCCGGCTTGTCCTGGCCGGTTTACGCCCAGTAGTAATATCCCCAACACTTACGCTTACGCGAGACTGGTTCTACCGACGTGCTTTGCACACATGTGGCTGGCGGGTGTCAGTTTCTCCAACTTTAGTTGAACCGAGTGTGGCTACGCCCGGTCCTTGCGAAGGTTAAAATAGCACCAACTTGACAAACTATCGTTGTGGTTTTGATGCGTAGGTAAGATTGGTTCTTGCTAAGCCCGTAGCAGCCACGTAAAACTTGCAACAACAAAGTAGAGGACGTCTAACTTGTTTTTGCAGGGCATGTTGTGATGTGATATGGTCAAGACGTGATGAGATATAAGTTGTTGTATGAGATGATCATGTTTTGTTGAAGTTATCGGCAACTGGCAAAATCCTTATGGTTGTTTCTCTATTGCATAAGATGCAAGCGCCAAATAATTGCTTTACTTTATCGCTATGCGATAGCAATAGTTGCAAGAGCAATTGTTGGCGAGACGACCATGTAACGACACATTGATATAGATCAAGATGATGGAGATCATGGTGTCATGCCGGTGACGATAGAGATCATGACAGTACTTTGGAGATGGAGATCAAAGGCGCAAGATGATCATGGCCATATCATGTCACATATTTTGATTGCATATGATGTTTATCTTTTATACATCTTATTTTGCTTAGTTCGACAGTAGCTTTATAAGATGATCTCTCACTAAATTTCAAGGTATAAGTTTTCTCCCTGAGTATGCACCGTTGCGAAAGTTCTTCGTGCTGAGACACCACGTGATGATCGGGTGTGATAGGCTCTACGTTCAAATACAATGGGTGCAAAACAGTTGCACACGCGGAATACTCAGGTTAAACTTGACGAGCCTTGCATATACAGATATGGCCTCGGAACACTGGAGACCGAAAGGTCGAGCGTGAATCATATAGTAGATATGATCAACATAGTGATGTTCACCATTGAAAACTACTCCATCTCACGTGATGATCGGACATGGTTTAGTTGATTTGGATCACGTGATCACTTAGATGATTAGAGGGATGTCTATCTAAGTGGGAGTTCTTAAGTAATATGATTAATTGAACGTAAATTTATTATGAACTTAGTCCTGGTAGTATTTTGCGAATTATGTTGTAGATCAATAGCTCGCGTTGTTGCTTTCATATGTTTATTTTGATATGTTCCTAGAGAAAATTGTGTTGAAAGATATTAGTAGCAATGATGCGGATTGGATCCGTGATCTGAGGTTTATCCTCATTGCTGCACAGAAGAATTATGTCCTTGATGCACCGCTAGGTGACAGACCTATTGCAGACGTTACACTACAGGAATCCAGTACTTTGTCGTCTGCCATGGCGGACGGCAAAGGCAGGGACGGCTGACGGCAAAGCACTTTGCCGTCCACGGCGGACGGCAAACAGTGACGGCAAAGATAGGGTCGGCAAACAGGTCCTTTGCCGTCTGCTTTTTATGGCGGACGGCAAAGAGCCCTTTGCCTACAGCGGCTGACGGCAAAGAGGGGGGACGGCAAAATGTTGCACGTCCGCCAGCGTTACTCCGTTAGGCGACTAACGGCGGCCTTTGCCGTCCGCCAGCGGACGGCAAATTTGAGCGCCTCTTTGCCGTCCGCCACACGACGTCAGCTATACGTCAGCGCTCGCTCTTTTTTGCCGTCCGCCCGACGGACGGCAAAGGCAAAGTCTTTGCCATCAGCTTGTCTTTGTCGTCCGCCACGGTAGGCAAATTGGCCAAATGGTCCATCCCCAGGAAGCACAGGTGGGCGCCACATGCCCCTTTGCCGTCCGCCACCGACGGCAAAGGGGTCTTTGCCGTCTGCCGCGAACGGCAAAGAGCCTGCACTGCCTCTTTTTTGTTCTGTTTTTCTTATATCCAACAATTATCACAACAAATATTTCACAGCACATATATATCCATCACATAAATATCCAGCACATATATATCCAACATAATAAATATCCAGCACATATATATCCATCCATACATACATAGTAGGTTGCACATAGTTCCATCGATCCATACATATTACAATATGCAAAGTTTCATCATAGCAAGCGAGCAGAATACAAGAAGTGCATCAAAGGAAAAAACAGGAAAAAGTAAGCAATCCATCATAGGAATCTGGCTTCCGTGAAGTGAATGAAACCTGCAAAATGACAAATAAGAAAGTTAGAAAAAGAAGACTAGAAGAAGAATTAGACTAGAAGAAAAAGAATAGAAGAAGAAGACTAGAAGAAAAAGAATAGAAGAAGAAGACTAGAAGAAGAAGTATATGCCATATATTAGCTAACTTAGGTGAAATGTATCGTTTATGAGCTAACCTAGGTGAAATGGGTAGTTTATGAGCTATCCTAGGTGAAATGGATCATTTTGGAGCTAAGTTAGGTGAAATGGGTCGTTTATGAGAAAACCTAGGTGAAATGGGTCGTTTATGAGCAAACCTAGGTGAAATGAGTCGTTTATGAGCAAACCTAGGTGAAATGGGTCGTTTATGAGCTAGGTTAGGTGAAATGAGTCGTTTATGAGCAAACCTAGGTGAAATGGGTCGTTTATGAGCTAACCTAGGTGAAATAGGTTGTTTATGAGCTAACCTAGGTGAAATGGGTCATTTATGAGCTAACCTAGGTCAAATGGGTCGTTTATGAGGTAACCTAGGTGAAATGGGTCGTTTATGAGCTAACCTAGGTGAAATTGATCATTTTGGAGCTAACTTAGTTGAAATGGGTCATTTATGAGCTAACTAAGGTGAAATGCCACGTTTTTGAGCTAACTAAGGTAAAATGGATCGTTTTTGAGCTAACTTAGGTGAAATGGGTCATTTTGGAGCTAACCTAGGTGAAATGGGTCATTTTGGAGCTAACCTAGGTGAAATGGGTCATTTTAAAGCTAACGTAGGTAAAATGGATCATTTAGGAGCTAATCTACGTAAAATGGGTCATTTTAGAGCTAACTTGGATAAATTGGATCACTTGTAAGCTAACTAAGGTAAAATGAGTCATTTTAGAGCTAACTTAGGTAGAAGGATGGTTTATGAGGTCAGTTAGCTTATTAAGTCATTTTGGAGGAAAAGAAGCTAACTCTAGATCATTATGGTAAGCATATTGGAGGAAATAAAGCTAAGTCTAGGTCTTTATGCATTTGTTAAGAAAAACACTAGAGAAACTTACCGTGATCACGGAGGTGTAGGAGCGGGCTGGCTCGCGCCGGTAGCTGGAGAAGGAGCGGGCTGGCTCGCGCCGGTAGCTGGAGAAGGATCGTGCGATGCGTTTCTGGAGTTAAGCTGCACCAAAGATCATTTCCAATGTCTCGTTAGCATTATGACACTCAAATGTTAAGACTAGCAAGTAATGTCCATTCAAATTAAACTCACCGTGCTCCCAGGAGCAATCACTGGCATCGGCGGAGCGGTCTGACCGGACTTCTCGCACACAGACTGCACATTTGGTTTTCACAACAGAGTCATACTAGTTAGTAATGAGACTCAAATGTTAAGACTAGCAAGTAATCTGCAGAAGAAACTTACCACAAGGAGCTCGTACATGGCCCTTGCCTGCATGTCATTCCGTGCCCTCTCCTGCTCCAACATCTTTGTCGTCTTCTCCTCCAACTCCCGCTGCCTCTCCGCCGCCTCCGCCAGAAGTTTCTCCGTTCTATCTCTCTCACTCTATATAGCAGCCTGCAACACCACTCACATGACCATTTGTAATCATTGATGGAAGCGCACACAATGTAATGGAGAAAGATAGCTGAGTACGTATAACTAACCTTGAAGGCGAGTTGGACTGGCCGTTCACGAGGCCTTATCTCAGGAGCGGAGCTCGACTGGCGCACCTTGATCTCCGGGAGAGTGCTAGGACAACGGATAAGTCCATCTCCCATGGCTATGGAGCCATGGGACCTCCCGCCACCAGATATCATCAGCAGCTCTGTATCAACGGGACCCTGGCTCGGGTTAAAGTCATCCCCTTTCCTCGCCTTCCCCTGATCTCTATATTGCACGAGCTTGTCATGGGCGGAGATATTGGTGAAGTTCTTTGGATCATCGAGGTCAGACGCAGAGAATGCCTTGACTTTCTTGTAAGGGCCAGTGTGGGCCATGGCATACAGGTCGTACACCTCTGGCACCTTATTCGCCTTATTGTAGCGTGCCTGAAAGAGAGAAACAAAGTAAATTAGTAATTAAAGGGCTAAAGCTAGCATGATGAATGAATTGCATGAATCATGAAGCAAACCACATACCCAGTTCCGCCCGTACTGAAATAAGTTCGAGCTGCCTTGGTGGTGTGGCACACCTTCCATTTGGGCACATTTGTCCTTGGCCTCTTTGTGGGTGGCCAGCCATTCTTTTGAGCACCACGCATTGACCAACACCTCCCAACAATCCATCTGATCAGCACACCATCTCGGAGGGGCCTAAGTTAGCAAATAGAAACTTGAGCGCTACGTCTATGAATTACTAAATGAAGGAAGTAAGTACAAGGCCTTAAGAATTACCTTCATGTACTTCTCCTTACTCAAGAACTTATCGCGACACTCCTGCTTGGGCTTCTTGATACCACGCCCGGTGTAGTAGTCTCGAACAGCCTGCACCCGAACCTTATGCCGTAAGTTCTGAAGTAGGCGCTTGCACTCCTTGTGGATAACATGATCCGCCTCCTCCTCGTACCCCTCCTCACACCTGTAGAATGTCTGCAATCAAATGAGACAATATTGATTAGTAGAATTAATAACTAGCTAGTTGAAGATTTTTAATTGTGTAAAGGAGCAATTACCCAGAACTTTCTGATCATGACGTCTGCCCTCGTCTTGCACAAGACACCGTCGATAATCTCACCCGGCGGGGCCGGGGCAGCCAAGTAGTGCTCCCAAGTCAATCCAACCTCTGGAAACCGACCCTCACCAGGCAACGTAACAAACCCCGGGAAGTTTTGCCGAATCAGAACTCCAAGGACGGAGTTGGGCCGGCGTCATGGTGGTCCCAACCCCTGCAGCATGACAAGGCCAACACATCAGTTATTTGAAGAAACGTGAATGCAGAAGGTACAAAAAGATTAAATGCACTTACCTCTCCCCATCAGGGAAAATCAACCACCTCTGCTCGCGGGTCGCCGGCACGGATGGGAGTCGTGTAGCACCATGCTGGTGTTGGGTTTCGTAGTAATTTCAAAAACTTTCCTACGCACACGCAAGATCATGTGATGCATAGCAACGAGGGGGAGAGTGTTGTCTACGTACCCAACACAGACCGACTGCGGAAGCGATGACACGACGTAGAGGAAGTAGTCGTACGTCTTCTCGATCCAACCGATCAAGCACCGAAACTACGGCACCTCCGAGTTCGAGCACAAGTTCAGCTCGATGACGATCCCCGGACTCCGATCCAGCAAAGTGTCGGGGAAGAGTTCCGTCAGCACGACGGCGTGGTGACGATCTTGATGTACTACAGCAGCAGGGCTTCGCCTAAACTCCGCTACAGTATTATCAAGGTATATGGTGGCAGGGGGCACCGCACACGGCTAAGGAATAGATCACGTGGATCAACTTGTGTGTCTAGAGGTGCCCCCTGCCTCCGTATATAAAGGAGTAGAGGGGGGGAGGCTGGCCGGCCAAGGAGGAGGGCGCAGGAGAGTCCTACTCCCTCTAGGAGTAGGATTCCCCCCCCCCCCAATCCTAGTCGGAATAGGATTCGCGGAGGGGGAAAAGAGGAGGAGGGGGCCGGCCACCTCTCCTAGTCCTAATAGGACTAGGGGAAGGGGGAGGCGCACAGCCCATCTAGGGCAGCCTCTTCTCTTTTCCACCAAGGCCCACTATGGCCCATATAGCTCCCGGGGGGTTCCGGTAACCCTCCCGGTATTCCGGTAAAATCCCGATTTCACCCGGAACACATCCGATATCCAAACATAGGCTTCCAATATATCAATCTTTACGTCTCGACCATTTCGAGACTCCTCGTCATGTCCATGATAACATCCGGGACTCTGAACAACCTTCGGTACATCAAAATGCATAAACTCATAATATAACTGTCATCGTAACCTTAAGCGTGCGGACCCTACGGGTTCGAGAACAATGTAGACATGACTGAGACACGTCTCCGGTCAATAACCAATAGCGGGACCTGGATGCCCATATTGGCTCCTACATATTCTACGAAGATCTTTATCGGTCAGACCGCATAACAACATACGTTGTTCCCTTTGTCATCGGTATGTTACTTGCCCGAGATTCGATCGTCGGTATCCAATACCTAGTTCAATCTCGTTATCGGCAAGTCTCTTTACTCGTTCCGTAATACATCATCTCACAACTAAAATATTAGTTGTAATGCTTGCAAGGCTTATGTGATGTGCATTACCGAGAGGGCCCAGAGATACCTCTCCGACAATCGGAGTGACAAATCCTAATCTCGAAATACGCCAACCCAACATCTACCTTCGAAGACACCTGTAATGCTCCTTTATAATCACCCGGTTACATTGTGATGTTTGGTAGCACCCAAAGTGTTCCTCCGGCAAACGGGAGTTGCATAATCTCATAGTCATAGGAACATGTATAAGTCATGAATAAAGCAATAGCAACATACTAAACGATCGTGTGCTAAGCTAATGGAATGGGTCATGTCAATCAGATCATTCACTAATGATGTGACCTCGTTAATCAAATAACAACTCATTGTTCATGGTTAGGAAACATAACCATCTTTGATTAACGAGCTAGTCAAGTAGAGGCATACTAGTGACACTTTGTCTATGTATTCACACATGTATTATGTTTCCGGTTAATACAATTCTAGCATGAATAATAAACATTTATCATGATTATAAGGAAATAAATAATAACTTTATTATGCCTCTAGGGCATTATTCCTTCAGCTGGTAGACGTTGCCCCCCTCCTCCCCTCCTCATCAATCGGCTCCCCGCCATCATCAGCATGGCCACTCGCTCCCCGCCATCCATCACCGTTGCCACTCGGCTCCTCAGGTTGACCCGACCAGGTACCCCATCCAGACGTTGTGCTCCTCCGGGGTCTCGTGGACCCAAGTCTCGTGGGCTGAAAGGCCCGTCGACTCGAGGCTCGTGGGCCGAAGACCCGTGGACCGGAGGCTCGTGGACCGGAGTCCGTGCGGCCTCCTCCTCAGACGAAGTCCACCCTAGCAGTCACGGTGCTCAGTGGGTAGCACCAACGATTTTTGCACGCCCCCCCCCAAAAAATTCTTTCGCACAAAGACACGGAGTCCGGTGGATAGTTCTTTCGCACAAAGAACACGGAAGAAATAGCTGAGTTCTGCCAGTACTAGCCATTCATCCTCAGGGATGAAGCCACGCAACATCACCGGCATTACCCGCTCAATCCATATGTGCCAATCATGACTCTTGAGACCAAATATCTTCAGTTTATCAAGATTCGCTCCCCTCTTTAGATTCGCTGCATACCCATCGGGGAACATCAACTGCTGTTGCACCCACAAGAGAATTTCCCTCATAGCTGGCCTTCCAAGATTGAACCATGCCTTTGGCTTCGTCCAGTTCTGCTTTCCTTTCGGTTCTTTCATGTTTTGTAACGGCCTATCACATAGCGCCTCCAGATCGACTCTAGCCTTAGTATTATCCTTTGACTTCCCATCTATGCCGAACAATGTACCAAAAAGTGCCTCGGCGATATTCTTCTCAGTGTGCATCACGTCGATGTTGTGTGGGCAAAGGAGGTCTTTGAAGTAAGGCAGATCCCATAAGCATGTTTTGTGAGTCCACGCGTGCTTAGTATTATACCCCTTGAAGTACCCTGGACGTTGTGGATCTGGCTCGAGAGCGTTTAACTGATCCAGGGTCTGTTGGCCTGTCAATGCAGGTGGTGCAGAGTTTTTGACAACTCTACCCCTGATGAAGTTCTTCTTGTCTTTCCTGAACTTATGGCGAGGATCCAGGAACTGTCTATGCATGTCGAAGCAAGAAAACTTGCGACCGGCCTGAAGCCAACGAAACTCAAGAGCTCCCTTGCATGTGGGGCACGGGAACCTTCCATGCACACACCAGCCAACGAATAGCGCATACGCCGGCAAGTCATGCGTCGAGTACATGTACCAGACACGCATTATGAAGTTCCGTTTGCTAAAGGCGTCGTATGTCTTGAACCCATTATCCCAGGCTTCTTGCAATTCGTCCTTAAGCGGCTGCATGTACACATTCATATTTTTCCCCGGATAGTTGGGTCCTGGAATTATCAACGTCAGGAAAATGTTCTTTCTTTGCATAATCTGTCCGGGGGGAGATTGAGTGGAAAGACAAATACGGGCCAACAACTGTATTGGGCTGCCGTCATACCAAACACACTGAACCCATCCGTGCTGATGCCGACTCGAGGATGCCTCGGATCTGCCGCTTTGTCAGCATGTAATTCATCAAACTTTTTCCACGCAACACCATCCGATGTGTGTACCATCATCAGATTCCCATCTGCATCTAGTTCGGTTCTTTTGCCTGTTTTGTGCCATGTCATCTGTCTGGCCGTCTCTTCGACCATGAAAAGACGTTGAAGTCTTGGTACGATTGGCATATACCGAAGAACACTAACGGGGATTTTGGTCTGTGTCTTCTCACCCATACCGTTGTCTACCACAATATACCTGGAAGACTTGCAAATGGGACAATAGTTCAAGTCCGCATAGTCAAGCCTAAATAAGGCACATCCTTTCTCACAGGCATGTATCTTCTCATAGGGCATCTTCAGTGCACGGAGGATTTTGTCCGACTGGTACAGGTTTGCAGGCATTACATGGCCTTTGGGTAGAAAGCGTCCAAATACTGTCATAATTGCGTCATAGCATTCTCTGCCCAAGTTGAACTGAGCCTTCAGAGCCATTACTTGTGAGATGGCATCCAACTGACAAAGCTCAGTGTGCTCGTGGAGCGGACGTTTCGAAGACTCCAACATTTCATTGAAGGCCTTTGCAGATTCCTCCATCTCCTCGTCCGAATCCCGAGCATCATCATAGCCTTGCACCATGTTTTCCATCCCGGTACCATGCTCGTCGGTGCGACGACGATCCACCTCAGCTCGGTCACGTTGGGCAGACTCACCATGAAATGTCCACACCGTATAATCGGGCGTAAAACCACTCTTCTGCAGGTGTTTGCCCATTTCAGCCTCTGTCTTCTTTTCCCAATTGCCGCACCGGAAACAGGGGCACCAGGTTTTCTTTTGGCCATTTGCAAATGCGGCTTGCACAAACCCCTTAGTTTTTGTGAACCATTCAGCGCTCCATTTGTTCTGACCAGTGTGACCGGTATACATCCGCACGGTCACTCATCTTGACTTTCAGAGCTACTGGACACACAACAATTATATATGTAATTCACCATGTATATATTCATCAGTTGATCTACTTTGTCAATTTTATTACGTCCATGCAACCTACACTCTAATAGGTAATGATAGGTCCTAATCCCACCCGTGTATGTGTAGATTGGGTTCATTTTCCCATGCTATGCTCCGGATCCGACGCAAAATTTCGGCAGCACCTCCCCGCTGTTCTCCTGATACACGTCTCTGCAATAAACAGAGAGGATGTGTACCCGGAGAACAACAGGGGAGGCACTGACGAAATTATATGCGTCGGATCCGGAGCAAAGCATATGGGAAAACGAACCCAATCTACACATACTCGGGCTGTCCATGGATAGCGTTGGACAATTCGAAAGAATCAAGGTTATAAATATGCAAATGCATGCATATTTATAACTATGACGCTTTCGAACGGGAGACACATATTGGTTACGCATACTGATGATTCAAGACACATATATAGCTAGCTATCAAGTTTCATCGGAATAGATCAAATAATTAATGGGGGAGGAGGACTTGTCATTTGTGCTCACCCACGAACGAAGGGGCAGAGCTCGTCAAACGCACGGCGAGGTCGTCGAACACCAAACCTCGCAGCGATGAAACAACTGCACATTTAAAACTACACGATCAACACAATTATATATGATGTTTTTCATAACAAAATCGAAAAATATATGACCTAACTAATAATTCACAAATATATGACCCCGTCGGCCTCGGAAGGCCAAAGACACCTTTTCGGGAGGTGTCGGGGGTCGGGGTGTCCTGTCGGTGTCGGGGTGCCGTGTCGGGGTCGGGGTGCTGTTTCGGGTCGGGGGGGTCGGGGTGTCGTGTCGATGTCGGGGTAGTGCCGTGTCGGTGTCGGGGTGTGTTTCGGGGTCGGGGTGTGGTGTCGGGGTCAGGGTGTCGGGTCAGGCTCGGGGTCGGGGTGTCGGGTCAGGCTCGGGGGTCGGGGTGTCGGGGTCGGGGTCGGGGCCGGGGTCGGGCGGGTCGTCGGGGTCGGGGGGTCTCGGGGTCGGGGTGTCGTGTCGGGGTGCCGGGTCGGGGTCGGGTACCGTGTCGGGTCGGGTTTTTTTCCTTTTTCCTTTTCTTCTTCTTCCTCTTCTTCCTTTTCTTCCTTTTTTTCCTTCTTCTTCTTCTTCTTCTTCCTCCTTTCCTTTTTCCTCTTCTTCTTCTCCTCCTTTGCTCTTTTTTCTTCTTCTTCCTTCCTCTTCTTCTTTTTTCTTCTCCTCCTCTTCTTCTTCTTCTCCTCTCCTCTTTTCTCTTTCTTCTTTCCTAAAACTAAACTAACCTAAACCTTAAAACTAAAAAAACAGAAAAAGGAAAAAACTAAATCTAAACCTAAAACTAAACTAAAACTAAACCTATAAACCTAAAACTAATCCTAAAACTAAAACTAAAACTAAATCTAAACTAAACATAAACCTAAAACTAAAACAAAAAAAGGAAAAAAAGGAGGCAGAGAGCTCACCTGGGTGGAGGGGGGCGGGGCGACCTGGGGCGGCGGAGGGGGGCGCTGGGGCGGCGGCGGGGTGGTGGGGCGACGGGAGGGGGGGCGCTGGGGCGGCGGCGGGGTGGTGGGGCGACGGGGCGGCTACGAGTAACTGGGGAGAGAAAGAGAGAGAGAGGGGCGGGGTGGGGCGCGGCCGTTAACATTAGTGGGGCCCTCCCTCTTTGCCGTCCGCCCCCCTTTGCCGTCCGCCTTTTTGCTCTTTGCCGTCCGCTAGCGGACGGCAAAGAGGGGGGGGCGTTAGGTTTTTTTTAGCAGCTCGTCAGCGGTGCCCCTCCCTATTTGCCGTCCGCTAGCCGACGGCAAAGAACTGGCTGATGGCAAATTAGGTCTTTGCCATCAGCCAGTTCTTTGCTGTCTGATTTTTGGTAGCTGATGGCAAAGAGCTTCTTTGCCGTCCGCTAGCTGACGGCAAAGAGCTGGCAGATGGCAAAGTAGCTGATTCCAGTAGTGTTATGAACGTTTGGCTAGCTCAATATGATGACTACTTGATAGTTTAGTGCACCATGCTTAACGGCTTAAAATCGGGACTTCAAAGACGTTTTGAGCGTCATGGACCATATGAGATGTTCCAGGGGTTGAAGTTAATATTTCAAGAAAATACCCGAGTTGAGAGATATGAAGTCTCCAACAAGTTCTATAGCTAAAAGATGGAGGAGAATATCTCAAGCAGTGAGCATATGCTCAGATTGTCTGGGTACTACAATCGCTTGAATCAAGTGGGAGTTAATCTTCTAGATAAAATAGTGATTGACAGAATTCTCTAGTCACCATCACCAAGTTAGTAGAACTTCGTGATGAACTATGATATGCAAGGGATAACGGAAACAATTCCCAAGCTCTTCGTAATGCTGAAATCGACGAAGGTAGAAATCAAGAAAAATATCAAGTGTTGATGGTAGACAAGACCACTAGTTTCAAGAAAAGGGCAAAGGGAAGAAGGGGAACTTCAAGAAGAACGGCAAGAAAGTTGCTGCTCAAGTGAAGAAATCCAAGTCTGGACCTAAGCCTGAGACTAAGTGCTTCTACTGCAAAAGGACTGGTCACTAGAAGCGGAACTACCCCAAGTATTTGGTGGATAGGAAGGATGGCAAAGTGAACAAAGGTATATTTAATATACAGATTATTGATGTGTATTTTACTAGTGTTCGTAGCAACCCCTCGGTATTTAATACTGGTTCAGTTGCTGAGAGTAGTAACTCGAAACGCGAGTTGCAGAATGAACAGAGACTAGTTAAGGGTGAAGTGATGATGTGTGTTGGAAGTGGTTCCAAGATTGATATGATCATCATCGCACACTCCCTATACTTTTGGGATTAGTGTTGAACCTAAATAAGTGTTATTTGGTGTTTGCGTTGAGCATGAATATGATTTGATCATGTTTATTGCAATACGGTTATTCATTTAAGTAAGAGAATAAATCATTATTCTGTTTACATATATGGTTACACACCCAATGAAAATGGTTCGTTGGATCTCGATCGTAGTGATACACATATTCATAATATTGAAACCAAAACATGCAAAGTTAATAATGATGGTGCAACTTATTTGTGGCACTGCCGTTTAGGTCATATTGGTGTAAAGCGCATGAAGAAAATCCATGCTGATGGGCTTTTGGAATCAATTGATTATGAATCAATTGATGCTTGCGAACCATGCCTCATGAGCAAGATGACTAAGACTCCGTTCTCCAGAACAATGGAGCGAGCAACATATTTGTTGGAAATCATACATACTGATGTATGTGGTCCAATGAATATTGAGGCTCGTGGCAGGTATCATTATTTTTTGATCTTCACAGATGATTTGAGCAGATATGAGTATATCTACTTGATGAAACACAAGTCTGAAACATTTGAAAAGTTCAAAGAATTTCAGAGTGAAGTGGAGAATCATCGTAACAAAAATTAAAGTTTCTACGATATGATCACAGAAGTAAAATATTTGAGTTACGAGTTTGGCCTTCAGTTAAAAACAATGTGAAATAGTTTCACTATTCATGCCACCTGGAACACCACAGTGTAATGGTGTGTCCGAACGTCATAACCGTAGTTTATTAGATATGGTGCGATCTATGATGTCTCTTACCGATCTACCACTATCGTTTTGGGGTTATGCATTAGAGACAGCTACATTCACGTTAAATAGGGCACCATCTAAATCCGTTGAGACGACACCGTATGAACTATGGTTTGGCAATAAACCAAAGTTGTCGTTTCTTAAAGTTTGGGGTTGTGATGCTTATATGAAAAAGTTTCATCCTGATAAGCTCAAACCCAAATCGGAGAAGTGCGTCTTCATAGGATACCCAAAAGAAAATGTTGGGTACACCTTCTATCACAGATCCGAAGGCAAGATATTCGTTGCTGAGAATGGATCCTTTTCAGAGAAGGAGTTTCTCTCGAAAGAAGTGAGTGGGAGGAAAGTAGAAAACTTGATAAGGTAATTGTACCTTCTCCCTTATTGGAAAGTAGTTCATCACAGAAATCTGCTCTTGTGACTACTACACCAATTAGTGAGGAAGCTAATGATGATGATCATGTAACTTCAGATCAAGTTACTACCGAATCTCGTAGGTAAACCAGAGTGAGATCCGCACCAGAGTGGTACGGTAATCCTGTTCTGGAAGTCATGTTACTAGACCATGACGAACTTGCGAACTATGAGGAAGCGATGATGAGCCTAGATTCCGTGAAATGGTTTGAGGCCATGAAATCTGAGATATGATCCATGTATGAGAACAAAGTATGGACTTTGATGGATTTGCCCGATGATCGGCAAGCCATAGAAAATAAATGGATCTTCAAGAGGAAGACGGGCGCTGATAGTAGTGTTACTATCTACAAAGCTAGAATTGTCGCAAAAGGTTTTCGACAAGTTCAAGGTGCTGACTACAATGAGAGTTTCTCACTCGTATCTATGCTTAAGTCTGTCCGAATCATGTTAGCAATTGCCGCATTTTATGAAATCTGGCAAATGGATAAACAAAACTGCATTCCTTAATGAATTTATTAAAGAAGAGTTGTATACGATGCAACTAGAAGGTTTTGTCGATCCTAAAGGTGTTAACTAAATATGCAAGCTCCAGCGATCCATCTATGGACTGGTGTAAGCATCTCGGAGTTGGAATATACGCTTTGATAAGTTGATCAAAGCATATAGTTTTATACAGACTTGCGGTGAAGCCTGTATTTACAAGAAAGTGAGCGGGAGCACTACAGCATTCCTGATAAGTATATGTGAATGACATATTGTTGATCGTAAATAATGTAGAATTATTCTGCAAAGCATAAAGGAGTGTTTGAAAGGATTTTTTCAAAGAAAACCTCGGTGAAGCTGCTTACATATTGAGCATCAAGATCTATAGAGATAGATCAAGACGCTTGATAAGTTTTTTTTTTCAATGAGTACATACCTTGACAAGATTTTGAAGTAGTTCAAAATTGAACAGTCAAAGAAAGAGTTCTTGCCTGTGTTACAAGGTGTGAAATTGAGTAAGACTCAAAACCCGACCACGGCAGAAGATAGAAAGAGAATGAAAGTCATTCCCTATGCCTCAGCCATAGGTTCTATAAAGTATGCCATGCTGTGTACCAGATCTATTGTATACCCTACACTGATGTTAGCAAGGGAGTACAATAGTGATCTAGGAGTAGATCACTGGACAGCGGTCAAAATTATCCTTAGTGGAATAAGGATATGTTTCTCGATTATGGAGGTGACAAAAGGTTCGTCGTAAAGGGTTACGTCGATGCAAACTTTGATACTGATCCAGATGATTCTAAGTCTCAATTTGGATGCATATTGAAAGTGGGAGCAATTAGCTAGAGTAGCTCCGTGCAGAGCATTGTTGACATAGAAATTTGCAAAATATATACGGATCTGAATATGACAGACCCGTTGACTAAACTTCTCTCACAAGCAAAACATGATCACACCTTAGTAATCTTTGGGTGTTAATCACATAGCGATGTGAACTAGATTATTGACTCTAGTAAACCCTTTGAGTGTTGGTCACATAATGATGTGAACTATTGGTGTTAAATCACATGGCAGTGTAATCTAGATTATTGACTCTAGTGCAAGTGGGAGACTGAAGGAAATATGCCCTAGAGGCAATAATAAAGTTATTATTTATTTCCTTATAATCATGATAAATGTTTATTATTCATGCTAGAATTGTATTAACCGGAAACATAATACATGTGTGAATACATAGACAAACAAAGTGTCACTAGTATGCCTCTACTTGACTAGCTCGTTAATCAAAGATGGTTATGTTTCCTAACCATGAACAATGAGTTGTTATTTGATTAACGAGGTCACATCATTAGTTGAATGATCTGATTGACATGACCCATTCCATTAGCTTAGCACACGATCGTTTAGTATGTTGCTATTGCTTTATTCATGACTTATACATGTTCCTATGACTATGAGATTATGCAACTCCCGTTTGCCGGAGGAACACTTTGGGTGCTACCAAACATCACAATGTAACCGGGTGATTATAAAGGAGCATTACAGGTGTCTTCGAAGGTAGATGTTGGGTTGGCGTATTTCGAGATTAGGATTTGTCACTCCGATTGTCGGAGAGGTATCTCTGGGCCCTCTCGGTAATACACATCACATAAGCCTTGCAAGCATTACAACTAATATTTTAGTTGTGAGATGATGTATTACGGAACGAGTAAAGAGACTTGCCGATAACGAGATTGAACTAGGTATTGGATACCGACGATCGAATCTCGGGCAAGTAACATACCGATGACAAAGGGAACAACGTATGTTGTTATGCGGTCTGACCGATAAAGATCTTCGTAGAATATGTAGGAGCCAATATGAGCATCCAGGTTCCGCTATTCGTTATTGACCGGAGACGTGTCTCGGTCATGTCTACATTGTTCTCGAACCCGTAGGGTCCGCACGCTTAAGGTTTCGATGACAGTTATATTATGAGTTTATATATTTTGATGTACCGAAGTTAGTTCGGAGTCCCGGATGTGATCACGGACATGAAGAGGAGCCTCGAAATGGTCGAGACATAAAGATTGATATATTGGAAGCCTATGTTTGGACGTCGGAAGTGTTCCGGGTGAAATCGGCATTTTACCGGAGTACCGGGAGGTTACCGGAACTCCCCGGTAACCTAATGGGCCTTAATGGGCCTAGTGGAGGAAGAGGAGAGGAGGCCTAGGGGCTTCCGCGCGCCCCCCCCCCCAAGTCCGAATTGGACAAGGAGGGGAGGCGCCCCCCCCCCCTTTCCTTTCTTCCCTCTCTTCCTTCTTCCCCAAGTCCTAATCCAACTAGGGAAAGGGGGGAGTCCTACTCCCGGTAGGAGTAGGACTCCTCCTGCGCGCCTCCTCCTAGGGCCGGCCGCACCCCCCCTTGGCTCCTTTATATACGGGGGCAGGGGCACCCCTAGACACACAAGTTGATCTCTAAGATCGTTCTCTTAGCCGTGTGCGATGCCCCCTTCCACCATAGTCCTCGATAATATTGTAGTGGTGCTTAGGCGAAGCCCTGCGACAGTAGAACATCAAGATCGTCACCACGCCGTCGTGCTGACGGAACTCTTCCCCGACACTTTGCTGGATCGGAGTCCGGGGATCGTCATCGAGCTGAACGTGTGCTAGAACTCGAAGGTGTCGTAGTTTCGGTGCTTGATCGGTCGGGCCGTGAAGACGTACGACTACATCAACCGTGTTGTGCTAACGCTTCCGCTTCCGGTCTACGAGGGTACGTAGACAACACTCTCCCCTCTCGTTGCTATGCATCACCATGATCTTGCGTGTGCGTAGGAATTTTTTTTTCGAAATTACTACGTTCCCCAACAAGCCCGAACAACGCCACACCCATAACAGTTGGGTTCATTCCATCCCACATCACAACGGCCCCTCCCGGGGATGTCTCAGTCCTTGACCGATGCCATAACATGTCCACATATCCCCAATCCAACTAAAAGTTTTGGTCTCAGCATGAACAAAGGTGACATCAAGTCAGGAATCGGGACTCCAGCTTACCGAGCGCTGGAGGACACATGAGGAGCAACCTTCATAGGCGGCCAGCCCACACCACTGGCCCTCTGCCAGTATGTGCAACCTAGGGAAGAGGGCGCATCCCCATCAGCTCTGTCCACTCTAGATCTAGACGGGGCCCCCACAAAGCAGCCGGCTCCTCCGTGGGCCGAGCAGTTGCACGTAAAGCCCACCACCCTTCATTGGTTTATGACAAGCCTGAAGGCCGCTGACCAACTTGCACATCCTGAGCAGCACCCACCTGAGGACACTGCACCGGCGAGAACAGACCAGGACGGCAGCCAGCAGGGCCCAAGGATGAATCGCGCTGGTCATGGCCATCGATGCACCAGATCTGAGGCGCAGCTACGACGGACACGTCACCCGACCTCCGCCACTGACGTAGATGCGAAGCCACCCGATCATCTCGTCACTACGAGTCGTTGCCTGCCGCGACACTCCATTGGCTGCCATTCATGCCACAGCCACCGGAGGAGCCGGGTCAAGGCCCCCCCCCACTCCACCCGGGCACCCGAGGAGTGCACCCGAGCTTCGTCGGCAACATCGATGTGAGTGGAGGAGAAAGGAAGTTGTGGTTGCACGACGGGGATTGCCCCCTGTGTCGCCAGAGGTGGGCGGCGCGAGGGGTATTTTCGGTTATGTCTTCTTTTCACAATTATATCATGGGAAAACCATGTGACTTCAAATGTGGACTATATTAACCGTATGAAAAGCAATAGTTTGAAAATCATCGCAGAAGGCGGAAACATAATTAATTAAAAGGACTTCTATAACTTAGAAAATTCAAAAATCCATAGCACTAATAGAAGATTTATAATTGGACGACGTGTTCATTTTTCATGATTTTCCTGATTCTGTTCTATGCTAACAGATTGTCATGTGGAGGTGGAAAATGAAGTTGTAGTCACAATATTAATTGAAGATGCTGAAGGAAACGTTCCATGAAAGTTATATGGAGTTTTACTAATTTATAAAGGAGTTATCTAAATGTTTCAAGTTACAAACGAAGAAAAAGCCTTGCAGTTGTTCCTGAGGCCAATTTTATTTTTCTATTCGACCGAATACCACTTCCTTATCTGGTCTAACGCGTAGCTCCCATACACACCAGGTCGCAGGGCTAGCACAACTCATGTTACTCATCACTGACTAGCATCCACGATCACGTCCACTGTATTGCTACTTGGTGTCGGTCCAATGAATGTCGTGACAAGTATGCTCAACGTGGAATAGCACTCGCTCGCTCGTCAAGAAGTAGAGCGACTCGGCGACCCCTGTTTTACCAGAGGGTGCGCAGGACGATATGTCAACAACGAGGGCGACCGTGCCTAGCTAGTCCGATTGCGTCGTAACGGCTCTCAGGGAACTCGTGGTCTGCCCGTCCGTCGTCTCGACCCGACGGCCTCGCGCGACAGATGGCTCCTCACGACCGCGTCCGTGCGTCGGCCCGCTCGTCGATCTACGCCGGCTATCACCGCCTTGTCCCTGAGTTCAACGCACCCCTTCGCCGATCGAGCAACAGGCTGTCGATGCGTCGTCCCATCGGGCCGCAGCGCCGCCGCCCCGTGGTTCTCCCCGTGGATGCACCGATCCGTGCCACCGCTGCGTTGCCCTTTCGGGCAGTAGTGCTGTGGCACGTGATCCCCGTCGCCGCATTGAGGCTGTTCCCGTGGTTGCATTACCTCCCGCGCTGCCGTTGCGTAGCCTCTTCGGGCCGTAGTGCCGCGGCCCGGGGTCAATCTCCGCACCGAGGTCGTCCGCTCCAGGCCGTCCCTGAGGCTGCACCGACCCTCGCGCTACCACTGCGTCGCCCCGTCGGGCCGTAGCGAGCGAGGCACGCGATCCTTGTAACCGCCCTGAGGTCTTCCCCGCCATCGCCCCGACCTGCCCGCCGCCGTTGTGTCGCCCCTTCGGGCTGTAACGCTGCGGCCCATAGTCTACTGCCGTCCACTCGTGTTGACTTCCACCTGATATGCGCCGCGCCACCTCCCTTGGCGCGGGAACGTCACCGTTCGCGCTGGTCTTCGTCACGCTGTTGGGCTCATTATCGCCTACTTCGAGCACCGCAGTCGCGCTCCTTCTCTAGCCGCCGCCTCCTCCTTAGGCCGCCGCCGCCGCTGCTCTTCTTCTGCGGCTCCACGGTGACTACCTCGACACCGGCGACCCCCGACTCGACACCGACCACGGCGTTCTACGCACGGCTACACCACCTACGCTCTCGGCTACCTCGACAAACGGCACAAAGGGCTACCGCCTTGCTTAAGCAACATCGTCGGTTTTCACTCCAGCCACGCCTTCCGCGATGCGTCGACCGTTACGACTGTGAGGGGCATGTTCGTCGGTTTGCCTTCGGATTCTTCTCCAGTCTCACTGTCTGTGTCGCTACCGTTGTGACTGTGGCGGATGTTGAGTATCGGGATTATTTGGAAACGTAGGATAGCATAGGATATTATTCTACCTTGCCTTGTACTCCAAGATAATCATGTACTCCTATATATATATATGTCTCTGAGGCTCAAGCAATACATGAACAATTCCATCAAATCCCTCTCTCCCTTCTAACATCCTGTGTTGCCAGAGGGTGCACTGGACGACATGGTTTTTCGAAGGCAGTGTGGTGTCACCCCCTTTCGCTGGCGTGGCCACTACGGAGCTGCTGCACCAGCTCCTTGGGCACCCCGGGGCGGCCGCCGTTCAGTGCCTCCCAACTCTGCTTGAGTTTTAGCAAGTCGTCGACATCACTGCCATGCCTGTCGATTAGGCAAACATGCGTGTTTACCCTTCCAATTTTCAGTTAGTTGTACTCATTGTTGAGGAAATCGTTAACTGGAAGCTGCTCGGTCGGCTGGTGAGTAGGGGATTAATAGGCTAATCGGCAAGTTAATCAGCCATTTAATCAATTAATCGGACGATTTATCGGGTAATTGGCTACTCGGGGACCCTATGAGTAGGGATTAATCGGCAAGTTAACTGGTTAATCGGATGAATTCTTGAACAAGGGTTGTACTCATTTGCCTATCCAGTTGCTACACTTAGATGTATGGACCTCTCCCATTAACAACATTTCCGGTTATCGGTTTTACCTTGTGATCCTTGATGACTACAATCATTATGTATGGCGGTAATAGGGATTCCCGGTCCCGAAATAAAAGAAAAAATGTGTAAATAATTAAACAAAACTCCTCCATAATTGTTGTTGGTATGGACGGCACCCATGGGTTCGGCTAGCCGTGAAGTGTGTTTGTTGGTGGAGGGGGGACAAACCTTTACTTTTACCGTTTGGAAACCGCCACTAATGTGTTTAGCATGGAAGATATTGATAACTTTTGGTCGTGACGTAAACAGGAAGGGTGCACCTCCCAAAATTTTATTTATCTCTGATTTAAGCTTTGAGCTCTGGCAGCTTTGCAAATCTCTTCTTCGCTCTGCGAAGGGACCATCTATTACTTTTATGTTGTGTCTTCACCTTCTCAAACAAGCGCCAGACCTGAGAGCATTATTGTCATCCTCATGCATTGTGTATAGTTAATAATGAATGCATCATTACTGAATCTTTTCTACCATGAATTACAATGTTTAGTCGCTGCTTGAACTTCTGGTACCGGAGAAGTGGAGGTGGTGGGCTGAGCAGGTTTGGCCACATTGCAACTCTCCCTCCTGGTTCGGGTGATGCATGTCAGCGGTGGTGTGCTCCGTCGTCGGTGTCGTTTTGTGTGATTGCCATTCTAGCAGCGGCTACAGCCTCACTGCGGATTGCTGTGCCCACCGAATGATCTTCGTGAGAATTCCAGATCAGGTGGTTACTTCAGATGGCTCATACTGATGACATTGTGGGATGCATCCAGAAGGCTCCTTTGTGACTTTTGCCGTCTCTCACTCGGGCCCGTGTGCATTCAGTGATGAGATGCAATCTACGACAACATGACGCAAAGTGTATGGTTGTGCAGTGGCCGCAATTGGATATCTAACCCAACGTGTGTAGCTGTTGGGATCATGAAAAAGAGGTGGTGATCTCCTCTAGTACCCGGTCTCAACATCCGGAGTGAAAACTTAGGGCTAACCCAAGTTGGTTATACCTAGCAATGTTGATATTTTTGTGTAGTTACCTTATTGAAGACATTGCTCAAATATGCTCGGACTTGTTCTTCACGGTGAAAACCTTGATTCTAGTCTTTGATGGTTGGATCCGGTGAGGGCGGCGCTTGAGTGTCGATGCCTTGATGAAGGCATTTCTTATTGAAGAAACCTCGTTGTCCTTGCAATGTCAACAAATGACTGGTGTGGATATGACCGTTGTTTTATTTTTTTCAATCGCTGATCGCTTGAATAGTTTTTCTTTTCTTTTTTCCTCGTTTAGGCATAGCATTCGTCTTATATGGCTTTGCTATTTACCAGTGCATTTATTTGTATGTGAGCCCTGGTGTTAGTTGTGTGCATCCTAACTATGCAGAGACTGATAGAATAAGGGCCTAATGAGGTGGTTGCTCATTGTATTTGTATCTGCTTGATGCTTCATTTTGACTCAATAAAATTCACCCTTTGTCAAAAAAGTAATAGTACAATAAAGTTATTGCAGTCAACTAATTCATCACACATATAGTGCGGCTTCCCCCAAAAATGAGTAGCTTTACTTCTAACTGCATTTGGAAAGTATTCTTTTTTTTACATTTGGAATGTATTTGTTGCTTTCTGCATTTGGAAAGCTTCCTAGCATGTGATGGAGCTGCCAAGGTGCATCCATAAACCATCACAAATGTTAACGCCCGCACGTGTGGCACGAAGCAACATGGCCCAAATGCCTCCATTACTATTCATTTTGCCACGTCAAAGCAGACAACATCAGCGGGAATCTTTTTCGTTTTCGGTTTAAAAATGTTTTATCTCCTAATTAAAAATCCAATTAAAAATCTGTTTTTACTATTAAATCCATCTCGACGAGATCTTCAAAACTAGATCCAATGTTGATATGTTTCAACGGAAAAAAAAATTGCCCAGAAGTTGCCATTATGTTTACACCGTAGTTGCCATAGTGTTTACACTAAAGTTGTCATGTGGCAAATTTAGTTTATATAGCATGGCAATTTTAGTATTTTGACCATGGCTATTCCAGTACTTTGACCATGAAAATTATTTTTTGTATGAACCATGGCAATTTTAAATGCATGTATCATGGCAATTTTAGTTTATGGTTCATGGAAAGTATAGTTTCTTAATTCTCCCTTTTATAATATGTCAAAATTTACTTTTAAATGTAGAAAAAATAGCTGAAATATATCATGGCAACTTCAGTGTAAACACCATGGCAATTCATATGCAATAGACATGACAACTTTTAACCCAAAAAAATTCGTCGAAACATATTGCTATGAGATCTAGTTTCAAAGATCTCGTCGCGATGGATTTAATGGTGAAAACGGATCTTCAATCGAATTTTTCATTTAAGAGATAAAACATTTTAAAAACTAGGAATAAAATAGATTCTCACATGCATGCATGCGGTGACGTGGCGTAGTCTATATGTTATAAGGCATGTGGGCGGATGTCGCTCCCACCACACGTGTGGACGTTACTAGCGTCCTAAACCAGAGTTATTGTTCATGTGCTGAATCCACGGGAGTTCCAACGCCCATCATTTAATTTCAGTATAACAAATACAATAACATATTAAGCTGGACTTCACTATGTTGCAGAGTTTTATAAAATTTTACAAAATCCGATACAACAGCTCCAAGTAATCGGTAAGATATTTTCACATAGGGGGTTATGAGCCCAGTAAACATCATACATCAAACAATAAATTTAGGCTCCCCCAATGGGACCGAGAACAACATGGTGTAGTGTTGATCACTTTCGTAACTGTCTGGTACAGCGCCATCCTCACCGGTATCAGATTTTGCAGAAAATCATCGGCTGTTGGCTTCTCCCCTTCAAAAATATCAGTCACCGTTTTGACAATAAAACCATAAGACACCACTATTCCGGGTACGGCAAACAAGAAAACCTAGTACAATGCCACCGCTGCTCCCTGGTATGGCAAGCACTGACGGAGCAACGGCAAGGCCGATTGGGCCTTAGCCAGCCCAGTGTTGGATTAAAATAATAAATTACAACTAGTCCAGCATGAACTCAGGGTCTGTTGGCTTTAGATTGCTAGATCAATGGTTCCTCAATCGTCAGCTTTTGTGGGAGTTTAGGTGGCGCCGACAGCACCAGTTGTCAATCACTTGCTCTTTGTTGATGATAGCCTGCTACTTTTCAAGGCTAGTAATGAGGGGGCAAGGGTCGTTTCAAACCTGCTAGAGACCTATTGCAATGCGTTGGGGCAAAGAGTCAACAATGATAAATCATCCATATTTTTTAGTAAGGGGTGTCCCCAAGTGGTTCAAGACAGCATTAAGGACACCCTTCAAGTACATGATGAGCAGCTGAGTGACAAATACTTAGGAATGCCTACTGATGTGGGTCATGCTAGGAATGGAACTTCTAAATATTTGAAGGATAGAGTTTGGGAAAAAAAATCAAGGGATGGATGGAGAAATTGTTATCATATGGAGGTAAGGAGGTGCTAATAAAGTCTGTTGCTCAAGCCATACCTGTATATTCCATGTCTTGTTTCAGATTACCGAGAGGTATTTGTGAATGTGTAACTTCAATGATATGACAGTTTTGGTGGGGCAGCAAAAGGGGGAAGATAAAACCTTGCTGGGTGTCATGGGATGTATGCACCAAGCCAAAGCCCTTTGGAGGACTTGACTTTACAGACATTGAGATTTTTAACTTGTCACTCCTGTCTAGGCAAGCCTGGAGAAAATTACATGACCCAATGGCTTTGAGCTTCAGGATATTGCGAGTGAAGTACTATCCAGCATCGTGTTTCCTGGAAGCTCAATTAGGAGATAATCCATGGAAAATATGGAGAGCGATTATTCATGGAAGTGAAGCTCTTGCACAAGGACTTAGGAGAATTTGGAGAGGAGAAGAAACAAAAATCTGGGATCATAATTGGTTAGCAAGGTCGGGGATGATGAGGCCAATAGAATCTCTTGTACAAGATAAGCCAACTAGGGTTTCGAAGTTGATTGATAGATCGTCTTCCTCTTGGCGAGAGGAAAGGGTGCGAGCAGTGTTTATACCTTTGGATGCTGAGAGCATTCTCAAGATCCCGCTATGCACGAGGACAGTTGCTGATTGTTGGGCCTGAGGAGAGGATGAAAGGGGTCACACGAATTTTTGCTTGGGACGAAGTTAAGGAACGGATCTTTTCTGCAGCCGGCTGGGGGTCACACGAATGACTCCAGGGAAGAAGGAGTGTAGACATCACTTTGGAAGATGAAAGTTCCTTCAAAAATAAAAGTGTTCCTGTGGAGACTGTGCCATGCAACAACCCCAACAGCCGATCTTCTCCACCATCGCAACATCTCCACTATGAAGGCCTGTGCATTATGCTCTTCACAATATAGCTGGAAACATGCCCTCATAGACTGCATAATGGCAAGAAGCATCTGGTACTTGTGCTCGGAAGAAACGGTGGAGACTATGGTTAAGATTCTGTCAATGAACGCAAGGGCCTGGCTCTTTACTTTGCATGATACTCTGTCCCATGCGGAATTTACTCGTATGGTGGTGACGCTATGGGCGATATGGCGAGCAAGAAGACGGGTGATACATGACGAGATTTATGAAAGTCCTTTCTCAACCATTGCTTTTGTCATGACCTTCCTCAAAGATCTCCAGATAGTTGAAAAATCGCCGGCAGTGAGCAGCAGGATTGCAATGATTCGGCCGGCAACATGGCAGCCGCCGACAGAGGGCCATGCAAAGCTTAACGTAGATGGGGCAGTCTCAGGTGATGGAACCTTTGGAGTATCGGCGGCTATATGTCGGGACCAGTTTGGTATCTTTCTGGGGGCTTCGGCGATCAAGTTCAAGCATGTCTCTAAGGCTGCCAAGCTTGAGGCACTGTCTATACAAGGACAAGCCTTGGCTGAGGATGTGCATGTCAACCGGATACATATTGCCTCAGAATGCAAGACAGTGGTGGACGGCATAAAGAAGAAATTGGCGACGGAGTATGGAGCTATAATACATGAAGTAATAGACTGTTCTCGTTACTTTTCGTCGTGTAACATAGTTCATGAGTTTAGGAGCTCGAATTACGAGGCTTACAATCTTGATAAACATGTTTTGACACTCGTCTTTGGTCGCCACGTGTGGTTGGGCCAACCGGGGGAGTTGTCTTTTGTACCTGTAAACATTCAAGGTTCTGAATAAAGTTTGGCAAGGTTGTCTAAAAAAAGATCACTAGATCAATTAACCAGGAGTTGAAAACACGGACGTGCAAAACTTGCAAGCAAGCAAGCAAGCAGCTAGCTTTATTGATCTCCAGGAGCAATTCGTGCTGGTGTAGCTGTACGTGAACCTGGCTTGCTAGCTCTCCAGTGGATCGGATCGATCACGTCTCTCCGCAACGTGGCGAACGTAAGAAACGATCGGGAAGACTTTTTGATTGCCGCAGGGGCGTGTAGCTTCTGAGCTTTTTATTGCTTTTCGTTTTCTGGTTGTGGTACAAGGCTGGGGTACACACAGATACTCCTTTTGTTCCTAAATATTTGTCTTTTTAGAAATTTTAACAAATAACTATATACGAAGCAAAATGAGTTAATCTATATTAAAATATGTCTATATACATTCGTATATGATAGTCTATTTAAAATCTTTAAAAAAACAAATATTTATGAATGAATGAAGTATATATATATATGATAGACTGCTAGCTATCCGACTTGGTGTAGCACTGCTAATCCTACTCGGTTTACAATACTAACAAACTAGGACACACATGCACGTGCAATCCTAGATTTTTGCTTAACTCTAACAGGGTCGTCGCAGCGCATGACTAAGAAGCAGAGCAGCCGCCATTTATACCCCTGGTGTCGACAGAGGCACACAGCAGCCGCCGGCCGCCAAAGCACTGGCATCTAGTCATCGTCGCACCGCGCAGTCGCACAAGTCAACCGCCTAGACACATTCTTTGATGAGAATCAGTGGTGGACAACGAAGTCTATCCATGTGGAACCATGCTACACTGCGCATATTAGACTTCTCATTTCTGATGTATCCTATTCCCAAGCTAACCTCCGTTCCTCTCTTGTTTTCCTTGTTGCTTTTGCTAACAGATGGTATGTGGGAGCAAGGTGTTGAGCTTGAAGCATGGAGGAGTACCTCATTTGTTTCGACGGACAATTCTTATATGGGAGAAAGAGGAAGGTGGTTAAATAACCCGAGCATGGAGAGAGCACACTGGCCGGTCTGCAATAGTGTTCACAAATATTGAGGTAAGCACATGCGGCCATCAGAAGAAATGAGGAAAACAAGTGGAAGTGACGAAGAGTCTATGCATGGCTTATCTTGAACAAATGACTATCCAAGAATAGACATGAGGAATGATGAAATACTCGGTCTTGAGAAAACCGATTATGTCTTGACCAAATTACAAGAAGACACATAGACCTAGAGAATGAAATGCAAGGTAATAATATGGTGGTCGATGGCTTACAAGAAGACATTGAATCGACTTGCACCAGCAACAAGTGAAGCTTAGCTCTCACGAACGTCTAACGATGGCTAATCCATGGTAACCTGCACCTCGAGCATCACCTCACCCTTGCTGAAATCTTCGGCATCCCTGGACACCAGTTCAAACACACACGCATCTCCAACGTGCAGCAAATTTTCGATGGCGAAGTCCGCCCAGCCCGCGTCCAGGTTCTTCAGCTTTGTGTGGCCACAGTAGCTCATGATCCACGAGCTCCTGCGGCACCGGGGCACCGCCGCGGTGCTCCTCACCGGCAGCCGGCGCTGGAAGTGAGCCGGGATTATCTGCATGGTCCGACGAAAGAAGCAGAGGAAATCAGGGCATGGCCATTTGATTATGAAGCTAGCCGCCATTGTTGCAGGCTTGCAGCGTCATATCATACCAGCAGCTAGGTCTTCTGGACGTGGATCTTGCACATGACGGCCCTGAAGAAGGGCCGGTGGCGCGAGAGTGGGGTCGTCTCCTCATCCTCGTCAGCGTGCTGCTGCGACACCCAGTTTTCCACAGAAAAAATTATGTTCATATGCAAAAACTGGGGAAATCAAAATTTTATACATACCAGTGAGGGATATGGGAAGAGGAAAATATAATTTGGGGAAAAGATGATCACCATTAGTAACAGAGCAGAGCAGGCAAGTAAGAAGAAGCCACTTCACTTTGGATGTTCTTGAGCGAATGGCAAGGCTAGCAACTCCACTGCTTGTTGTGGCACGAGTGTGCAGCTAACTTTAAGCCTTCTGAACTTTACCAAGTGACCATGGTAAAAAAAAAAAGCAAGAGAGCAAACCAACCAACCAGCAGTACTATAGAACTAATAAAGCAATTAAAGCACAAGTTAGAAAGATACAAATATATTTGTCTCGTGTGAGGTCCACAAGTTAGCAAGAGAGTAATAAAAACATTTTTGTCTCGTGTGAGGTCTACAAATTAGAGTTTGTTAATCAGTAAAAGAGAAAGATACAAAATCACTACTAGGGAAAATCCTACTAGTAGCGCTGGGTCCAGCGCTACTGCTACCACGCTACAGCTAAGTTGTAGCAGTAGCGCTGGTATGGGCAGCGCTACTGGTAAGTATTCTTAGCAGTAGCGATTCCTGCAACAGCGCTACTGCTAGGTGATTTACAGCGCTACTGCTAATGTTGCTGCTTTCATCGATCCGCGCTTTCTATGTACTTGTGCGGTATTTATGCGGGCTCTATACAATAGTTTCATCGGCTCATACTAAACATACACTATTCTCATCATATCATAAACATACAGTAGTCTCGTCATGCCATCATCATCATCATTCAACACAAATATCATCACATCTTGAAAATAGCGATACACAAGTGCGATCATGTCATGTCTCCAATAAGTGCAACTGCATGGTCATGGCACACACACACAAGTTTCATCATCTCTATCTAAACCATGATGTAGAAGAGAAGAGCGATCAACATGAGCAAGAGCGCGACTATGTAGTACCGGCGGTCCCGCCCTGCTCATGCTGGAGTGTCCACCTCAAGTAACTACTTTCCGCTTCGGCTCTGCTGTCGAACACTCTGTGGCTAGCACCCGGGTACCTGTGCACCTGGCCTGAGCGGCTGACCAGTGGTCGTAGACTCTTGGAACCCTCCCAACGTACACGGCGTGGTAGCCCTTCGCCATCTCTGATCTATGTACCTGCATCGTGAGTTGATGAATTGAACAATAATATGCAACATAATGTACTTAAGAAAACAAAGCGACATAATTAGCAAAATACAAGCAACCAATAGTAAACATAAATGACGAAGTTACTCATACCCAAACTAATTAACTAGAGCGATCTACGCTAATTCAGGACCACGGTTTAGTTACATCACATAGTTTCGCCATGCATAAATTCAAAGTTTTGCCATAGAAAGATAGTAGTGACACATTGTCATCAGCAATCAGTCCTCCATGTCAGCGGTCCAATCTTCATAGACAGGGAGGAAGCACCCGAGCTTCTTGAAAGGCTTAAGGTCCAGACACTGAGCGAGTAGCAGTGCTCGGACATCTTCCCGCGTGATTGGCCCATGGTAGAACATCCATGTTGGTTCGAGGACCTGCTTCATGATCACTTGGGCAAGTTCACACTGTACATGATAAAACTCAGCTCTGATTCGATGATCCGGTGTCGTTCCTATGCTTGTGGCCCAGCTGATAATCTCGGCATCGTTGGTAGTAGGTGACATGCGAAGGCGTTGATTATCCCTTCTGTACTCGAGCAGGTGAGCATGAGGTAGAATCCATCAGCCATATTGGTGTGTGGTTGTTGGATGCAGCAGAAGTCAGTCTTATGACCGAAAGCCAGCCCGCGATTCCTGTACTTTTTCACGTTGATATATCCACCAGACAGGCTGAAGGTTAATAGGGCACTATCGAGAACACTCTTTATGTGCTTGTAATCCTTTTTACTGAGGTTCTTCGATGAGTCCAAGTACATCGCATGGGAGTATTCCGAGAACAGAATGATGAGGACGGTGCCCTCCCCCCCCCCCCCCCCCCCCCCCCCCCCCCCCCCCGCTGCGCAAATTAAGTACACCTCAAATTAGCCTCCATGTTACAAAGAAATGATTAACACTGACGAAAGGATATGTGCGGATGACTTACATGGGATGATAAGGCAAGAGAATCACTTCCTTGTCCTTATTAACGATCATGAATTCGCTAGGCACTACTAGGAAAAGGCCTGTTAGTGGCGCACCTGTTTTCGCCATTAATGGCGCACTACATGGGTGCGCCATTAGTATATCAGATAGTAGTGACGCACCAGGCAGTGCGCCATTAGTATGTCCCATGGTGCGCCATTAGTATGCCTCCCAGGGGGTCATATTTACCTTCTGCTCTGGGTTACTAATGGCGCACTAATAGACAATGCGTCACTAGTATTTTTACAGCAGTGCGCCACTAATGTGTTGTATGGTCCGCCACTAGTATGAATATTAGAAATTATTATTTTTCTTTTCTAATATTTGCACAGGTTACAAAATATATTACTGCACAGAATATAGACAGCACCACACAGCAACAGCAGATTTATCGAATACAATAGAAGATTAGTCTCCGAATACAATTCATCATATTAGCTAGTCTCCGAATTCAAAATATCGAACAAAGTTAGAACATTACAAGTATCGAGACTGCGGGTAGCGAGTTTGTCTTCACATTACAAGTCGATATCGATCATCTAGACTACCATCACATAGAAGAGAGCTGAGGTCATCACGATTAGCATCATCGCGATGAAACTGGTCTGCATCCGGTTCCTCCTCCGCTCCCTCCTCTCTCCCGCTAGATAGCGCACGTATCTAGCCTCCGCCCTAGTGGTGTACCCTTTGTTATTGTTACCGCTGAAACGGTGAACCTGTCTCCGACACTCCTCCCAGTCGTCGTAGACTCCGAAAACCTTACCCTTGTACACGACATACGACGGCATCTCTATGCACTAGCCAAACAAAATGTTAGTAGCAATTCACAGACAATACATAAGCAATATATAAGTATGCAACAAAAGGATCGAAAGAGAAAAGCAAGACATTAATAGCACGATTCATGGTCCTACTAATAAATAGCATCGATTACATATAAGTTGAGCGACTGTCCAAACTAAAGAGACATACAAGTTCATTAAAGTTTAATTACAACGTAAGCTAATCGATATTTCAGAACTACACATAGCATCACTACTTTCGACTCGACTCAGGGACCGGAGCGTGGATGAAGCCGCCGTCTGTCGTGATGGTCATGAAATCGCGGGCGTTGTCTGCCTGCATTTGTAGCGTTGTTTCAATCTCACTGTTGAACGGTTGATATCTGAGGTAGAACTGCCCCGAGGTATGAAGGACATCTTGATGGATAATTTCCGCAAACTCCGATTGGATGCAAAAAATTTCTTGTCTGATGTCCGCGTCCTGGATTGCCGACAAGCTTGCGGCCCAATCTTTGATATTATTTGGTAGCAGAAGGTGATTATGGTCCCATACGATCGCCCGCATGTGATGGAGGGCGTAGTAGGCATCCTTCTGACCGCCAGGTGGCTGCTTGACGCAGGGGAACGTCGTTTTGTGGGCGAACACGTGCTTGTCGTACCTACGAATTGGCCTATTGAAGGTGCCTCCAGATCTGGCGTAGCCGGGGAGAACATCATCAAGAACTTTCTTGATATTTGTGTAGTCTTTATTCAACTGACATTCCGAGTTGAAATACGTGGCCATGGAATATTTCGGGCTTAAGAGGATGAGTGTGCAATATGTGTCACTGCACAAAACACGGAATGTTAGAAAAAAAAGAACGATCGAAATCTAAGAAATCATATGTTACGGGGCGGTGAGGGTATGACTTACTCGGGAAAGTAAGGCACGAGGAAGTTATCCTTATCTGGTTTTGCCAGAATGACGCCTTCGAGGTATGAACTCGCAACTTGCCGGTCCCCAGCGCTGCCCAAGATCTTGACACGCATGTAGAAGGGGTCGACTATCACGATGTCCGGGGCCTTATCTCTAATGATCCGCATCTCCATACTCAGCGAAAATAGCCGAACAAAGGTGTAGTGCAGCGGATGAAGGTTAAACATAGCGAAGATGTCATCAAACCACAGGACGATCATACCCCCGATGGCGCTATCGACAAAGCCCTTGCCCTCTGGCACCTTGGCCACGAAAACCGGGTATGCCACATCATTCTCGGAGAGACGCCACTTCTCCAAAGAAAGAACACTGTCATGCAGACTCCGCATAGCACAGGTTGCAGCATTGAGCAGATTAGTCGGTAGCATCGGCCTACCCGCCACATGCACCCTCCTCAAGATATCATTAGATGTAGGTGGCCTGTCCTGAGCACGGATCGTAGTCGGTGCCGGCTGGCTCGCACCCTTGTTATTCTTTCTTTTCCGTCCCTTCTTCTTCTGATGTAATGGGATCGAGTTCTGCTCACAAACAGCCTTCTTGAGTGTGTTGGGGCTGATAATATTTGGCACCTCGGCTATCTGAGGCTCGGTGAAGGCGGCAGCTGGAGGCGTCTCCTGAGAACTGAACGCCAGACGACGCCTGTTGCAACTGGATTTCTCCGTGGTACCAGCTAGATCGTCTTTTGCAGGGTTGGGTTCTTGAGAAGGAGGCCCTGAGAATTCGTCACCGTAACCATGTTCGTTGAAGTACTTATCGACGTTTGTAAATGTACCGTCGTTGTCGTCATCGGTGTCGTCCGGATCCTATGCCATATGCATGTCCGGATCCTGTGCCATATCCATGTCAGGCATGTTCGGTAGCGTTGCGGGGGTCTTGCCATGGCTTGGCGCCGGCACGACCGGCGGTGTTGTTTGTGGGGTGGTGTCCCCCGCCCCCAAACGAATCTGGCTCTTCGGCCAAAGCATGGGCCAGTTTATGCAGGCGTTGAGGGTCATCACATCATCTTCATCGGCCCCATGGGGTCGATACGGAGGTAACATGTCGTCGAAGCCCCGCAGCACCCGAACCAGTTGAACCCTATAAACGGTGGGTGGCATCTGATTACCGTGGAACACACGGCTGCCCGGTTGAACGATTCTGCCCTTGGCGACATCGACCAACTCGTCGTTCACGAAGTGCAGGAGAGTGCACGGAACGTCGGCGGCGCCCTGCGAAAACATGTAGGGCGTCAGGAATGCCCAGTCAAAGACAAGGAGATGAAGTCATCGGCCAAGAGGCTTAATTAGTTACCGTGATGGCGTCGAGCTCAGCTAATGTCGAGGCACCGTCAACGGCGGATGTGCAAGTGACGGAGGGGCCGCTTGCTGCCGAGGTGCCGGCCGGCGTATTCTTCCCACACCCGGGTGTATTAAGCTGCAATGCCGGCACCGCCGCGGGAGACACCAATGCCGCCTCTGCCGGAGACACCAATGGCGCCGCCGGCGCGTTGCGCGAGTTGCTTCCCGTGAAGCTGGGAATCGGGGGCTGCCCCTGTTGGCCGCCCGCAATCCACGCCTGCAGCCCAGAAACCAAGGTAGGCATAATGGCGGTGATCGTCGCTCCCAGTTGGTCTCGCACTTGCTCTTCGACGATCTCCGGAATCCGCGCCACTTGTGCCTTGATTTGTTGAACCTCGCGCTCCTGGCTTTCCGAGCTGGCCTTTCTCTCCTTTCGCCTAGCGGTATAGTACTCCGACCATTTCGTGGACAAGCCTTTGCCGGCCGCACGACCAGCTGACGTCGGCTTACTGAGCTTATCCTTGTTTTTCATTATGTTCAACGCCCTATTTAAAGGGATGTCGAAAGGGGAGCTCTGAGATGACCCCGCGCTACTGCTTTCAGTGTCCTGCGGAAGGAACATGAACCATCTAGAAATTTGGCTTCATTAATTAGAATGCAACCATATGGAGCTAATTACGCGGGGGTGTATTCCTTACCAGAACACGCTCAAGCGCCTTGGTCTTCGGATCCGTGGTAAGCTCCTTGGTTACCGGGTCAATCTTGTACCGGGCCCTGACATAGTTCCTGGTCTGCTTGTCACGGTATTTCTCGAAGAGGGGCGGTAGGCCTTGCTCGGCACGCTCTGCGTCCTCCTTGTCCCATATAGGTTCTGCCACTCTATAACTGCCGGGACCGAGTTTGTGGACCCCTAAGTTCAAGTCCCGCATCTCTTTCCCCCACTAACTTGATTCCGCAGATGCGTTGCTCTCGCACTTGATCTTGAACTCCCGGTAGTCATCTTCGCTGATCAAAGGATTTTTCTCCTTGATCTTCTCATAACTATCACCTTTTTCAATCATGCTCTTCACCGAGGCTCTCGAAGTAGCCAGAGCCGTGCTCATCTTCGTGAGGGCGGCACTGTTCACTTTATTCCCTGAGAGGCGTGTGTTTGCGAAGTCACCGGGGAACTTGTATCATTCGTGCAGCTTCATGAAGAGGAGGTTGCGCAAATTCCCTCGGTCACGATGCCTTAGGTACTTCCGTTGCCTCTTCGGTTGGCTGCCATCTGTGCATGCGCCGCCATCATCAGTGGTGGCATCCTCGGCGACACCATCAGTGGTGTCATCCCCGACGCCACTAGGGGTTGTGTAGTCGGGATCGGTGTCTTCCAATGCGTCCTCATAGCGGTGAGGTTCTTCCTCCATCTCCTGGGATAGCTCCCAGAATGCCTTACCCGAACCGCCGACCTCATCGTTGTGGGCCATGTTTCGCTCTAATAGGAAAAAAATTGGTCAAAAAGTTGGTTATTGTCAAGGAACAAGATCATGGTCTCATCATTTAGGGTTTGTCGACACCGAGGCATCCTAAATGCTAAGCTTTTATCATTTAGGGTTTGTCGACGCCGAGGCACCCTAAAGGCCTAAGTTTTCATCATTTAGGTTTTTATCGACACCAAGGCACCCTAAAAGCCAAGGTTTTATCATTTAGGGTTTGTCGAGGCTGAGGCCCATGCATAACACAAGAGGTAGTTGATCCTACTTAATTAAGTACTAAGATACGCCGGCCCATTCATTAGTCGCAAGTACCCCATATGTCCTATTTTTAGCAAAGTCATGCTAAAATTCAAGGAAAATTTCAGCATGACCTTTGCTGAAAATAGGACATATGGAGTACCCGAATTTGCCGGAACAGAAGTTAATAGACATTCTGGCAAACTCAAGGGCCTCTCGGGATACCGCAAAATCATCACGACACGATGGTCGGAGACAAAACCCAGCAAACTAGCACCACAATGTGCCTCTACTTTCATATGAAGGTGTTGCAACAACGAAAATACTTTATCACATTATAAGTCCTCACACCATCAACTATGACAAAATCTGAGAGTATAAGTCTGGTTACATTCACCCAAGTCCAAACATAAAATTCTATCCAACATAGTACAGTCCAACACACCAGCACTTTTAGGTTTCCTCATTCCTCAAGACAGAATAAGTAGAGAGTATCCTAAACTGAGTAAACATGAGTATCCAGAATAGTTATTTGCTTAATCTCAAGTTTGACATATACGATAGTGATAGATGTAAGAAGCAGAATAATGCCAAAGCCACAACCTCAAATCTGGAACAAAAACACAAATTACACCTATAGATTTAGGTACCTCTATGGTAGTAACATGCCAGCTTGGCCATGCTCTGCCTAGAGCTACTGCAGCACTATGAACCCCTCAAACGGTATACTAGGAGCACCCAGCGACCATATAAACATCTAAATTTATATATACTGAGCATTCATGGCAGTTCTAGCAACAACATCAAAATCAAGGAGAGATAGGTCAGATTACACAAATAGGTTCCATATTCTGAGAAAAGAATAAGTGATAAAATGTATAGCCGGAGCTGGCCCAAATTCCTAAAGTTGCAGCAGCTTGTAAAACTACACTTTGAAGTTGAAGCTTTTAAGAAGAAAAAAGCCCAGCCGGATAACTGTAAGGTAATGACTACTCATACTGATGGTCAGAATAACTGATCCACTCTCCAAGAAGATGGCAGATAATGATTTCCTCCTTAAATGCAACTAAGCATTAAAACATGGATTTAGCTCTACTGATATGCAAATGGGCAATATAATTATTCCACTACAAGAATAGGAACTTGCATTTCATAATCTTGGCAACAAGTACTAGTACTGGATTTATTGCAAACCCATAAGCATATATGGCATGAACTGCAAATCCATGATACTGCATGGTGAAGCTCAGATAGCATCAGCAATTCAACATTCCACTATTAAGTTCCTAATCCCCGAGGGGATCACGGCCATGGGGGGCGGCAACCAGGAGCTGGGGCGCAGTGGTGCGACAGTCTACGGCGACGAAATCAAAGGGGGGGAGGGGAACAGGTGCAGCTCACCGAGAGGAAGACGATGGCGAGCTCGTGCGGGGCCGGGGTTGACGAGGTGACGCGGATCGACGGTGAGGCCGCGGTGGCCGGAGGTGGAAGAAGACCTCGATCTGCATGATGCAGAGTCGTCGAGCTCGAACGGGTGGCCGTAGATCATGTAGAAGACCACTGCAGATCTCCTGGACTCCTTGGTGGGGTGCGGGGACGACGGTGGTCGCGGAGACGATGCTGTGACGGCGACGACCTAGTCAAGTGAAGCAGTGCGAGGGGAGGGGAAGTGGGGAGGTGCTAGGGTTTGCACAGGGGTCTGGCTCGGCCTTATCCAACAGGGGAGCCGGAGCGGGTGTGGAGCGGGCGCGGGGATCGTCGGAGCGGGTGTGGCGAGGGAGGGAAGGGGATCTAGCGAGGGAGAGTGAAGGGGGATCGGGCGAAGGGGTATCCAGCTAGAGGGGGTAATGTTAGTAATGGCGCACCATCTAGGGGTGCGCCATAAAAACACTGATAGCAATGGCGCACCATCCTGTGGTGCGCCATTAGTAACTCTTTTTTCTGATAGCAATGGCGCACCCTCCTCTGGTGCGCCATTAGTAACTTTTTTTCATTATTTTTGTTGTATCTAATATATTTTTTTTATCAAATTCATTATTTTCATGAGGACTAGAACAGAAGATATCATCAAATTTCTTTTTTGAAAATATCATCAAATTTGTTTTTTTATTTTTAATTGAAAATATCATCAAATTTTTTTGGATTTTTAGTTGCATTCATTTGTGAATTGGTAGGAAACTGCCAGTAGCCCTTGACTTTGACTTGAAGAATTGAATCCGCCTTCTTCTTCTTATTCTTCTGAAAGTAAAACATTTATGAATATGAAAAAATATCATCAAATTTGAAGAATATTCATGAATTCAAAAAGTGCCCATGAAATTTAAAAATATTCATGAGTTCAAAAAATATTAACAAATTCAATATTCATGACGACTAGAACAGAAGAAATATAATTTCAAAATGTCAAAATACAATCGAGAAATGAAGACCACGATTTAAATATAATCGATCTTAGCTAGCTATCTTTTCACAATCTTCTTGCCCTTCTTTTTCGCAAATGGAGTTCTTCTGTTGAACGGACGTCCTTTAGGTAGGGTGGTCCTGCTTCTTCTTGTGGTGTATGGCACTTCATCGTCGTCTTCATGTTCCATCTTCAGGTCGCCGTACTTGTCGAAGTCTTGCTCATTGGCGACTCCATCCATTCCGATGATCTTCCTTTTGCCTCTCCTCACAACAACACGACTGGGCTTTGACGGGTCGGTAATGAAGAAGCATTGGTCCACTTGGGAAGCCAGTACCCATGGCTCATTTTTCGCGGTGACGTTTGCGCCCGCGGTCTTGGATTTGGCTTCGGGTATAACCATGATGGTGAAATACCGGTCTTCTTTTATGACGCTCTTGGCCCATCTGACACGGAACATCGGGACCTTCTCTCCAGCGTAGCTCAGCTCCCAGATCTCCTCGATCCTTCTGTAGTATCTGTCCTTGTCATTACCGGTGTAGGATTCTATCATTACCCCAGAGTTCTGATAACCATCGCTCTTCATGTCCTTGTCCTCGGTGTAGAATGTGTAGCCGTTGATATCGTACGCCTCATAGGTCATCAGGTTGTGCTTGGCGCCCTGTGACAAGGCGAATATGAGTTTTTCTTCCGCGGAAGAATCCTCATGTAAAAGGTACGACAGAAGCTTCTCCTTAAACCAACGCGTGAAACATGAGTTGTGCTCTTTGATTATATCTCCGTCCGTCCTCTGTTGGCCTCGATCATTGTACGTCTTCTCAATAAAGGTTTTGTGCTCTACCACCCAAGGATTGACCACGTCAATGTTGTAGCACGACTAGGTTTGCTCTTTCAAAGTCGGCAAGTCGACCCTCGAAGTCGGCATGCATTTTGCGGCGACCCTCGCGGTGACCTCATCCAGCGAGCCTTCCGAGGTGCCTGTTGACAGGCAGACCAACAGGGTTCTTGATGCCTAGATAATTCGTGCAGTAGGAGATGCACTCTTCGGTCAGAAAGCCCCTGGCTATGCTTCCCTCTGGACGTGACATATTGCGAACGTATCCTTTGATGACACCATTCATCCTTTCGAATGGCATCATGCTGTGCAGGAACGTCGGCCCGAGTTGGATGATATCCTCCACGATATGGACCAGCAGATGCACCAAAACATCGAAGAATGCCGGCGGAAAGTACATCTCAAGCTCGCATAGTATAACCACGATCTCTTCCTGTAGCCTTCTGAGATGCCTCACGCCAACCGACTTCCGAGAGATGACGTCGAAAAAGTTGTATAGGCCAAATAGCGTTTCACGGACGTGCGCGTCCATGATCCCATGGATTGCAACTGGAAGTATCTGCGTCATCAGCATGTGACGGTCATGAGACTTCATCCCGCTGAACTTCTGCTTCGCTGAGTCTAGGTATCTGCTTATCTTCCCCGCGTAACCGTAAGGAAGTTTTACTCCTACGAGGCAGGTGAAAAACTGCTCGATCTCCTCCTGACTTAGAGTGAAGCACGCGGGAGGGTAGTCATTTCCGGTCTTCTTGTCCTTTTTGCCTTTGCGACGACTTTCTGTGTACTGCTTCGCCTCATCATCATTAGCATGAAGCTCCTCCCTGATGCCCATTGATTTCACGTCTGCCCTTGCTTTCGGCCCATCTTTGGTCCTCTCTGGCATGTTGAGCAGGGTACCAAGCAGACTCTCGCACACGTTCTTCGTGATATGCATGACATCAAGGTTGTGAGGCACACGGTGGATCTTCCAGTACGGCAAGTTACAGAAAACAGACCTCGTTTTCCATACCTTCAGCAGCGGCTCTGGCACCTTTCGCTTCTTTCCCGGCTCTGGCGCCTTTTGCTTCTTTCCCAGCAGTGGGCAATCTTTCCAATTTTTCAACAGCTCGTCTATTTCCTCACCGCTCCTCGTACGCGGGCGTCTTCGGGGTTCGGTTTCACCATCGAGCAGATCCTTGCGTTTTCTCCATGGGTCATCGTCGCGAAGCCACCTTCGATGTCCCATGAACACGGTTTTCGAAGACCCGGGATCTCTATCTAGCTGGCGATACGTTGTGTCATCCATGCACCTAACGCATCCAGAAAATCTATGGACCACCTACCCCGCGAGATATCCGTAACCGAGATAGTCGTGCACCATCGTGAGCAATGCGGCTCTCATAGGGAAATATTATTTCTCTGCGGCGTCCCACGTATTGGCTGGCGTTTTCCACAGTGTGTCTAGCTTCTCTTTCAACAGCCCCAGATACAGATTGATGTCGTTCCCTGGTTGTTTCGGCCCTTCAATTAGCATACTCATGTGAATGTACTTCCGCTTCATGCACAACCAGGGGGGAAGGTTGTACATCCACACAAACATAGGTCAGGTGCTATGTGTGCTTCTCTGGCTGCCAAACGGATTGACTCCATCGGTGCTCGCGCCCAGCACGATGTTCCTTGGATCGTACTCAAATTCTGGGTGTTCGAAGTTCAACGCTTGCCACTAGCTCGCATCCTTAGGGTGACTCAGCATCTTGTCTTTTTTATTTATCTCCGAATCATTTCCATCATCTTCTCGCTTCTTCTCCTCCCTATCCGCGTGCCAACGCAGGAGCTTTGCTAGCTTAGGGTCCGCGAAATACCGCTGCAGACGAGGAGTGATCGGAAAGTACCACACCACTTTTCGAGGAGCTTTCTTCCTCTTCTTGTATCGAGTGACGCCGCACACCGGACATATGGTAGACTTCGCGTGCTCGTCCCGATAAATGATGCAATTGTTCATGCACACATGGTATTTCACATGCGGTAAATCCAGAGGACACACGACTTTCTTCGCCTCCTCGAAACTGGTCGGGCACTTGTTCCCCTTGGGAAGACGTTCGTGCCAGAATGACATGTTCTCGTCGAAGCACGTGTCGGTCATTTTGTGTTTTACCTTCATTTCCAGAGCCATGAGCGTTACTTTCAGGCGGGTATCCTCGGGCCTGCATCCTTCATACAATGGAGTAACCGCGTCTATCTCCAGTTGATCCAGCTTGGCTTTCTCTCCGGCGCCAGCTCTTGCGTTATCCGTCTGCTTGAGAAGCAGCTCTTGAATATAAGGGTCCTGCACCCAGCCCATCGATGGTCCATCGTCGTCTACTCCGGCATCTTCATCTTCATGATCATGCCCTTTGTCTTGATCTTCCTCATCATCATGTCCGGCATCACCGTCGTGATCATGTCCTGGAGATTCTTCGTCTTCTCGCCCGCCCTCGCCGCGGTGGTTGTCTTGCTGCCCTTCCTCATTTCTTGCCCGGCCCCCATGGACGACTTCATAGTCATCTTCATCACCTTGCCACCGATAGCCATCCATGAAACCACGCAAGAGCAGGTGGTCCCGCACCTGCCCGGAATCCGGGTCCGCAATAAGGCTCTTCAGCTTGCATCTTCGACACGACATCTTATCTCCGTCTCGTTCTTTTGAGGCATCTCGGCCATCGCGGAGCTCAAAAACCTATTCACGATGACTTCGGTCATCGTGCGGACCATGCTCGCCTGTGGGGTAGAGCAAAACGATATTTTAGAACCAAGAAAAAATTTGTCATGACTTTGCCTAAAAATAGGACCAAAAAGAATGCATAGTGCTAAATTCTCACCGAAACAGAAATGAATCAACATTCCGGCAAAATATTGGCAACTATCGCATTTCAAATACCGGTACCTGCAAACACAAACATATATGCAACACCACAAACATATGCAACACCACAAACATACGTAGATCTAGCTAGGCCATAAAAAGTGCATGTGCACGTTGTTGGAGGGAGAAAAAAGTAGATCTACAACATAAAGAAAGCTTTCCCCTTACTTACCTATCAAAAAAGGTAATTTAACCACTTAATTTGGGTGAATGTATGGTGCAAATGAGGTGAGGAGGAGGAGGCAGCCGAGACAAGCTTGGAGGAGGAGGACAGAATGAAGTGGGAAAAGTGAGTGTCGTAGGTGGCTGTCCAAAATATCTAGCTGGTCTCAGGTTACTAATGGCGTACCACCTACAAATGCGCCATTAGTAACCCTGGTTACTAATGGCGCACCTGCCAGGGGTGCACCATTACTACTTTTGCAAAAAAAAAATCTCAATAGTGGCGCACCGTGGGTGTGGTGCGCCATTACTAGTAATGGCGCACTTCGCCCAGGTGCGCCATTACTACTTTTGGAAAAAATAAAAAAAATTGTCAGTAGTGGCGCACCGAGCATGTGGTGCGCCATTAATAGTTAAAACTATTAATGGCGCATTGTGCCCTGGTGCGCCATTAATAGTTTTGGAAAAATAAAAAAATAAAATTTGCTAGTAATGGCACACCTGAACTACTATATAGCAGTGGCGCACCACATGCATGGTGCACCATTAATGTCCATATCAACTATAGCCTTTCTCCTAGTAGTGAGGTACTTGCTCGCATAGTCACGGTGCTCTTTGCAAACTGCCAAGAAGCTCTCATGCATATAGAACGGGTCCGCGACGCAGATATATTTGATATTCTAAACCCTGATGAAGTAGTTCAGATACATCTCATACATGCGGATGAACTGGAAATCCAGCTTGGTCATGTGGAACATGTCGTAGATGTAGTCAAATCACAGGATGAACTTGTTCGCGGGCTATCTCTCGACGTACAACTTTCCAGGCGGCACCTGAGCCGCATAAAGCGGGTATCCTGGTTTTTCCGCGACCAGAAGGTTTTTCTCTCTGGCCAGCACATCTTCATGCAGTCTCCTTAGATCATTGTTCAGTAGGTGATGTAGCACTTCGGCAGGTAGGGTCGGCTCGCCGGTGACATGGAAGCGCTTCACACCTTGGACAGGTATTATGTCTACCACCCGGGGCTTCAGAGGCGGCTGGTTGCTTGAAGCAGCTTTGGCGCCTTTAATTAGGGCCTTTCTTGTTCGGTCTTCTCCTTTGCTTCTTGGCAGGTGGCGGTACTGAGCCCACCATACCTTTCCTAACCACCACCCAAGTGTCGTCGGGCTAATCAGTGGACGGGCCTCGGGGGGTTGCAGGGTACAGGCGGCATCTGGAGGCGTCTCCTGCAAGGATCGCTTGAAGAGAGACCTTTTGCATTCCGCCTTAGGACGTTCCGGCTCCGGCAAATCAGGCAGCATCAAGTCATCATCTCCACGCTCATAGCCTGAGTCTTCGTCGTCCTGAGCCATCAATCCTCCATCATCATAGGCTCTCCCTCGCGTCGTCCGCTATCACTCGTCATGACAGGTGCAGGTAATGTGGTAGGTGGGGTGGTGTTCATACCTTCTTGAGAAGGCGGCGTTGGCGTGATACTGGGCGCCTCGAGACGAAGAAGAGACGTCGGCCAAGGCAAGAACCGGCTCTTGCATGCGCCAATCATCTTAGGGGTCTCGTCGTCATCGACTGGTACCGGAGGAGGCAATTTCTCGAAGCCCGCAAAGATATTTGGTCGGAATGTTGATTCATTCCCCTTCCGGGAAATCCCGAGTACTCCATATGTCCTAGTTTCTAGCACAAGTCATGCAGAAAATCATGGAAATTTTTGGCATGACCTTTGCTAAAAAGTGGACATATGGAGCGCCTAAAATTTGCCGGAACGGAAATGAATCAACATTTCGGGAAAACATAGGCCACTCGGATATTCTTCGACATTCAACCAACATTGGAAAACCAACATATAACATCAATGACATATATCATTTGCAAAATATATCATTCAAGCAAAAGCATACTTGTACTTAAAAATTTGCTAACTTGCTAAAAAACAAAAAAGTGCTCTCTCTCTCTCTCTCCGCTAAAAATTTGCTAACTTGCTACTACCCTAATTTGCTCACTTTGCTAACTTGCTAACTTGCTAAAAAAATTGCTAACTTTGCCCTAAAATTTGCTAAATTTTCCCTAAATTTGCTAAAATTGCCCTAAAATTTGCTAAAATTTGCCCTAAAATTTCCTAAAATTGCCCTAAAGTTTGCCCTAAAATTACTAGTTAGCTACTGTATTTTCCCTACCTAATTGAACCCTAAATTGAAAACCTATTTTCATTTCTAAAAAAAAAGAAAACCTAATAGACAGAGACAGTGGGAGGTGGGGAAGGGGGTCGGCAGTACCTAAGGAGGAGGAGAGGCCGGAGGGGACGAGGAGGAGGAGGAGGCCGGAGCGGACGAGGAGGAGGTCGGAGCGGCAGCAGCGCGAACGAGGAGGAGGTCGGAGCGGCGCGGACGAGGAGGAGGAGGAGGACGGCGTCGGGGCCGAGGGCGGGCAGGGGCTCGGGCTGGCGTCAGGGTCCAGGTGGAGGGGCGACGACCGGCGGGCCGGGGCGACGACGGCAGCGAGGGCGGCGAGGTCGCGAGGGCGTCAACGGCGGGCGCAAGGGCGAGGTGCATATGGGGGAAAAGGACTTGGTGAAAGTTTGAGCCCGTGCGGCAGGGGTTAACTCACAGTAGCGGTAGCGCTTGTTTGTAAACAAGCGCTATAGCTAACTCAGCTATAGCGCTTGTTTACAAACCAACGCTACCGCTATCTTTTCCAATTTTTATTTTTTAAATTCTAAAATACTTAGCTATAGCGCTTGTTTAGAAACCAGCATTACCGCTATCTTTTCCAATTTTTATTTCTTAAATTCTAAAATACTTAGCTATAGCGCTGGTCCACAGACAAGCGTTACTGCTATTTTTCTTTTTTATTTATTATTTTTCTTTTCTAGTTTTTAGTTTTCTTTTCTTTTATTATTTTCCTTTTGTTTTTTTATTTATTATTTTCCTTTTCTTTTCTGTTTACTTTTTTTCCTTTTGTATTGCTTTCTCCCTTTTGTTTTAGTTTTTTCTGTTTTTCTCCCGACGACGGCGTCTCTCTCTCCCCCACTGCGAATATCATCGGAACCATGCATGTGGTGGTAACATATCAGTTGACCGATAACGATTACTTAAGTGCGTACACAAAATAGATGCATATATATAAATGTAGGTTTCTGATCAGCTGCGTCGACGACGTTTCACATTGAGCTTCTTCCCCTTCTTGTTCGTTGCCGAGTAATTGAGCCTCTCCTTGTGACTTTTCCGGAGCCATGGAGTACAATCTTTCATAGGTAATGTAGTATTGATTCTTCTTTTCATATATGCTTCATCGTCATTGTCATCTTCCCTCATCGGGTTGCCGTATTGGTCGTAGTCTTTCTCGTTGGCGACTCCATACATTCCGACGATGCTCCTTTTGGATCTCCTCACGACAACACGGCTGGGATTGGCCGAGTTGGTTATGAAGAAGCATTGTGTCACGTGCTTAGCGTGTACCCATGGCTCATTTTTAGCGATGACGTTAACGTTCACAGGAGTGTTCTTCGCGTCGGGTATAGACATGGTGGTGAAATACTTGTTTTCTCTTACGACGTCCTTGGCCCTTCTGACAGGAACATCGTCGCATCGTGCATTCCAGCATAGTCAAGCTCTCAGATCTCCTCGACCTTTTCGTAGAATCTTTCAATTGTGTCATTGGCGTTGGTCACGCATTTAATTGTCACCCCGGAGATCTGGTAATCACTGTCCATGTCTTTAGCCTCCGTGTAGAACGTGTACCTATTGATATCATAGGACTGATAGGTCGCGACCTTGGGCGCGGGGCCATGTGCTAAGGCGTGTAGGAGCAATCCGTCCGAACTGCCCTCTTCCGGGGGATTTTCAAGAACTTGATGTTTAAACCAGCGCAAGAAAGTGGCGTTGTGCTCTACAGTAACTTCGTCGTCCGTCTTGAGCATCCCCTTATCACGGTACTTATTTGCGATGGTTTCTTTGTGTTGTGCCACATAATCATCTATCACAATCCGAGTAGTCAACGTGCAATTCCCTTCGGCCGTTGTTGTGACCATCTCCTTCGAGATTTCTATCGTGCTTCTTGACGAGCAAACCAACAACAGGGTCTCCGACGCTTATATAATTCTCACAAAAGGAGACGTACTAAATAATTAGTGGGACTAATTTTGAGGAATTACAAACCATAATCCATCATATATTTCAGCCAGGCGTCAACGCCAACTCCAACCAAACCTATTCTATTAGTAAACTGACCAACATAAGTTGACCATGATAGGACTTTGGAATTTCACAGCGTGCAAAAGCTAATAAATAATCTCCGGTGCCACACAAACAGAAGCCTACCAGCGTGCAAAAGCTTGACCTGTAAGTCCGTGCTTACCGTGGTTCGGAGTGTTGGAAGTGACTTTCTCTGTCAATAAAGATCCACGTACACGGACTTCGGCCACCACCTCCATACCCTGTTTGGCACCAGTCACTAGCTCGAAGACACAAGCGCCATTGACCAAGAACTATTTGTTGACTGCGAGGTGTATCCACGAGGAAACATTTCGTAGCGTGCATGTTCTTGACTTTTGTAAGGATTTTATTTCTGACGTCTCCTATTCTCAATCTAACCTCCCATCTCTTTTTAAATTTCCTTGTTGCGTTTGCTAACAATTGATGTCTGAGAGCAAGTTGTTGACCTTGAAACTGGGAGAGAACACACTCAGTTGGTAGTCGTATTTAATTGATTCTTTCTTGAATTGTTTCGACCGAATATTTTTGTATGCGAGAAAGAGGAAGGTGGTTAAATAACTATTGAGCATGGCGAGAACGCATTCTATCAGTCGATATGTTAGAGATATATTTGGGATATTTGATAGTCTAGGATTTGTAATCCGTCTCTAACCTTATCTTTAGGAGAGGCGTCTTGCCCTCCAAGTCTTGTACTCAATATATACTCGTTCTCGAGGCTTAATAATACATTCATCATATTCCGCAACAATTCATCTCTCTCCCTTCTAACATGGTACCTATTGCAAGTCGATCCTAAACCCTAGCCGCCTCCGCTTCCGCACCCGCGCGCTGCCCTCGGGGCGGTCGGCCTCCATGACCACCGCTGGGGCCGCGCCGCCCGTACCTAGGGTTCGTCCGCCGGTGGTGTTCACCGGCTACCCTAGAGAGTCTTTTCTCCAGCCTTGCTCCAGGGTTTTCTCTCTCCCGCCGGTCATCTTGATCGCGCGTTTTTTTGTTTTTCGATCTATTCTTGATCGGTTTGCATCGCCACCGCCGCCATCGACTTCGAGCGCCTCTACTCCGACTCCGGCGCGACCAGCCGGCCTCTCGTCTGACCCGGCGGCCACGCGCGCCGAGGCGGCCGGTCAGGGCCAGCCGCCGTCCACGCGTCGGTCCGCCCGTCGCCCTGCGCCGGCCGTCACCGCCCTGCTCTGATCGGGACACCTGCGTCGCCTCGACCCGGCGGCCTCGCGCCATGCGACGGTCAATCATAGCCGTCGCTCGCGCGCCGGCCCGCCCATCGATCCACATCACCCGCCTCCGCCGCATCTGCACGACGGCCCGGCAGTCTACCTCGCCGGCCTCGTCCTCGGCTGCGTCGGGACGGCTGGGTCGGCTGCCTCAACTCGGGCACCGCTGCTCCGTTGGTCGCTCAGGCCTCGCTGCCCGGGTGCCAGCGTTGCTTTGGCAGCCCAGGTGCTGGTGCTGACAAGCTCGTCCGCACGACGTCCCACGCCGTCCGTCGTCGCCAGCTTCATCTCGGACTCCGTCGCCATCACGCCTCCACCGAGCGGCGACCCCGACCTCGCGCACGATCGGCTTGATCACCCGCTCGCCGCCGCGATCCGCCTCATCTATGTCGCGCGACCGACCTGGCCCATCGGTTACGCACGCCTCCGTAGGTCCCGTGAAGATCGTCCCCGAGTTCAGCGCGCCTCTCCACCGATCGAGCATCGGGCTGCCGCTGCGTCGCCGGTCGGGTCGCAGCGCTGCCGCCCCATGGTTCTCCTCGCGGCTGCATCGACTCGTGCGTCGCTGCTGCGTCGCCCCTTCGGGTCGTAGTGTGGCGATACGTGGTCCCCGCCGCCACCCTGAGCCGTTCCCGCGGTTGCACCGACTCGCGAACCATCATTGTGTCGCCCCTTCGGGCTGCAGCATCACGGCCCGCGGTCCCCGCCGCCGCCCAAAGGTCTTCCCGCCGTCGCCCCGACCCGCCTGCCGCCGCTGCGTCGCCCCTTCGGGCCAGAGCGCCGCGGCCTGCGGTCTGCTCCGCCCTCACCGCGTGTCGACCTCCCGTGGTATGCGACGCGCCATCTTCCTTGGCGCGGGAACGCCACCGTCTGCGTCGGTCTTCGTCACGCTGTCAGGGTTCTTCGCCTACTTCAAGCATCACCGCTGCGCTTCTAACCTAGCCGCCACCGCCGTCAGGCCGTCGCCGCTCTTCTTCGGCCGCCGCCGCCGCTACCCTTGTAGCCGCAGCAGCCGCCCGTCCACCCCCTTCATCTTCGTCGGAGCACCAGCCCGTCGCCAGCGTCGCCGTCATCTACCCCAACCACTTCATCTACTCCGACCACCGTTGGTGACATCGGCCCCGCGCCGATGGACGCCGCAATCGTCGTCGAGTTCTTCTCTGCTGGCCCCTCCGACTTCTTCGACATGGCGTACAGCTCGTGTAGGTCCCTCGTCTACGCATGCCCGGTGCTGGCAACACCGATGCATGCCTTCATCCACGACGTGTCCCCGGGCCTGGCAAGCCTGGTCGGCGCTTCGTCAACTTCGTCTTCATCCGTCTACGCATGCCCAGTGCTGACAACACCGGTGCGTGCCTTCGTCTATGATGTGTCCCCGGGGTTGGAAACCCCAGCGCGATGTGTCGTCAACAACATCTTCTTCTCGGCGCACCACTACTTCGACACTACTGCGTCCATGACTAACTCGGCGCCTCCATGCGCCCGCGGCTCCACGGCGACTACCTCGACACCGGCCACCTGGACTCGACATCGACCACGACATTCTTCGCACGGCTACCTCGACACGGCTACACCACCCACGCTCTCGGCTACCTCGACAACGGCACAAAGGGCTATCATCCGCTTGAGAAACTCGTCGGCTTCCTCTACAGTCGACGCATCTGCGACGCGACACCGTCCACACCGTCCACGACACCGTCGACGCATCTGCGACGCGACACCGTCCACACCGTCCACGACGCATCTGCGACGCGACACCGTCCACGACACCGTCTACTCTCAATGTATACTCGCCCTTAAGGCTCAATAATACATCCATCATATTTCGCAACAATTCATCTCTCTCCCTTCTAACAATATAGTGCGGTGTGGCGTGTCTGGTTGCTGAAAATATCCATCTGGAATCAGTTTTACCAGTTTTTTTTTACGACTGGACTTTCATAAATAATGATGTGCACATGTCACCAGAAAATCCAAGAAAAGGGTGGAAGGGATGGATGGATAGGGATGTGGTCTTTTGGTTGGTCTAAACATGACTGTCCATCAAACAATCAGTCTAAACTTTATTAAGATGAAATTGTGATTTAGTGACTGGTGCGATATTTGATAATAGCAAAATATTTGTGATGATTTTGTAATTTTCAAGCTAAAGCCAAGTGACTATGATTCCAGTCTTGAGCAAAGCGATTATGTTGTGATAAAGTTAATCGATGGTTTAATTTATAAGTAATACTTATTGCTTGTTTTATAACATCTATTTACGGTTTCATCACTTTCTTTCTTTCTGTCATAGATCTAGAGAATGAAATGCAAGCTCATAATAATATTATGCTAGTCCATTGCTTACAAGGAGACATGCGTACGTTGAGTAGTCCATGATGACGATGGGCTCGATGGCGGTGTCTCCTTTGGTGGCGAGATCCTCGGGCTCTGGCAGGCCACCACCTCCAAGCACCTGCACCTCTAGCACCATCTCCCCTTGCCGCCATCTTCGGTATCCCTGGACACCAGCTCAAACACACACGCATCTCCAGCCTGCAGCCGATTGTCGATGGCGAAGTCCGCCCAGCCCGCGTCAATGTTCTTCCGCTTGGTGTGGCCACAATAGCTCATGATTCATGAGCTCCCACGGCGCCTCGGCCGTGTGCCTCACTGGCAGCTGGCGCTGGAAGTGAGCCAGGATGATCTGCATGATCCGGCGCAAAAGGCAGAGGAGATCAGGACATGACCAATTTATTATGAAGCTAGCCTGCGTTGCTACTTGCTACGAGCGTTTGGAGATGTCACATTGCAGTGTCGTATCATACCAGCAGATAGGGCTTCTGGACATGTATTTTGCACATGACCGCAGTAAAGAAGGGTCAGTCGCCAGAGAGTGGGGTGGTCTCCTCATCTTCGCCGGCGCCCTGCTGCAAGACCTATGTTTCCACAGAAAAAAATTATGTACATATGCGAAAAAGGGTGAATTCAAAATATAATACAATCCAGTGACGGACAAGGGAAGGGGAAAATAAAATTGAGTGAGGAAAATATAGAGTTTTTACCGGTGCATCATACTACCGACTAGGAGGAGTAGTATATAACTGATCCAATGGTGGGTATTAACCCAGATTTTTTCTGCTGCAGGGCATTTCGGTAAAGGACTGTTATGATAGATTTATCTTTTTTTAGTCAGAGATTTGACCTTTCTTAATGTTAATTGTAGTGATTAACAATTTATTGACCACACCTTAAAAATAATGTAATTAATCATAATTCTATCCCATCTCATCCCAGTTCGCCTATTATTCCTCAATTGTACGCAGCCGCCACAGCTGCCCGCTGGGCATGTCCTCGCCTCCTCGGTCGCACAGGGCCGGCCTCCGTCGCATGGTCTCTGGTCGCCGCCCCCTGTTCTTCGACAACGCAACCGCTCCGCGCTGCGCGCACCCAAAGCAGCGGCAGTAGCATTCTCTCATATGATATCAACACAAACTAAAAGCCTGGAGCTTCAGTATAGTCCAAGTCTGTCCAGATGAAACCAGTTTTTCTAGTAGACCCTGTTCTTGCGGACTTTGAAGGTGGATGACATCACCTTCGGTGTTGAGCTTCATCTGCAGGACGTCCACGGACTCGGTCTCGGACATGGTGATGTACCCCTACATCCAGAAGAGGTAGATGCCGTCTCAGTAGGTTAAGGGCAGACTGGTCCTGCTGCTCCTATTCCTGATGTTGTAGGCTAGTTGGATGGCCCCTCTGTTGACGACCTGCACATTCATGGCGCATCCGGCAACAAGCTGCTGCAAACATAGAGGAAGACCACATCGGCGACGGGGCATGTGGCCGGAGCGACGGCTCGCCTTTGGTCTCCCCTAGTGACCCGCTCCACATCCCTCAGGTTCGAGGGGAACACCTAATGGCTGGTCCATTCGCCAAGGACGACTGCCGGCTAGGACAGGAGGGGGCGATGCACGGTATGGGTTCGTCCGGTCGACGGCGGGATGCAAAACGCAAGCGTATAGATAGGTAGCGCGTGTAGCGGTGCCAACGGACAGAGCGATGCTCAACTTCGTCATCTCGTTCTAGCGCCACCCGTGTAGTCGCCGTCGATCGCGAGTGTGAGGGCTCGCAAAATCACCAGCCTTGGAGAGGGTGCCGTGCGGGGGAGGGGATGGGGATGGGGAATGAACAGTGATATTATACCAAAAATGCCCTTGACCACAAAATATACTACCAAAAATCTGCAGTAGTATTGCCTCATCTGGTCCGTCCATCCACAAAAATAAATGGCCCATATTCACCTGCTGTACTGTAAAAGGTCTCAAAATATAATTTGAGGTGTGGCGGAGTGGGGGAGAAGCTGATCACCATGAGTACCAGAGCAGAGCAGGCAAGCGGAGAAGAGAAGAACAAAGCAGGAAACTCCACTTCAAGCCTTCTGAACTTTACCAAGTCACCATGGTAAAAATAGCAAGAGAACCAACCAACCAGCAGTACAACAGAATTAAAGCAATTAAATGATTTATAATAGACATATAGACATACAGAGTTTTTTTCACTGCTCCCAACATTGGCAAGTACTAGATGATACCATGCACGTTGAGGGTATATTTTGCAACATATTTCAATGTGATTCATTGTATGAAATATGAATATTCGAAGTTATAATATGAAATTAAAATACATATAATTTATTTGTTTGATTACTGTATAGTTGTAAAAAATTATTAAATATATATATAGCATAATAGAATGAAAATTCTCATGTATGTTTGTATGTTGAGATGAGTCTTTTTTTCATGCATGTCATGATGAAGTGGCATGCTTGCATGTTGAGAGACATATGGTAGTTGGGGTGGGCCTTTTTTTATTCATGGTGTGCAATGATGTGGCATGCTTGCATGTTGAGAGAAATAGTTAGTGGGGTAGCTATGTAGACATAGAAGATGGAGCTGCCAATGCCCATCCATCACCCTTAGATTTAGTTTTCCTCTGTTGAGTCTATGGGAGTTTCTGCGCCCATCATTTGTATTTTAGTTTGACAATTCAACTACTCACCAGAGCTACACTGCACTGCACATTTTTGCAAAATATTCTACAAAATCATATACAATGGCTCTAAGTAATTGCCAAGGATTTGTTTTTTTTACATACGAGGTTACAACAATGTAATATCATGTACACCACCCCCACAAAATATTATACATACAACAATATATCCCCTGCTACGTACAACCATTCGTGGAAAGGCAGATTGTTATGATTACAGATACCATAGATGCATTTTCCACTGATGAAGCCGACCGCTTCGGTTACTGCCTTGTCAAATGCCATTATCACCGAGACCAGGTGTAAAGAACATGTAAGCATGTAAAAAAGAAGGTTGCAGAACAGTACGGAAAATGCAACACCGCGCAGTCGCACATGTCATCATCGCACTGCGCAGTCGCACACGTCAGCCACCTAGACACATTCCTTGATGAGGAACCAGTCGTGGACAACAAAGTCTATCTGCCTGGAACCATGCCACACTGCGCATGTGAGGCTTTCCATTTCAGATGTCTCCTATTCCCAAGCTAACCCCCGTTCTCCTTTTATTTTCCTTGTTGCTTTTGCCAATAGTTGGTATGTGGGAGAAATGTGTGAGCTTGAAGCATGGAGAGATGCCTCATTTGCCAGTCGTAAATGTTTCTTGCATTGTGTCGACAGATAATTGTTTTTTTACGTGTTCGACCGACAATTGTTGTATGGTACAATGAGGAAGGTGGTTAAATAACCCATGGAGCATATAGAGAGAAAACACTGGCCGGTGGGGGTAATAAATTGCTCCTTCTGCATTAGTACTACTATCTTGTTTGCTCAAAAATATTATCTGCATTCAATTGTGCCAGATATTTTTGCATGGAAAAACCTTCATAAATGTTGAGGTGCGCACATGCGACCATAAGAAGAAATGAGGAAGATAATGGAATTGACGAAGAGTCTATGCATACTTGGTCTTGAGCAAACTGATTATTTCATGACCGAATTACAAGACGACACATAGACCTAGAGAATGAAATGCAAGCTAATAATTTAGTAGTCAATGGCTTACAAGAAGACATTGAATCAACTTGCACCAGCAACAAGTGAAGCTTAGCTTTGGTCCAAGATGACGATGGGCTCGTCGGTGGTGTCTCCTTTGGTTGCGAGATCCTCGGGCTCCGGCAGGCCACCACCTCGGAGCACCTGCACCTCGAGCACCACCTCACCCTTGCTGACATCTTCGGCATCCCTGGACAGTAGCTCAAACACACACGCATCTTCGACTTGCAGCCGATCGTGGATGGCGAAGTCCGCCCAGCCCGCGTCGAGGTTCTTCAGTGTGGTGTGGCCACAGTAGCTCATGATCCACGAGCTCCCGCGGCACCGCAGCACCACCGGCGTGCGCCTCGCCGGCAGCGGGCGCTGGAAGTGAGCCGGGATTACCTGCACGTTCCCACGCCAGAATCAGGGAAGATCAGGTCACGATCAATTGATTATGAAGCAAGCCGCCATTGTTGCATGCTTGCAGCGTCATATCATACCAGCACGTAGGGTTTCTGGACGTGGGTCTTGCACATGACGGCGGTGAAGAAGGCCCGGTCGCCGGAGAGTGGGATGGTCTCCTCATCCTCGCCGGCACACTGCTGCAAGACCTATTTTTTCACAGAAAATTTTTATGTTCATGTGCAAAAACAGAGGAAATCAAAATATTATGGAAGGGGAACATAAAATTGAGTGAGAAAATATAATTGGGGTACGGGGGAGGGGGGAGCATCAGATCACCATGAGTGCTAGAGCAGAGCAGGCAAGGATGAAGAAGAAAGCACTTCAATTTGGATGATCTTCAGCCAATGGCAAAGATGTGGAGCGACCGTGCAGCCAACTTTAAGCCTCCTGAACTTTACCAAGTCACCATAGCAAAAAAAAGAAGAAGCAAGAGAACCAACCAACCAAGCTGCAGTACAATAGAATTAAAGCAATTATTCAACTGCTCCCAACATTGGCAAGTATTCACTGCTCACTGCATCCATCATTCCTAGAGTTACTTTTCCTCTGCTGAATCCATGTGACTTTCTGCTCCCAACATTTATATTTTTGTTGACAATGCAACAACTTATCGGAGCTTCACAAACAGTGCACATTTTTTACAATACTCGCCACCAGTGTTTATCCATTTAATTCCAGCTATATTATCAGCTACTACCTCTGTACACAAATATATGACGTTTTAGATCACTAATCTAAAACGTCTTATATTTGTTTAAAGAGGGAGTATAAATGAACAAACAATATCTAATAAAAGCACTTTTAGTCTCGGTATGTGGTCTACAAATTATAGTTTGTTAATCAGGTAAAATAGAAAGGTGCAGAGTCCAACCTATGTTTACACTTTCAGTGAGATTCCGGTGAAATTCACTGAATTTCATTAATTTCAGTAGACACTGAAATATTATGTTTCAGCCAAAAAAAAATTCAGCAATTTCAGTACAACACAGGAATTCAAATATTTTCCAAAATATGTTTTCAAATTTTCAACTTTTTTAATTGAATTCAAGTGAATATTTCAGTCATTTCGCTGAAATGGAAACTGAAATCACTGAAATTCACTGAATTTCGGTGATTTCGGTTGGTGCTGAAATTTTTCTGAACCTGAAATTGAAAACCATGACCAACAAAAGAGCTAAATCCAACAAACAGTACTGTCAAATTATTGCAGTTAACTGATTCAGCATACATATGGCACAGCTGCTCCCAAGAATGAGTGCCTTTACTACTTACTGCATTTGGAAAGTACTCATTGCTCACTGCACTTGCAAAGCTAGCTACCATGTGATGGAGCTGCCAAGGTGTATCCATCAACCATTGTGCTGAATCCATGGGAGTTCCAGTGCCCGTCATTTATTCCAGTACAGCAATACACCGCCTTATTAAGACGAGCTTCACTAAGCTGCACAGTTTGTAAAATTCTACAAAATCCCATACAACGGTTCCGAGTAATCACCAAGAATTTTTTACATAGGGGTTACCGGAATGTAAAATCGTGTGTGAAACCCCCCAGGAAACATTATACATCCAACAATATATTCAGTCTCCCTCAATTTCCGGAACCCAGAATAGTATACGGGTTTGCTATTTCACATCTAGATATGAGATATTATCTCACATCTAACTCCCTCATCCTTATTTTACATCTAGATGTGACATAGACGGACCCATAGGCGCGACACGCACATATTGCTATCCATCAGCGCCTCGTATTGTTTCGCGTGTGTGCGTGAGTTTCCGGCGAGAGCAATGGATCAAGTACGTCTAGCTAGCTTCTACGTAAGCAAGTCTGCGTCAACTCCTCAGCTAGCTTGTGTCATATTCACAAAAAAACAAAAAAAAAGCTAGCTCGTGTCATCTCAACGAACAAGTCCTGGTACGTACAGTCTACCTACGGCCGGAAAAGTACTCGGCCAGTTCGACAACTGTGTGATAGCTCTTGACAAGAGATGCATTTGCCGCTGATGAAGTTGACCACCTCCATGACTGCCTAGTCCAGCGCCATCGTCAGCGAGATCAGGTTTGGCAGAAACTCCTCGGCTTTCCATCAACAATATCAGTCACAACTTCGAAAATACCCTGCAGATACAAGTGATGGATGGAGTGCAGTAACAAAGCTGAGTTGCCTGTCAAAGGACGCCGCCTCCAAAACCTAGCCAGCCGCCGCCTCCAAAAAGTTAGGGTACTCTCCCTCCTACTGGCGCCGGCGTCGGTCCGTCCCGTCTCCGGTGGCCTTAGGGCCATGGAGGCGGAGTGGATCTCACTCCTTGCCGGTGGGAGGGCTCTGATTTTAGATCTTTTTTCGAGCTTTGTTAGGGTATGTGTCCTGTTCAGGAAGGCGAGACAGCGGCGGCTCCCTGAAGATGGAATAAAGGTCTCCCCGCCTAATCCCCGTTCCGGTGATACGCATAGCATCATCAGTGGGCGTGTGGAGGTGTGTCTCCGGCGTATCTGTCTTTGGTGGATTTGCTCGGATATGTTCGTCGTTCGTCTTCGTTCGTGTGTCTTCAGGTTGGATCCTTTTGATCTACACTCTTCATTTGTGGCAGTTGCTGTTCTGGTGCGTTGGTTCTTTGGGGCCTTAACACGACGACTTTCCGACTGTCTACTACAACAAGGTTTGTCCGGCTCCGGCGAGGGAGGGGCGATGACAGTGGCGCGCCTTCGGCTCGCTTCAGTGCTTGTAGTCGTCGCTAGGTGGTCTACGGATCTCGATGTAATTTTTATTATTTCTAGTGTTCATTGTACTACCATGATTGAAGATGAATAGATTGGAAGTGTTTCCGCAAAAAAAAAAAAAACTGAGTTGCCTGTCACCATACACACTGACTACCAGTACACAAAAATGCCTATCTTAATGTTGAGAATTACCACAAAGAACTATAAAGATCAGTAAAATACACTACTATGACTAACAAAAATATAGCTGCTTGCTGTCTGCGGAACAACTAGCATGTGATGGAACTGCCAAGGTGCATCCATTGGGAGTGGGGTGTCCTTTGAAGGCGAAGGACCCGGGGCAAATTAATGAGGAGCAATGGGACAATTTAGCACAGAATTTTGTACAGATCCCTCCACCTGGATCTGCGTCCTTCATTTCTAATCCCACGGTCCAGGTTCGTTTTTTTTTCTATTTTTGGACCTGATGCTTACATTCTATTATAGTTGCTCCCGGTTCTTCCCCTGATCCTTCTCCTAGTGGCCACTAATACCTGTTCTTTAAAATATAGCTGCCCCTTCTGTCTAGGTCAAGTGATTTGTTTCGGCCATGCCCAAATAATTAAAAAAACTATATACTCTTCCAACAAAAAATAACCATCTGTAACCCCTAAAAAACAAAACTAACATTTGTAAAAAAAATCAACACGATAAAAATATTTTTTTAAATGATCAGAGTTTTACATGTATTCACACTTTGTTTGGTTTCAAAAAGTATGTCCGCACTTTTTAAAAAGGTTATAAATTCCAAGAAGAATTACTAAAAATAATCCATTCAAAAATGTACACCAAAATAAAAAATCCTTTTCAAAGAAAGTTCTTAAAAAATGTCCTTCTTCAAACAAATGCACTAATTTTCATAAAAACAATAACTTGCTTGCATACTGCCATAGACCTGGTGGGTCTCGACTGTCCGCCTCTCCACGTATAGTCCTCTCCAGATTCCTCTCGTTTGTTCAGCATGCTCACAACGGCAGACATTGAGCCTAAGTGATCTCTCAAACTTATAAAGCTGAGTGAGAATGGGAAGCGTCTGGAAGGGAAAACCCGTTGGGTAGCAATTCATAAGGAGGAACTGCATCTAGAGATGAAGGAAAAGCTTAATGGAATGACTTCTCAATGTATCAGTTTCCAGATGCATCTCATCTTACGTATGCAAAGTTCCATGCCCATCCTGCAATGCTCTATGCCCTACTAACTGCTTTTCCACACAGATTATTCTGACATTAAAACTGAAAAAGTGCATGTTTGAGTATTCAAATATGGAAGAGTAAAAATGAAATACAGCTGTTTTTTTTGTGTGAAAAAAATACAGCTGTCAATTCCACTCATCAGAATGCTCAAATTGTGTTTGTATTTTCATTCACTATTTCATGTATTTGTACACTCTCCTATATCCATGCCGGAAATATATGAATTGTGAAACTTATATTTAAAAACTAACAACAACTCAGCAACCTCAATTGCTGATTTTCGTTGTGGTCAAGTTGCTGACAAGGTTCACTCCACAACAATAGTTCTGTGGAATCGGCAGAGATGTCCTACCAACAAGATTTGTGGGTAGATGAGGTTTCTGATGAGTTTCGCACTCTCCCAGTCTCTCCAATCATATGAATCAAGAGTGCATGTGTATGAGACCTTTCCATGTAAAAATAGTTCTTGAAATGATTTGACATAAATATTTCATCAAACCCTGCATGACTACCCATTTATATACCACCATAGGTTGGTTGTGTTCCGTCCATGTTCCAAAAGTCATTTCAGAACCTTTTTCTCTTAAGTTGTTGATTATTATGGAAACAATGCAAAAAAGAACTTGTATATGAACAATGATTGAGTGTGTTAGTATCATCCTTCAGCGCCTTCAATTCCCATAGCTATGATGTTTTTATATAGTATGCTAGCAACCACGATGCAACAGGAAAAAAGGAATGGAAAGGAAAAAATGTATGGTAGGATGCGGAGAGAGTGCCAAGGGGAGTGCGTGTCCAAGGAAGAGAGCGTGGACGGAGGCGGGGGGAGAGCGTATTGCCCTTGCCACCAAGCGTCACGATGGGGGGAGTGACCATGAGAGTTTCTGATGGATCTTGGGGAGCAACCCGAGGGGCCTTTTCATGCTGGTTCTATCGACTTAGTGCACACAGATGGAGAGTCTCTCTAGTCTAGCCGTATGACTGTCTTGTAATGCGGTAAAACCCACCACTGCTTCTAACTCCTGGCAGCTTCTATCCACCAAAACCTAAACAGAATTTGCCCAAATAAAATCGTATGCACTCGTCCTTAGCCTAGAAGGAACTGGGGAGACTTGACGCTTTTTCAATAAATGGGAAAAAGAATGGTTACAGGTCTAAGAAAACCAACCTTGAATAGGGTAAACAAAAAAGCAACCAACGTCAATGATCCAATGCTATAATTGAAGGTTAGAAGTATAAACATACGGCTATTATGTATTGATATAACAACTAAAGATATTGAAATGACTTTTGGAACATGAACATACGGCTTAAACCAATGCTTGCCACATATCCCAAGCCTCCCCTACATCGTACTCTATAAACCACATGAGGGTCCATATTCAGGCTTTCCATAATTTTTCAGAATTTTTTGGGATGAAAGTTATGATTTTTCACATTACGGGTAATGTGATTAGACAAAAGCAATTTGAGGGGAGCTAAGCAAGATTAAGTTTGGCATGACTTGCACCAGTTCCTTCTTGATAGTACTACTGACGTATGAAAATTGTTGCCACACATTTTTCTAGAGCCGTGGAGCGAAGGACAACATTGCGCTGAAGGCGATTTAGGAATCTCTTAGAGTCTCCATGCAGCTATCATGCAGCAAAAAACCTTATAATTAAGCTTGACACTGCATTTATAATTCGCTTTAAGTTTTTCTTTGACTTTAATCTTTCCTAGGCTGATAAAATTGGCATGAATGGCTGTAAGACTACTGTATGTTCGTTGGGGGATTTATTGATGTTAAATGTGGGGATCCCAGTGCCTTTCATCGAAAAATGATTACACCGTAGCAGAGTAATGGAGGCATGCCAGCTCATGGAGGACAGCGAGGTATGCCTTGCGACAGGGGTGCAGGGCGGCGCCCGATCCGCCCCGCTTCGTATGCAAAATAGGTTTTGGTTAGTTATAAATACCCCTCTCAGATTTAGTTCAATTTGAACTAATCCTCTATTTATGCGGGACTATGCGGGACGCCCGCTTGCATCTCTACCTTGCGACCAAAGGAGTATGCGGCCAACCTTAAAAATTGTGCTGAGCACCTGCTTGTCCCGTGGTTGGCACATCTAGTTTGTGATCAGGCTGCTAAATAGAATGATGGACGTCCATGCGAGAAATCATACACACTTTTGTAGGCGTGCATTTCTTCTGTCACAGTGGGTAACACACTGAGACAGCAATCTACTACACGTTGACGAGTTCCGCGGCAATGAGGGCCTTGGTAATTTCTGATACGCCCACCTGTACGAGCTGGCTGTGGGCACTGTGGGTCTGTGACAAGTGGCAAGGTCCCATGGTGAATGAGGTTAACAAATACAAGATGATCTTCAATTTCTAAAAAAATTCTTCCCTATGTCTCTCATTCTCAAGCACCTCTATCTTTTTTTTGTTATATTGTTTCCTTTATTTTTTGTGGATGAGACATGCATCAACTGACTCATGAAGCATGGAGGGAACACAAAAGATCAGGGGTGCTATATAAATCCTATCGTTGTTGATGTCTCAATTCTATTTCCAATGGCAATTTTGCAAGGTAAGACTTTCATAGTTACTGACCATCTCCCATCCGCTGAATGTGATTGAATGACATGTGTGTGCGCTCACGTGCACACATACAAAGTGGAAGAGAGAGTGTGTGCGTCAGAGAGAGAAAGGTGATTGTCATTGAGTGGTCGTAATTTGCTTGTACCTTTTTTCCCAGATGAACAAACACTATTTTTTATTAGAGTTCTAGTAAAACGGCCCATGCGTTGCAACAGAAAAAAAAATTCAATGGCCATGACCACGTTTTGCTGCATCATCGAGATACACTATCACTCTCATTTTCGTGAAATCGTGAACAATTTTTTAAACTGACGAACATATCTGAAATCATGAACATTTTATAAATTTGTGACACTTTTACTGAGTTTCGAACATTTTCTAAAATCATGAAAAAATTGAACTCACAAACATTTCATACTATTTGAAAAACAATTTAAAAAAATTGTGAACATTTTTTTAAAGCATTTTTCTTAAATATGCGAACATTTCTAGAATCGACAAACTTTTTTTTGGAAATTGTTGGAACAATTATTAAAAATCATTTTTTTTATAAGGAACATTTTTTGAAATGCATGATAATTTTTTGAATCTGCAAACATTTTATGAATCAATAAACTAATTTGGAAATCATAAACAGTTTTGGAATTTTTTTGGATAATTTCCAATTCAAGAACATTTTTTGAATTGGCAAAATTTTGTTCAATTTCATTAATATTTTTTAATACACGAACTTTTATAAAAAACATGAACATTTTTTTATTTCCGCAACATTTGTATTAAAAATTGCGTACATTTTCTGAATATGCAAACATTTCTGAAAATCGTGAATATTTTCTAAGTAGACAAACATTTATGAATTATTAAATATTTTATTTCAAAATTTATATATGTTTAATTTTCGAAATTTTTTGAAGTCCCAAATTATTTCAAGTAGAAAAACGAAGATGGAAAACAAAAATAAAAAATAAAAAATGTAATTTAAAAAACAGGCCGTCGTACATGGGCCTGCCAAAACAGGCGCGTTGTGTCTTCTCCCACTGTGCAGAGCGCTGTATAGAAGGCTCCTACTGCATGGGTCGGCCCAGGAAGGGTTCCAAACTTTTTTTTATCACATATGGATGGCATTGGTGAGCAATATTCTGCAACTTTGGGAGCAATTTCAATGACATACCGCCAGAAGCAATAGCCCCTTTATTATTGGGTATAGATTAATCAGTAGCATGTACTGTTGACGTATAAATGTATTGTCTAATCTCTTCCGTCAGATCGGTCTTTTGATTGCATTGGCTAGAGCATGCATTCAGTGGGTGCAATTAAATTGCAGCTTACTTCGGTCCACGTTAAGGCCTGAGGGAGTCATACGTGAGGGAGAGTGTTGACGTATAAATGTATTACCTAGTCTATTCCATCACATCAGTCTTTTGGTTACATTGGGTAGAGCATGCACTTCTACATATAGGTGCCTGCAATTTATGTTTTGTTTATAACTAATTTTCAAAGATTTTTATCGAGAGCAAACCATGTGACTATAGTCGTGGACTTTGATAACATCATGAAAAGCAATATTTTGTCAAAACAATGCAGAGGGCATAATCATAACTAAGAAAAGAAGTTCTGTAACTTAGAAAATTCTGAAATACATAGAACTAATAGGAAACTCATAATTACATGTTTTGTCAAATTTTCATAATTCGATATATGCTAGCATATAATACAATTATTGATCATGTGGAGTTACAACATGAAGTTGTATTTTTTTAACGTGCAATGAAGTTGTATTTGTTCATACTAGTGTAAAATGAATTTGTACTCAAAATATTAAGTGAAGATAATGAATGAAATGTTTCATGGAATTAATATGGAGATTTACTGTTTTATAATGATTTTATCTATATGTTTAAAGTAAGAAATGATAAAAGAAAACACTTGCATTTGGGCCTAATGCCCATTTTATTTCTTTGTTTGCCTGAATCCCACTTCTCCATTCGGCTGAATGCTAGCTCACATTTACACTGGTCGCTGACTGCAGCCTCCACAAGCACGTGCACTATATTGATGCTCGGTATCGGTCCCATCAATGACGTGTTGATTGTGCTCACCATGGAATAGCGCTCACTATTCTCTCGTCAAGAAGAAGAACGACTAGGCGGCCACCTATGCCACTAGAAGGTGTAGAGTTGGACATAGCAACAAGGACGGCGACCGTGCCTGGCTACTCAGATTGCGTCACCATATCGCTCAACCGCACGTGTTTTCCAGAGGCCGTGTGGTACCACCCCCGAACCATTAGGACTATCAGTCCCATCTTTACAAACTGTTTCATTCTTGATGTCTCCTAATCACAAGCTATAAACTTCCTCCCTTTTCTTTTGTTTGTATTACTTTTGTTAATAATTGTGACGAAGTGTTCAACTTCAATGCATGAGTCTAGAGAAAAGAAATGACACACTCATGGGGAGCTTTATATAACTAGTTTTTTCCTTGCATTTTTTCCACTAGAAACTGGTGTGAGAGGGAAAGATGCTGAAACGATCGATCAAGCATGAAAAGGATGTACTCCATCTGTCGTAATTTACAAAGAGTTAGTTGTGCAGGGTACAGTTACTTACATTATCCATCTTACATAAGTATCAAAAGTATATTTTCGCTTTCACATTGAGTGGTCTTCATTAATAATGGGTGTCCCCGAACATGTCATTCGAGCAAATGATATGAGGAACTAACCCGCAAAAGAAATGATATGAGGAACTAACTACAATATGTATGTGTTAATATCCTAGAGACGCAAATTTCATGTGATGCTAATCTGTGTGGCAGAGTGTTTAGCCTGAAATAGAATACTGAAGTATGGGCATATAGCTTATCATACATAAAATGAGATGTATCTCAAAGCAGTTCACTATTTATTCGGGAAAACAAGACACACTACAGAATCCAACATGTCGACAGGTGAGCTACATCAACAGAGAATGCCCAAGAACTAATCAGTAGGACCATGCATATGCCATGATCGCCTAGGCGACAATGAGAGTGGACATGGTGAGGAGTAGAACATCGACTTGCCCTTGACAAGTTGTTCCATTGCTGACATGCTCCTGGGTCGTTGGGCCATGGCTTGCCATCTCAACAAGGGTCTCAACCATAAGAGACTGTGCATCAAGCTTGGTGCGGATGTCGTAGCCACTTGGCATGTTGTCATGCGGTATTCAAAGCTTTTGAAAAGAAGGTGACTACATAGAGGATGATGGTGGAGGTAAAAATGGTGCTTGTGCCTGGCCCTGGCCAATCAACCAGAGAATCATCTGCAGCTGGATGGAGGCTTACCTAGTAGGCTACAAGGCACAGTTACCAGAGACGCAAAGCATTGCCCAAGAAGAGCACAAATAAGGCCGGACCGATCAAACGTAGAAGTCACTCCGGTTGGCACCCATTTCATCATAAACCTCCTATTTGACTCCTATATGTGTCAAGTAGGTTAGGGCACAACCTGATGAAAGGTGTAAATGTGCAAGCTTACTTGAGCAGTGTTTTCCTTTGTCTTTTTTGTTTCAATTTTGTTCTTTTGGAAAAGAGGTTGTTGGATTTTGTTTATGGAGCTGAATTACACATATAATCCTATTAAAGACATTTTATTTTAAAAAACTCAATGTGTATATAAAAAATATCATCGCATACTACAAAATGCCCACCAATATGGAAATATGAACAATATATTAAAAGAATGTTCATCGTATAAGAAAAAACTTATTGTGCATTTGAGAGTTTTTTCACCGTATATTAGAAATGTTTACAATATACTCCCTCCATTCCAAACTACAAGGTGTATCAATTTTCGTGCAACTCCATCATGTGCATGTTTGACCAAGATTATAGAATGAAATATCAACATCTACAATACACAATAAATAAAATTTGAAAATATTTTTCATGGTGGGTCTAATGAAAAAAAATTGATATTGTAGATACTGATGCTTTTTTCTAACACTTGGTCAAACATGGACATGTTTCACTATTGAGAAAACTAATACAACTTATATTTTGGAACAAAGGGAGTATAAACTATAGAAAAGAAAAGGCCCAGAAGAAAAAACAAGGGACAAATCAAATCCCTAAGAAAAAGGAAAAGAGGTGGAAAAAATGAAAGGAAAATCATAAAGCAAAAACAGGATGAAAAAATAGAAAACCAAAAAGAACAACACAAGAGAAAAGAAAATGAAAAACTACAGTAGTTGCGTAGTAATCATATTGCAGTGCAAAAATACACCACTGGGTCGTCCCAACTCAACTCTAACAGAGGTATGGCCTCACCTAGGTGTCGCTAATGGGTTAGAGCCAGTTTGGTTTGCGTCCTCACCACCGTGCCTGGAGAAAATCCGTGCCTGAGTTGCGCCTGAATTTTTTTTGTTTTGTGCCTGGGCAGGCTAGCCTAGGAGAGGTCCATTTGGTTGACAGCCTGGACTGAAAAAGTACAAGAAATATTTTGTTTAGTGTTAATAATCTGTACTAGTATGGAGCCCACCAGCCCAGCCAAATTTTTTAGTATTGATCCACAGCCAGGCATGCACCAGGCATCCGAAAGAGATAGCCTGGCGCAGGCTAACGATGGTACCACAGTTAACCCTAGGCTAATGATGATTCCAGGCTTGCTCGGCCAGTCACTCGTTCGATTGTTCAGAATGCGATCCAAACGGATGCCAGGCAGGTTCTAGGGAAACTTGTGGCCAGACATGAGATGGCCAGGGTGCCAACCAGACTGGCCCTTCGACCTCCTGGTCGCCGTCTTAAGCACCGGCTATGAGAACTGGCGCCCATACGCTTGCATTCTGGGCCAGCCTAGTATCACGGTTTCGTTAAAAAAGATTGAGGGCTGCTCGTCCCAGGCTCGAAAACATCTAAGGATCACTAATTTCATTCACGCGATCACAGTTGACCGTTCGATGGTTGAGAAGTTGATCGGTCCATGGTTGACTTTTCAAAATTAAGATTTTTTTATAAATTCGAAAACGCAAAAAATGAATCAAATTCATGAATTCAAAAATGTCTACAGGCTTTTTAAAAAGTTCACAGACAACAAAATGTTCAAGAATTTGAAAAAAAACATAGATTCTGAAAATAAAATCATCTATTTTGAAAAAACTTCATTAAGTTTCAAAAAACGTTCATTGATTTTGAAAAACAGTGCATGAATTTGGAAAAAGTTCATCCATTTTGAAAAAAATAAAAATAAAAATAAAATATTTTTCTGGGATTTCAGAAAAATTCATGGAATTTGAAAACAGTTCATGCAATTAGGTAAAAAAAGAAAAACAAAAAAATATTAAATAAAGAGGAACAAGTCAAAAAAGAAAGAAAAAGAAACATAACTCCCTATTTATAGCTAATGAAGGAAGAATAAAATTAAAAAATAATTTATTAAGCACGAGCCTGAAGGTGTGGTAGTGGTTTCTGCGGTTCTGTGTAAATCGAGACACCTCAAGTTAGACCCTTTCGTCTGCACCTTTTTTGAACCATAGCAAGAAAGAAAAAAGGTTAATGGGCCGGCCCAACTCGGACGGGGTGTGTATCGGCTACCGAAAAGACCTTTAGCCACCGCTGGAGGCATCAAATAGCGAAATCACTAATTAAGGAGTACTCATTGCGAAGATCACTCCTACCTTTTCAAGTCGCGAGAAGTGATGCGCTGCATGTGCGCCACTTGTCGTAACCTGCGAGTTTTCTCTTTTTCGTAGAACCGTTTATTCAAAATGTTTTATCTCTTAAACCGTGCGTCCAAATTTTGAGCCGTTTTCACCGTTGGATTCCATGCGTCGAGAACTTTAAAAATAGATCCCATGTTGAAAGGTTTCGACAAACTTTTTTTTCATGAAAAAAACGGACGAAAAAACCGGGCCGCATGCACCGGTTTTTTCCTTTCCGAAATAGGCACGCCCGTGCCTCTCGCGAAATCACAACCGTGCCTCTAGTGGAAGCAAAACCGTGCCTCTCGCGGAAGTAAAAAGAAAAAAGAAAATCCGTTTTTGAGGAGGCACGGCCGTGCCTCTTGCAAAAGCACAACCATGCCTCTCGCGAAAGCAAAATCATGCCTCTCACGAAAGAAAAAAAAAGACAAAACCGTGCTTCTCGTTTTCCGTTTTTCGTTTCCGAGAGGCACTGCCGTGCTTCTCGCGGAAGCAAAACCGTGCCTCTCTCGGAAAGAAAAAAACAGAAAACGCGTTTTTTTCTGTTTCCGAGAGGCGCTCGCGAAAGCACAACGTGCCACTCGCGGAAGAAAAAATGTGCCTCTCGCGAAAAAAAATAGAAAACACGTTTTTTTGTTTCCGGGAGGCACGGCCGTGACTCTCGCGAAAGCAAAACCGTGCCTCTCGCGGAAGCAAATCCGTGAGTCTCGCGAAAAAAGAACACGTTTTTTAACGCAAAAAAAAGAAAAAAATTGAAAAAAATTTGTCCAAAAGTTAAGGAAGACCGGTGGAAAACCGAAACGTCAAAAAAAACTAAAAAACCATTTAAAAAATGGAAAAACGCGTGTGAAAAAATAAAAAATAAAAATAAAATCCAGAAGAAGCGCCGGAAGCGCGACACGTGGCAGACGGGCTAAGAGCGCGTAAAGTGACGCTGATCGTTGCGAGGCTCGCGAAGAAGCGCTCGTCAACTAGTTGCTCTCGTCAAATAGAGTTTGCCCTAATGGGCGTCAACTAGGATTTGCCATTCATCCGCAGAATTCAAGGACCAACCACCACAGCCTTGGCGCAGATTCTGGAGGATTTTTTATGCACATATCTTCTGCTAGTGTGATAGGGCTTCACGTCGATCACCTCGATTGTGAAAGGATCTGCTATACATTTTAATTATAGTTTGTTAATAAATAATATTTTTATTAACAAACTATAATATGTTTGTTTATAGAGGAAGTACAAAAGAACAAAGAAGATCTAATAAAAACATATTTTGTCTACAAGTAGTTGTTACTTTCTATTATAGTTTGTTACCAAAATACATTGGCTACAAGAACAAGGTAGATCTAACAAAGAACAAGTAAAATGTAGAGGGAGTACAAACTGATTAACAAAATACTCCCTCCGTTCCAAATAACGGTCTCAACTTTATACTAGCTCTACTACAAAGTCGTACTAAACTTGACACACTTATTTTGGAGGGAGTATAATATATATTCTTAAAGAGTGTGTACAAAAGAACAAAGAAGATCGAATAAAAACTTTTTTTGTCTCGGAATGAGGTCTTTAAAAAAAAAGATAACCCCGTCCTCTGTATCAAGACGATGCATGCAGCCATATATTATTAATAGAGCAAAATCCAGCAGCCGAATACCATCGACCCAGAAAAAAGAAAAAACAAACCATGAGGCCATATACCTCGCGACAGTAACTCCCCCAGATAACCACTAACCCTATGATACAAGACACAACATAAAAGAAAAATACACAACTCCTAGACTATCCCTTCAAGAAGGAATCACCACACGTGTGCCGATGATGGCGAGTCTATCACAAGGTTGAACTTCAGATTGTCATCCCCAAAGCAAAGCTTCAATTCATCACTTTCCGCAAGGACACGACACATGCGCGCGATCACATAGCCCGATCAGTGATATTGTGTTTCCACCGAAGTGCATAAGCTCGTAGTTGAATCTGTCTGTACCATTCGCCTTTATCCGTCTACCGACTCCTCGATAGCTGGATACCTCTAGAGGAGACAACGGAAGACAAAGACGTCCCATATCACTTGCCTCCCGCTACTGTCGCACCACCTTCGATCCAACAACAACAGGATAAACTTGACACCTCCGCCAGAGCCGCCGTGCATCACCTGCCGGTAGAAGGCATGACTTGACACCTCCGTATAAGAAGTCGTGCGTAGTATCCACCGGTAGCACATCCACCGGTGGCTTCACCTGCCGACAACAGGCATTGCCCGACAACTCCGAGAGAGGGTCATGTGTCACCTGCCGAGCCGCATCGAACCCGATTTGTTGATGGAGGGGACATCCCATACCGTCACCAGCCTCAGAAGGCTGTCACCATCTTGAGATCCGAACTCTGAGTCGCCCACACGACCCCGGAGTCCGCCGCTGTTGATGAAGAGGGGCCGCGACCCCGATTCCGAGCGCTAGAGGGAGCACCCACCGTCGCGCCAGCCACTTTCGTCGCCCATACAACGGCAACCGCCGCCGCGATCCCGCACCAAGCGTCGTCGACGCCGGCGGAAGCTCCGGCCGCCACGCGCGTCCTGCGATGAGCCCGGACACGGGATCCCAATATCCGCCGCCACCGGCGCCGCCACAAGGACCCAACACCTGGCCCGTCATCCTCGACGGAGGGGACGCCGCCACCACCATGGTCGGGTCCGGTTTAGCCGTCGCCATCGCCACCGCCAAGACCGGTCCGGGCTGGATGCCGCTGCCGCCACCGCCATCGGCCACGCCCAGCCCCACCTCCATCTTCTAGCCCCGTACAGCCGACCTTCACGCCACGACCAACTGATGCACCCGCGCCGCCAAGCGCCTCCGCCGTGCCATGGATCCGCAAGACGCCGTTGCTGAAACTGTCGTCCCGCGCCGCCCGGTATCGTGCGAGGAGAAGGGGATCCCCGCTGCCGCCTACGCCGATCGGATCGGCGGCGCATGCCGGCGGCGGCGACTGAGGGAGGGAGAGGCGCGGACTAGGAGCGGCGGCTCGGGTTCGCCACCTCGGTCGCTCGCGGGAGGTCTACAAATGATTGTTCATTAATAAGGTAGAAGAGAAAATTGCAATATTGCGGGTAGAAAAGAACTGAGTCCAAACAAACAGTACAGTAGAATTATTGTAGTTAACTCATTCAGCATACATATGGCACAACTGCTCCCAAAAATGAGTGCCTTTACTAATCACTGGATTTGGAAAGTATTCATTGCTCATTGCACTTGCAAAGCTAGCTACCACGTGATGGAGCTGCCAAGGTGCATCCATCAACCATTGTTTTGAATCCATGGGAGTTCCAGTGCCCATCATTTATTCCAGTATAACAATAGACCACCTTATTAAGCCGAGCTTCACTAAGCTGCACAGTTCTGCAGTCTGAACACCACCTTATTCCCCTATATGGCGCCAGTCACCAGCTCAAAGACGCAGGTGTCATGGACATGGAACCGGTTGTCAACAACAAAGTCTATCAACGTGTTAACATGCAGGTTGTGCATGTGGTCGGCTTCTGGCTAGGCCTCTTTTGCTTTAGAGGAATTTCATAGGAATTCTAGAAGATAGGATTCTTATAGATTGTTTTCTTTAGAGCCCTTTGATTCATAGGAATGGATTCCTATTCCTACATAGGATTGGTTCCTATCCTCCATATTTCATAGGAAAATAAAAAAGAGCCTAGACTCAATGGAAAAATTCCTTTGATGCAACCAAATGACATCTTGTTTCCTATTCCTACTCATAGGATTTGAGATACATGTCATCTCATTTCCTACAAGATTCCTATTCCTATAATAATCCTATCCTATGAACCAAAAGAGGCCTAAGCATCTCATTTCCCATGTCTCCTATTCTCAAGCTAACCTCCGTTCCCCTTTTCTTGTCCTTGTTGCTTTTGCTAACACTTGAGCTTGAAGCACGGAGAGAACACTCAATTGGCAGTCTTATATAAAATTGTTGTTTTCTTGCATTGTTTCTGCCGAACAATTGGTGTATGGGAGAAAGTGGAAAGTGGTTAAATAACCCGCGGAGCATGGAGAGAACAGACTCAACCGGTTGTATATAAATTGCTCTTTTCTGCCATTTTGGGCGTCTTTGTTTGTTGAAAATGTTTATCTGCAGTCAATTGCACTAGATATTTTTGCACGCAAAGACCTTCGTACAGATAATAACGTGCCCACATGCCATCGGCAGAAGTGACGAAAAGTCTATGCCTGGTCTTGAGCAAATAACTATCCACGAATAGAAATGAGGAATGATTATTTCTACACCAAATTACAAGAAGACATAGATCTAGCCAATGAAATGCAAGCTAATAATAATATGGTGGTCGATGTCTTACAAACAAGACACACGTACATTGAATGTATCTACATACACCAGCAACAAGTGCAGCCAGCTCTCACTATCGATGACTACTCCATGATAACGATGGGCTCGTCGGTGGTGTCTCCTTTGGTGCCGAGATCCTCAGGCTCCGGCAGGCCACCGCGTCGAAGCACCTGCACCTCCAGCACCACCTCCCTTTTGCCGCCATCTCCAGCATACCCGGACACCAGCTCGAACACACACGCATCGCCGACCTGCAGCCGGTTGTGGACGGCGAAGTGCTCCCAGCCCTGGTCGAGCCTCTTCAGCTTGGTGTCACCGCAGTAGCTCATGATCCACGAGCTCCCGCGGCACCGGAGCACCACCGCCGCGCGCCTTGCCGGCAGCCGGCGCTGGAAGTGGGTCGGGATGATCTGCACGGTCCGGCGCATGCAAGAAGCAGAGAAGATCAGGGCATGACCAATTGATTATGAAGCTAACCGCCATTGTTGCCTGCTACGAGCGTATGGGAACGTCACGTTGCAGCGCCGTATCATACCAGCAGATAGGGCTTCTGGACGTGCGTCTTGCACATGACGGCGGTGAAGAATGGCCGGTCACCGGAGAGTGGGGTGGTCTCATCATCCTCGCTAGCACGCTGCTGCAAGACCAATTTTTGCACAGAAAAAAAATATGTTCTTAAGCAAAAAACTGTGAAAATCAAAATATTATAAGTATATCCCAACGAGGGACAAGGGAAGGGGAAAATAAAACTGAGGGAGCAAAATATAATTCAGGGTGTGGGGGAGCAGATCACCATGACTACCAGAGAAGAAGAAGCCACTTTACTTGGATGCTCCACTGCTCATTGTGGAGCGACTGTGCAGCCAACTTTAAGGCTTCTGAACCAACCAACCAACCAGCAGTACTATGGAATTAAAGCAAATTAACCGATTTAGCACACATATAGACATATAGTACAGCTGCTCCAAACATAGGCAAGTATTCACTGCACTGCATTTCGTAGCTAGCATGTGATGGAGCTGCCAAGGTGCATCCATCACTCCTAGAGTTATTTTTCCTCTGCTCAATCCATGGGAGTTTCAGCACCCATCATTTATATTTTAGTTTGCCAATTCAACAACTCATCAGAGCTTCATTAACACTGCAGTTTTTTTTCTACAAGGTTAGGATAATGTAAGATCATGTAAAAAAAATCCACTCCCACAGTTCTACAAAATCACATACATTGGCTCCAAGTAATTTCATTTTTTTTCTTACGAGGTTAGAACAATGTAAGATTGTGTACGAAATCCACCCGGCTCCAAGTAATTTCATTTTTTTTCTTACAAGGTTAAACAATGTAAGATTGTGTACGAAATCCACCCCAACAAAATATTATACATGCAACAATATATACCACATGTTACATTCACTTGCGGAATGTTAGATTGTTAGGATTTCAGAGATCAGAGATGCCATCGCTGCTCCCTGGAAAGGCGAAAGAGAAATTGGAAAACAAATTGGAGGTCTACAAATTAGAGTTTGTCGCAAGCAAGTAAAAGAGAAGGACGCAGAACACTAGGTGGAACGCAAGAGTAACTGGCTACCAGTGTACATAAATCAACATATTCTCAATGTTTATCCATTTAGTTCCAACTGCATTATAAGCAACTACCTCTGTAAACAAATATAGGACGTTTTAATTCACTACTTTAGTGATCTAAAACCAGTTTTAATTCACTACTTTAGTGATCTAAAACCATTTTTAACAGAGGGTGCATAAAATAACAAAAAAAGATCTAATAAAAACCATTCTTGTCTCTATGAGCTCTACAAATTAAAGTTTCTTAATCCTGTAAAAGAGAAAAATGCAAAATAGTAGATAAAAAAGAACTGAGTCCAATGAATAGTACTGTAGAATTATTGCAGTTAACTGATTCGGCATACATATGGCACAGCTGCTCACAAACATGAGAGCCTTTACTTCTTACTCCATTTGGAAAGTATTCAGCTGCCATGTGATGAAGCTGCCAAGGTGCGTCCATCAACCATTGTACTGAATCCATGGGAGTTCCAGTGCCCATCATTTATTCCAGTGTAACAATACACCACCTTATTAAGCCGAGCTTCACTAAGCTGCACAGTTTGTAAAATTCTACAAAATCCCATACAATGGCTCCGAGTAATCGCCAAGAATTTTTTACATAGGGGTTACGATAATGTAAAATCGTGTGTGAAACCCCCCAGGAAACATTATACATCCAACAATATATATTCAGGCTCCCTCAGTTTGTGGACCCCAGAACAGCATGGCGGAGTGTTCAGCGTTCAGAGATCAGAGATACATTTGCCGCTGATGAAGTCTACCACTTGCATGACTGCCTGGTCAAGCGCCATCGTCACGGAGATCAGGTTTTGCAGAAACTCCTCGGCTGTTGGCTTCTCCCCATCAACAATGTCAGTCACAGCTTTGACAAAGATAGCAGGTGTCGAGAACAAGTCAGCAACATATGCCACCGCTGCTCCCTGGAATGGCAAATGAGAGAAAATAAAACAAGTATGAGATCTACAAATTAAAGTTTGTTAGCATGTACAAGAGATGGATGCAGAACAGTAACAAAACTTAACATAACATAAATGGGTATATTAGTGCTTATCTATTTAACTTCAACTATAGCATCACCTAGCAAGAACTATACAGATCAGTAAAGAACTACTCAAAGCAATAGTTCAAAACAATGCCCGGGCTCATCTATACCTGATGAACAGTAAATTAAAAAAGAAGTAAAAATAAATAAAAATAAAACCTGAAATTTTTGACATTGAAGATGCTCATGTGCACAACGTGCTTAGAAATTTTCATGGTGCTTGGACATCTGAGGAGTTTGCAAAAAAAAAAAAGAATCGGCTATGAATAGTGTTCTTCAACACACCTGGTTTTTTTTTTGGTAAGAGGTCCTCAGATGTCCAAGCACCACGATATTTTGCACGAACTTTGCGCAAATGAACATCTTCGTTGCTTCAAAATTTCGGATTATTTTTATTTTTTACTATTTTTTGAATTTACTGTTCACACCGTGTGCAGACTAGCAGCATCCTACTCAAAGGCTCTAATAAAAATATAGGTGCCTACAGGAGAACAAGCACCCTGTCAAAATTTTAGATTTCTTAAAGTTGTCCTGGAGCAGTAGGGTGAATAAACTCCATTTGCGTGTTATTTGCTAATGTTTGTAATTCATAAGCTGAACTCTCAAGCAAAAGCATGTACCTCCATATCCTTGACTGTAGCTTCATTGCTCAGTATTGCTGTCTCATCATGGGGGGACATATCCAGAGAATCACCAGTTGACAGTTTCCCAACCTGAAACAGAGGAAGCACAGCAACTTTAGAGAGGTCCCTAGCTCCTGAGCATAGATATGCATTACTGAATGAAAACAAAAAATTCATTTCAGAAACAACACTGTATTGAAATAAACAGCAAGGCATATTCATGTATATTCATGCCGTCAAGTATGGCCAAAAAAATAATCCAGCAGATTGACAAGTGGCAACAACTAGCATCCAGTTAAGCCCTATAAGGGCATCGCCAACACTGGGCGCTAACCCAGGGCACCAGGATTTGTTCCCCGATCGATCGGCAGTTGGGCATTCCAAACCTGGCGCCAGCTACGGCATCGGCGCAAAAAGGGGAACCGGGCGCTTGGGATTTTTTTTGCCCCACAAGATAAGTGGCGAGTTCAGCGGACGGCTTATTAGCATCCGAGATTAGCGGTTTACACTGTAACAAGAGGCGCTAAGTTCCTTCTATAATTCTACGAGATTTACTTTGTTCTCTAAGCGCCTATACAAGCGCTTTCCAATGAAGATGCCCTAACTTACCTTCAAATTGAGTTCCTTCACTATATTCGGGGTTTCAAATGTTTTTCGTGCTCCAATTCCATAACTGTCAAAGACCTACACAAGAAAGACCATGTCAACATCAATAAGGTTTGAACAGAGAATGAAAGAATGACATAAGAGAGGAAATTTCTACAGAAGAAATAACATACTAAGCCACCACAAACGTAAGCATTTAGTTCCACATGTTTAGCCGTGATGATACAAACAGAGCAGAGAACTCCTACTTATTGGGAGAATATGGATTGGATTATTGAATTCATTTGGTAAAATTAGCTATGCACAATTCTGCACACATATGACTTCCTAATTTCAAACAACACTGAAGCTTATCAATGGAGTCCTCTTACAAGAAAATGGATGCAATTACACTGTGGATAGAGAAGAAACATAAGACAGGACTCACAGGAATGGGTATTCTCCTGTCATGGAAAGCAACATCTGAAGCTAAGAAGACATCCCCAATACCTGCTCCTCTGGCCTAAAACGCAGCAAGACAGAAGATCAGCAAAATTGTAATATGCACAAACAGTAGCATAAATGTTTGAACCAATGAAAAGACTACCTTAAAACCACCAGCAGTACCAGCGTTGATGATAAGGTCTGGCTTCAACAATTGTATAGAAGCATAAGTCACAAGAGCTGCGGATACTGTACCAACACTGTCAACCCCTGAAAGAGATTAGCTCTTGGTAAGGAACGAAGTTGATTATGGACAATTATATCAAACAAACCACACTTTTATGAGAAGTCGATCAGGAAAACTGATCCACAGAGAACATGTCCTTGCAGCCAGCTGGGAATACCGGCAAAGTGGTAAGAACTTACCAAGCACAGGGTCTTTTCCAGGCCAGACGAGATCGATGTGGAGGCCTTTGTAGTCGCCATGGTACCGAGTCCAAGGGGCACCTTTAGGAAATCTGTTAGGTGTGTGCCGACAAAGAAAGGTGTTAGCTTGAGAGCATCCAAAGAAAACTGAGGACCAACTGGTTCCAGCCTAATTCATGTATAGAGCATCTTGGGTTCAGTTATACAGTAACTAGCCATCCAACAAATCTGCTCAACGGAAACCGACTGCTGCTAAATTTTCCCAGCTCGCAATCCATTCCAGCAACAAATTTATGCTGCACCTCCGCGCAGACCCAATCCTTGCGGCAACAAGACAGGAAATCTATCTAGGCATACACTTGCATCTAAACTCCACTGTATTTTTGGAGCTGCGAACAGAGCTAGTGGGCTACGCGTATTACCGCAGAACAACATGCCAAGTAACTAACTACTCAACTAGCATGCCATATCGACCAGTAAGTAGCTGCTCATCCGTTTCTAAGTTCTGAATTCTGAACCAAAAAGGGGGAGGGGGGGGCACTGACATGGAATCATCGGCGGCCGCCTCGACGAGCTGGAACCGGGTGACGAGCGGGAGCGCCTCCGTCTGCATCGCTGCAACCAACCAGACCCCCACACAGTGAGCAAACAAGCATAGCACCAGGAGGGAATCTTCCACGGGGAAAAGCGCACGCACCTATGACGACGAGGACCTTGGAGATGGCGCCGGCCCCGGAGGCGGCGGCCGGCTCTTCGGAGGATGGCGGCGCCATGGCCGGAGGCGGCTGCGGCTGCGGCGGCGCGGGATCTGGTCGGCGACGGCGGCGGCGGCGGCGGGCGAGGAGGTGCCAAAGCCGCGGTTGGATTCCTTATACACTTCCGTGGGGTGGCATGAATGGCGCCGCTCCCCGTCCCACCTGCCCACCGGCCACCAGAATTATTCGGCCCAGTAAGTGAGGCTGGGCTGGCTGACTCACCTCCACAAGGCCCATTCATCCTGCCTCGCTAGACTACAATGGCGCCATATATCTAGAAAAATATATATTTGCTCAAAAAAATCAAGAAAAATGTATATGTATTACTCAAAAATAGAAAATATATACATGTATTATATTAATCAAAAAATAGAAAATATATTTGTGTGTGTCTGAAAAAACAAATCTAGAAAAAATATATATACATATGGAGCTAGTGCTATGTCTCGCTTATTGGAACACCGAAAGAACCCTCGAAAAACCACAGTTACAGGTAATAGCTCAACTGGTGTGTCCACTCGTCACCATATGTCACGTGCTTGGTTTTGGATATGTTTTTTTATTTTTCCGTATGTGTTTTCAAGTTTTAGATGGATTTTCCCCCTTTTCAGTGTCCGCTTGGTTTCTTACTATGTTTTCGAGAAATTTGTTTTGCATAGGAAAAAATGTGGTGCTTACACCAGAAGCACAGATTTACTCCGTGTGAAAGCACATATTTTCTTCCCTGAGAAGCACAGTTTTTCTACTCGGGAAAAAATTACGCTTCCAAAAAAAGCATACATTTGCTTCCGCGAGCTCCAAAAAAGAAAAAAGAAACATAACCTGGGCTTCCAAAAAAAGTTAAAAACCGCAATACGGGTTTCCGGGCTCCCATTTTTTCTTCCTTTTATTTGTATTCGTATTTTTATGTGAACTGGATTTTTGAGTTTAAAAAATGAGTTTTTTGGTTTTTGTGATTTTTCCATTAAAACTTATTAACAAGAAATCTAGTTTCGAATAACTCGGCATGAGAAATCAGACGGTGAAAACGGTTCCGTATTCAGACGCATAGTTCAAGAGATTGAACATGTTGAAAAATTAATCTATGAAAAAAGGAAAATTCCCAAATTGCGATTAGTGGCGTACATGCAGTATGACATTTGTCAAATCAGAGAAGGTGGGGGAGTAAGCTTTGCGAGGGGTATCTCTTAACTAGTGATTTCGTTATTTACATGCTAGTACATGGGGTACACCTCTCTAAACATAACAGTGCAGCCCATCAGACTAGACTATGTAAGTACTATATTGTTTTCTGTTTTGGGAACCTTTCTACAAGATTTCAACCGATTTTTTCTGGCAGATTTTCACTGTTTTATCTTCTCTCTTTTGGGTATTTTTGGCATTTTCTTTCAAAAAAAAATCATGAACACGTCTTAGAGCCATGATTTCAGTCACCATGAAGCATCCAATTTGCACGCCCTCTCTGGAGCCAAAACAATTCCTGCTGATGGGCAACGCTTGTGTCTGTACTGTGTTAAAAAACCCATCTCCTGATGGGCGGCCCAACAGAGATCCGCCGAAGAAATCCTAATTCCTAATTCGTCTACCTTACATTTTGTACAGTCCATCAAAGAAATCCACCCAACAAAGACTAGAAATCTTCCCAGCGGAAACCGCATGTCGCTAAATTTTCCCTTCCTTATAACGCTGTGAGGTTGCTTCATTGGCGCTGCTTCTGGTCTTATTTCCCCACGGGCCGCATTATTAGGCCCCGTAAGTAGATTCGAGCTTGTTGCAACTCAACAACATTTGGCCCATTTATTTTGTGGGGCTGAGACTACTAGGAATGCTATTGAAGGATTGACCGCGAGAGCTATGTCTCGCTTATAGAGAGACCATAGCTTCTCTCATAGAAGGTTTTATTACCTCGCACAGAAACTGGGCGCGACCCGGTTATTTTTTTTCATCAATCGCTAGACTGCGATGCTCGCGGACGAGCAATGGATTCGCTAGTTCGAATTCATTTTTTTCCTTCTATTTGTTTGCTTCTTCTTCTCCGGGTTTTTTGTTTTTCCTTTGTTTTTTACCGGTTTTCTTCATTTTTTTCATGGTTTACTTTGGTTTCTCTATTTTATTTGCTTTTTCATTCGTTTTGTTCTTTTATTTCTCGGATTTCACCGATTTTTTGATATTTTTTCTTGATTTTTATTATTTCTTTCTCAGGTTTCGTTGGTTTATTTCGGTTTCTTTCTTCTTCTTTTCTTAGTTTTCATCGATTTTCTTTGTTTTTCGTTATTTCGTTCTTGGTTTCGTTCTTCTGCGTTATTTCCTATGGTTTTTCATTCTTTTTTCCTTGTTATTCTATTCGGCTTTCTCTGGGTTTCTTCATTTTTCTTGGTTTTTGTTGATTTTGATCAGTCTCGTTTTTTTCAGCATGTGTTAACTTATTTTAAATACTCATTCAATATGTTTTTATACACCAGAAACATTTTTATATATACGTTTAAAGTTTTGGAAAAACATGATTAACATTTTTTGAGAACTTATATTTTTGGATGTCTACTTTTTTCCATACACATTGTTAATTTTTGGTATACACTATCTAATTCTTTTTTCTAATACATGTATTTTGTATACACACCATTTTTAAAATACAAGATTAACATTTTTTAACACATGGTCAACTTTTTCTATACACATTTAACTTTTTTCAAAATGCTTCATTATTTTGTTTTCAAATGCAAGATTAACTTTTTTCAATACATGTCCGACATTTTTTCTGTACACATTTACTATTTTAAAATGCTTGATTAACATTTTTAAATGCTTTTTTAACTTTTTTTCAAATGCTTGATTAATATTTTTTAAATACATGATCATGTTTTTTCACACACATTGTATATTTTTTCGTATACACGAGAAACATTTTCTCTATAGACATTTATCATTTTTCAAATGCTTGGTTAACATTTTTTCCAAATATTTTATGTATCTAGTTTTTGTAATATATTTTATTTGTAATATTTGGAAGTATAAACAAAAGTAAAAAATGAATGCAAAAAACAAAAAGAAAGTGGTTGTTTTCTCTAGCTCCTGGGCTGGCCCGTCTCACGGTGCGCTTGACGCGAGGGTTCCCATCGTCTTGCTATAAGCGAGACATAGGGGCACCCAGACATAGCAATGGATTGCTCTTGCTCAGTCTATACAAAGCAATATCTTTAAATTTATTTCTTTCCTCACGCCTCCTAGTCCTATCTCCTACTATGTGTGTACCTGTATCGTCTCAACTGATGAACATCTCGCATGTTTCTTTTTTATTTTGGAAATAAACATCTCACTTGCTTATCTTTAGTGCATCTTATTTGTGACAGTGTAGTGCAACCTATATTTGCTACTCCCCATCAGGCCGGCCCTGAGATTTTGAGTGAAGTGCACTGTAGGTTCTTGAACTATTTCAGGAGTGTCACATAGGTTCTTAAACTATGAAAATCGTCATACAGGTTCTCGAAGTGCAGTAAGTGTGTCATCCAGGTTCAAAATCTGCCTGACCCCATCTGATTGGCCAGCTAGCACCGTTAACCGTGACATGCCGGACAGGGGGCCCCACAGGATAACGGATCTTGGTGGACAGTGCATCGTCGAACAATTTTCGTACGCGATGAACAGTGTATGGGTGACGAGTAAATTAAAAAAAATAGCAAAAAACAGTCAAAAAATGTTCACAAACGATAAATTCGAAAATCTTCACAAACGATAAATTCCAAAAATATTTGTTCATTACTTTTAAAAAATGTTCACAAACAATAAATTTGAAGATGTTCACTGACGGTAAATTTTGAAAATATTTTAAAAACATATTTGTTCACAACTTTAAAAATATATGTGGTTTGCGACATAAAAATATGTTCATGAACATTAAATTTGAAAAATATTTGTTCACAACTTTATAAAAATGTTCGCGAATGATAAATTTGAAAAACTTTTGTGATTTGAAAAAATGTTTGTGACTTGTGACTTTAAAACAATGTTCGCGAACGATAATGTACAAAATGTTTATTAAACATACTTTTGATTCTTGACTTTCATAAAAACATTCTCAAACAAAAAATTTGAAAATGTTTGCGAATGATAAAGTTGAAAATGTCCGTGGACGGTAAATTTGTAAATGTTCACTAACGATTAATTTTAAAAATATTTGTGATTCACGAACATTTTTTTAAACTCGTAAACATTTAAAAAAAATGTGGTTCGCGAATTTAAGAAAATGTTCACGAACCCTAAATTAAAAAAATTATTGTGGTTAGTAACTTTAATAAATTTTTGTGAACGATTAATTTGAAAATGTTCGTGAACGATTAATTTGAAAATGTTCACGAACGATTAATTTGAAAATGTTCCTGAACAATAAATTTGAAAATGTTCTTAAACAAAAATTTTGAAAAATATTTGTTCACGAATTTTAGAAAATATTCATGAACAATGATTTTGAAAATGTTCATGAACGATAAATAAAAAAACCGCGAACGATAAATTTGAGCCGGTGCGCCAGTGACTGTTCAATTGGCGCTCTGTTTATCTCATATGAAAAACTATTCGCCGGTGCACTATTGACCAATGTCTGTTACCTTGTGGGTCCCCCTATCCGACGTGTCACGGTCAACGGCACCAGCTGGCCACTCAGATAGGGTCAAGCAGATGTTAGACTTGTATGACACACTTACTACACTTCGAGGACTTGGATAGTGATTTTCATAGTTTGAGGACCTATGTGATACCCCAAAAATAGTCCAAGGACCTACAATGCACTTTACTCTAAGATTTTTGGGGTCCGGAACGAAACTAAAACCTGCGCCCCCTTAATATAAACATCAAAATAGTACTGATAATACAATTTTGTAGCCATTTTTTGATATTGGAGATCTAAGTTGAAAATGCCGTCACTAGCTGGCATCCTTCTCCACTACGCTTTTAATTTTCTAAAGGGAACACTTTTCATACCGGCAAATTTAGCAGGCTTCCTTCTTGAGCTTTTTTAGGGTACCCTGTAGTGAATAAGGACCGTCCATCCGCAAAATCAAACGGCCATGACCGACCTGTACTGCTGCAATCAGGCCAACAACATGGCAAGCAGTATTAGTAGCACCGGTCGTTGTCGACCAACCAGTATACATGTTCTGAGGGCATTCTGGGACTTCTACGATTCACCTCGCACCGACCCACCCCGCCCGTTGTTCTCATCTATGGACTCTGGTAGAGTTCCGGTGGCAACCACCGTGCCTCCTCTTTCTTCTCCAGCCCGCCTTCCCTCGCTCAAGAAGCCCGAGTCTCGTTCCTTCCCCGTGCATGGATCCGGCGCTCGACTGCGTGGCGTAGGCCTCGGCCCAGACCGTGCTCTTCTTCTCCAATAGGTCCGACAGGACGGCCATGAGGCGTTGGCTTGCGCTCCTCCCATGGCTGGCTGAGCGCTCGTTTTATCTTGGTTCACAACGGCAGCGAGGAAACCACTTGGCGCCGTTGTCCGTCAACGCGGAGGCTTGCCATGTGCAGAAGTTCGTCGTCCCGTCCATGACGACCAGGCAGGATGGAGGAGGGCGTTGAGGTAGCCGTGGTCGCCAAGTGTTGGTTCCATGTATGTATGTATGTGAGGAGAGCATGGCGGCGATGGGAGCAAGCAGGCGATGCCGATTACAAGCTATTACTACGAAATAGGCTGGCATCTTGGCCCATCAACAATCCCGTTTCAACGGTGAGATTTAATTATACTGGTCCGCTCACGCCAAGCAGTATAGGGTACCATAAAAAAGCTCTCCTTCTTCACCGCACTTTTAATTTTCTCAAGGGCACGCTCATCATACCTGCAAATTTAGTTGGCAATCAGTTTCTTTTGTCCATGCCATCATTTCTAGCTAGTACGTCTATAGTTTCAGCACACGACAAGGAGACAACGCATGGGAGCAGATGGAGTATAGTGACTCGTTGGTCACTTGTGCAAGCGAACAGGCATGATATCAGTGTTAGTGCTTTTGACTGTTTTTTTTTTTAGAAATGGAGGCGTGCCCCCGGCCTCTGCATCATGACGATGCATGCAGCCATCTTATTAAACAATTCACGAAGTAGCACAAAGTCATCAAAGTATTACAAATGGAAAAGGAAAGTACATGCTAGCAATGACCGGAAAGGCAAAATGAAGGATAAACTTTCTAAACTCCTATCCTGTTATGCGACCGCCATCCGAACCGGTTGAATATAGCCCATGCTACCATCTCCCACTGGTTGCACCTAGTAACCAAAGGCTCCCTTGATTTGAAAGGAGTGAGTGATGACCACGTAAAGGAGTGCTTTTGACTTGTTGGACTAAGTAATTTCATGAATTAAGGATCTCACAGAAGAAATGTTGTATCAATTTGGAACCTAGGAATCATAAGGAGGTCTCGCCGACTTCTTTTTGCCGAGCTGGATTGCCAAGCTTCATGAGCTCTTTCCAGGAAGCTTGGGCTTGGCTTGTTGGAACATCAGGGTGAGCCAAACACAAGCAAAGCCTTCTCAAGCCTCGAGCCATGCTTCGAGCCCCTAGCTATATGTTCTATCTTACGTTTGCTCGACTGTGTAGCGCAAGTCACTAGGCAACCCGGCACGGCTTGTCGAATCGGCCTTTTCATGTCATACGTCGAAGAGCTCACTAGCCTGCTAACTAATTTTAGAACACCAACAAATATCACTGAGTTTATCATTCGATCCTAGGACCGAAGTAGTCAAGGGACATAGCTAGTCCAGAATAAATTCCTCACTAACGATTCAGAGCAAAGCACAAAGATTCCGGGTGAACATTCATGAAGCAGCACTGGCACGTGCAGCCATTGCCTCCATGAACCACATGTTTCAGCGTGTTCAATGAACCACTCTCATGGCAGGCATTGATGGTGAAGGGACAACCACACAGTGAAGTGACAATGTCAGGATGGTGGTTTTTGGTCCATGAGGGCCTATTGTGTATGGATTAATTGGTAGTTTCCTGATAAATA
>NC_053028.1:14269959-14473278 GCF_003073215.2 Triticum urartu
CTACCAAAAAGTAAACACTTTTTTCCAAATTACGAAAAAGGGTTTTACCATGCTTTATAGATAAAGATGAAAACACCGAGCCTTACAACGAAGGCAAAAAAGGTCAATAACAAAAACATAGAAGATGATCAAGAATAACTGACGTGCTTGAAATCCACCAAGAACATGCTTGAGCATTGAGGACCTTGGCGAATCTTATATCTTGCCATCGTTATGACAAATTAATGGGACAATCCCACCGCCGGAGTAAGACCATCCATCGCCAGTTATCATGAGGTCAAACACTGTTCTCACGACATCCGTTGTGCTTCCGAAGAAGGACCTTGCCCTCTCGCCCATGACTGGAGAGTACCTATCGTCGGCAGATTGGGCAGCTCACCCCTCGAGCATTAATGAAGAATACCAATAGGTTGCCGTGGAGCGGGCGGCGAGCGCAGTGACCTCACCTCAACCTCTACCCATAGCGCACACTAGTAGCTGCCTAACGGAATAACCATTAAAGAAACGGAGCAGAGCAACCGCCAGCTGCTGCCCATCACAACGTTGATGACCCAACCTCAGCCCCACTATCCCAATGCGACAGCTTCTAGAATAAAAAGAATGTCGAACCATTACCGCCACCGAATCCAACAGATTTTGACCATTCTCCCATGATACGTAGCCGTGCGGGAGGGAGGGGGTGGGATTGACCTCAATTTATCCTAATAGAGGAGAGAACGATGCGCAACAACATCGAGATCGTGATCGTCGCCACTGGCAAAGGGTTTCTTCTGATCCAGGATCCCCGTCCCCAACTTCCCCAACCAGCCACTAGATCCGGCAAACCAAAGGCCGTCGGGGTCGATAGACGGCGGGTTAAGACGATGAGTGCATGAAGAGGCCACCATCTTTAGATACGCCACCTAGGGAAGCCTTGGATACAAGACCATTGCCAGTCGCCACCACGCTTGGCCGCACGACCAAGTGGAGGACCCACTAGCACCCGCTCCAGCCTTGCCTAGTGCGGAACCATGGGTCATCGGAGACTTCTCCACCATCTTTATCTGTAGCAGCGCAAGCATGCCACTACATGCTTTCGAGAGAGATGCCAGCAGTGAAGCTATGGTCCCCGGATATATTTTCCATCATAAAAAACACCCACAATTGCTCTTTTTGCATGTTTACTTTTTTGCCACATTGCCATATCACTACTTGCTTTTAATCTTATAACTACCCAGAATGAAACTGACAACCCCTTGCCTTTTCTGGGTGCAAGCAATTTATTTGTAGAGCACAACTAGGACCTGACTTCAGGTGCGCACAGTGACCAGATGCGGCTTAACCACCAACGGGATGAGAGGCTTAGCACCAGCACGACATCCCATATCCCACTCTCCACGAGCAGCCATCTGCATGTGTTATTTGGTCCCACTATTTGCTTCTCTAGATTATCAAGGTGACAAGGAAATTGGACGGGCAGGATGGTCTGCCACACATCTTCAAGTCACACCACGAACTTCAAGGTACAATTTTCTTGGTGGTACGGTATTTTCTGAAGGTAAGTTACTTCCGGCTGTGTGCCCATGAAATGGTTGAGCTTATGGAGAGTAGAGAATGGTGGTGTGCTCGGGAGACTAACATATGATTACGCTGTCTCCGGATGGCTTGAAGTGTTTCATTCTCGATTCCTCTCATTCTCAAGTTAGCCTCTCATTTTTTTGTTGATTCCCACGTCGTCGTTGCTAATAGTGGGTCTAGAAGATTTTAGTCATGGTGCTCAACCTCAGCGCTGACTCTAGTGAAGGATGGAGTATGCACCTGGTCGATAGCCATGTATATATACACAGATATATATAATACTTTTCTTTTGCCGTGCAAGGTCTGGTTGGTGAGAATATTTATCTGTGATCAATATTCTAAGGTCTGTTCATACATAGAACGACTTATAAAGTGGTGACCCTCTGCAATGTTATACATAAAGAGTTGTGATGTTATACTTCAAGCTTGCTGGACAACTATCTTAATCGTTTCAAATTCGCGAGCCAAATCATTTAGTTTTTTTTTTGTTAACTAATGCTTCTCTCCAAAGAAACATTTAAACCATTCAAGCCTATTACCTAGATAAGAAAACAACACATAAGCGAAAATGGTGGAGTCCGATAACACAATTTGTATGAACAACCAAAATGCAGGTCGAAGAACACTAAACCATAAAATGGTGGAGGCTCTAATCCATCTTCAGAAAGTTACAGCCTCTCTTCGGACACAGTGGCAAAACCTATTGTGTTTTGATCCATTGTGATACATTCTGAATCATTTACGTACGTGATGGTTATGTGATGGTACGTACGCGATGATGATGTGATTGACACGCGGTTGGACTTGTGATGTAATACAATATACATCTTGTCGTATTGATCTAGCTCAATTCCTCTTCATTAGGCCAATAGGTGTCTAAAGGTCAATTGCACCCTCGATCGACTTCAGGTAAATAGGAGAACATGTTGATAACCTTGGAATGCAATTATTTTTCAAGAAAAAGACCCATGGAATGGTTAAGCTTATTATCTTATATTGTAACAAATTAGTTGAGAGTGATATGATCCAGTTCCTTATGTCCCCAATGTCCCCCTTGCGTGGTAGCATGGGTGTCATGCCTATGGGTCGCCCGTACCAATGATTATTGCATGTCCAGTTCATATATTTTTGCACATGCCTATGGCCGAGATGGTATGGTACGACTATGAAAGATGAGTGGCAGGCCCTTGCTCGGTCTTGCTCGTTTTTTTATTTTTTCAAAAGGTGGTCGAAACCCCGCCTATACATCATGCACAAAACCATCTTTGTTGATTATTAAACAAAGTTATGAAAATAATATACATAGAAAAAACCGAAGGCACCACTTACACCTACAAACTCAATAATGTGGAATGCCATCACTCCCCCAACATCTAGAACCGGGATCACCGCTAATCCACCCACACGACTTATCACGGGACTGCACTCGGTGCAGCAAACCAAAATTGTATACCACATGCACACATTTAGGAGCCACAACTACGATCGAACTGCTTACCCACATCTCAAAGAGAGATTCGCATCATCCTTGCCAGGCCTGCCATCTGTCGACGTCGCGACGGTGTCAAACAACACCACCGCCCTACGCTCATCCATCCAGACACATCTATCGCCGAATCTCAGCTGCACTACCCCACCAAGATCCGGCGTCGTTGGCGCGGTAGATGCGACACCGCTCCACCTACAAACCTCCACACAACGGCTGGCACTCGAGTCCATGCCACCCGGAGCCCACCATCGATAGCAACCTCCTAAGACGGGGCCTCCATGGAGGGTACAAAGCGCATGGCGCTGCCACTACCCAATACAAGGCAGATTTTGGACTTTCTTCTGGGAGGTGGTCGGTGTGGATAGGAGGGGCCTCGGCTTCGCTTCGAAGGAAGGTAATGCCGCCAAGTGACATCCCCGCTGCTGGGCCGAACTAGCCGAACAAAGTTTCCTCTAGTCCCAATCCTACACCACCAACCTCCATCAGCCTTGGATCCGGCAGCCTAGCCGTCAACCAAAACCTACAGAGAAGAAAGTTCCATGGGGGCTCTACCCACTAGATCTGACAATGAGGAATATCGAGAAGAGCAGCCAGAGCAGAGCAGCAACCCAGTCGGATCAAGGACGATCCGACCGGAAGCCAGGGACGGATGCAACTGCTGCACCGCGAGTGCACACCCATGTCGTCAACGCACCATCACCGAATACCGCCGCTAGTAGTGCCACCACCACGCCGCTGCGCCCCACGCGAGTCCGGCGCCTCTACTCGATTTGACCGTCCTGCGGCAGCCGATGCGAGCGTGTGAAGGGGAGAGGAGCCTCGCCGCCACCAGAGTTTTCTAAGTACGTGTCGCGATCTAGCCAAAGGAATGGTGGTCCATCACATTTCTTACTATTATTCCACTTCTTAGAAAACTCTGGTGTGATTGGAGGAACTATACATCCTTTTCCTATCCTAGATGGGTGCACCATAATTTTGTATATTATACATTGCAACTTTGATATTTTGTTGACCTTTAAAATTCGATGTCTATATCTTGCTTCATCTTAGAGAAATGAAAGAATATGTTGAATTACATTCATCATCAACACCTAACTCATGGACACGCCATCCCTCCTTGAGAAACCTAAGCTCGGTACAAGCATACAATGCTCAGATACATCCGTCTTTTTCAGCCCATCTACCACCATCCCACTTGAACACTGCTAGCGCATTGATTATGATGTTCCATGACAGGTGAGGTCGTGTGTGTCATTCCATCGAAGAACTTCCTAGCTTCACATATTTTCCTTACACGTCACAAACCAACGTGGAAAGCAACTGCATGGACCTTCAGGATTGTGGCTCCGTGGGCCCATTCCCCAATTACATACTGAGCAACCAGGGAGATCCAGGCGATGGCGGTGAGTGTATCCAGAAGGTAGGAGAGCAGAGCTAGGAGCCGACCTCAGGGGCTCGCGGTAACCAGAGGTGGCTTAACTGCCAGTGGGACCAGAGGCAGAGCACGACATCCCATGTGCCAATCTTCACGCCCAGCAATCTGACGTGTGTTTTCTGGTGCCACTATTTGCTTCTCGAGATTTAATTGAACCAAGACTCCAATCGTGGTACATCCTGCTTTAGCGGTTGTCTACAGTACAATTGTCACACGGGTCTGATGTATTCGGATGGAACCTATATGGGAATGGACAATTCTTAGTGTAGTCTATGTATATAACATTAATCTAGTTTGAAGTGTCAGTTGATAATAACAAGATCTGGAAGATCAAGATACCTCTTAAGTATAAATTGTTTGCATGGTATCTTCGTCGCGGAGTGATACTTACTCAACATAACCTTATTAAGAGGAATTGACATGGAAGTCCGCAATGTGTCATTTGTCATCATGATGAGATAGTAAACATTTATTCTTTCAATGCAAATCGGCTCATTCTATATGGTCAGTCATCTAGATAGCTTCTGGCTTGTATCCTCCTTGTAGTGTTGCTAATGTATTTGACAACTGGTTACATGGGATAGATCACAGGCTTAGAACTCTTCTTATGGTGGGATTGCTTGCCGTCATTTGATCGTTTGGCTATGTAGAAGTGATAAGGTCTTTAACAATAAAAGTACTTCCCTCATGCAGGTTACATACAGATGTACTGGCACTCTTAGTTTCTGATCATCTCTACAATGCATGGAGAATCGAGACCTGTTTACGGAGGTGTGTACACGATTGGAGGACACAACACGGGATACTTTTACCGAACATGGGTGGCAGTATGATCTTAGGATTGGCCCACCTCTGCTTTAGGCATTATACAGACTCTACATGTTTCTTTGTATTTCACTTTTTTTAATTTCATTTGTGCGAGAGAACTTTGTTTGTCTGTGTGCATCTCGGTTATGCAAAGACCAGTTGTAATGCTTAAACTTTTTAAGTAAGAAAGCGTCCCTTTTCAAAAAAATTGCTTTCAAGTAAGAAAGCGTCCCTTTTCAAAAAAATTGCTTCTCAACATTATCCAGCTGACAAGTAAGATGGATAGGATGGCCTGCCCCATATCTTTAAGTCAAACTTTGGAAGAGGATCCAACTCTAATGAACACACCAAGAACTTCAAGGATAATGGGACTGGGAAGTACGGTATTTTCTGAAGGCGTGTTACTTCTGGCTGTGTGCACAAGAAATGGTCGAGCTTATGGGGAGTAGAGAATGGTATTGTGCAAGAACAACTAACGTATGATTACAGCGTCTCTGCATGGCTCGAAGTGTTTCATTCTTGATTCCTCCCATTCTCAACTTAGCCTCTCATTTCTTTCTTGATCCTCTCATTTTCGTTGCTAACAACTGGTGAATTTAGGCTGAACCTCACTGCTGACTCTAGTAAGACATGGAGAATGCACCTGGACGATGGCCATGTATATATACACAGACATGTATAATACTTTTTTTCCCATGTGCAAGGTGTGGCTGGTGAGAATTTATATCTGGGATCAATATTCTAAGGCCTTTCCTGTAACGCCCGGGTAATTAAGCTACAGTGAACCTCTGCTAATGATGCCACGTCACCTCGATTACTATTCCTAATCACGTGCTAGTTCGAAACTGATTCAAATTCAAATTCAAAATCAACCAAAGGATAAAAACTTTTAAAAATTTAAAACAAAAATGTTCAGGGTGTGCAAATAAATGCCTAGGAATTTATGGTGTGGGATCCATGCCTTTATAAAAGACCTAAATACTTAAAATGAATTAAAACAGAAAAGAAAATAAATAAAGAAAAGAAAATGCAAAAATAGAAAACAAACAAAAAAAATAAAAGGACCCCCCCCCACTGGGCCAGACGGCCCAGCCGGCTAGGCCACCAACCGGCCCAACTGGGCAAAGGCCCAGCCGGCCACCCCCTTTCCCCTTATCCCCCCGCGACCCAAACCCTAACCCCCACGACCTCCCCCACTCGCCCCCTCCCCCAGTCGCTCTCCCCCCTCCTCCCCGATCCAGATCGGATCGAGGGGACGAGCCCGCTCCCCCCCACCTCGCGACGCCACCGCCCCGGATCTCTCGCGCTACGCTCCCCAGCGCCACCGGTGCCGCGTCCCTCGCCAACGCCGTCGACGCACGCCGCCGCCTCGGCCTCGTCTCCTCCCCGTCGACGCCGTCCCCGTCCCCCTCCACCGCGGTCTTCCCCGACCGCCCCCGAGCCCACTGCCCCGTTGCCCTACTCCCCCCCCCCGGTGAGCTCCCCCCCCTTCGCCCTCCTCTCCCCCTAGGTCGCCTCGGCCATCGCCACTCAACGCGCTCTGGCGCCACCGTCGCCCGCACCGGGCCGTCCCGCCCCCGGCCCCTCCCCGCTTCCCCGTGCGGCTCCCCTGCCGCGGCCGCCTTTGCTCGCCCGTGCCCTCCTGTGCGGTCGCCCGCACCTGCCGCCCCTGGCCTCGCCGTCCCGCTATGGTGGCCGCGCCCCGCGCCACCGCGTCACCTCGCCGCTGACCCCGCGCCGCCCCTCGAAGCTTGCCGCCGGAGCGAGCCGCTCCTTCTGGCCGCTCCTGCCGCTGCACCTGCCGCCACCGCCGCTGCTTAGCACCGCCTCGCCTCCACTGCTGCCCGTCGCCGCCTCCCTGCCGCTAGCCCAGGGCCCGTTCGGGTGACAGCCGTCGCCGCAGCGCCCAAAACCCGTTAAGGCCCCCTGTGCCTATGACAGGGGGGCCCCACCGCCCCAGGACGTTTTAATTAAAAAAGAAGAAGAAAAAAAAGAGAATTAAAAAAATAAATATATAATAATAATTAACTAATTAACTAATTAATTAATTAATTAATTAAGGAATTAATTAAGTTAATTAATTATAATTAGATTAACCTAATCACTAATTAACCTAATTAACTGTTAGTTAATTAAAACAGAGTATGACGAACGGGACCCACCTGTCAGGTTGACCTGGTCAACTGCTGACGTCATGATGACGTCAGCAGACACTATTCTGGATAATGTTGATTAAATTAATTAAATAAATCCTAAAAATGATTTAAATCTTTTTAAGTTTATATAAAATAAACCGTAGCTCGGATGGAAAAACTTTGTACATGAAAGTTGCTCAGAATGATGAGACGAATTCGGATACGCAGCCCGTTCGTCCGCCACGCATCCCTAACCTATCGAACTCGCAACTTTCACCCTCCGGTTCACCGATGCGAAACGCGAAACACCGGGGATACTTTCCCGGATGTTTTCCCCCTTCACCGGTATCACCTCATACCGCGATAGGGCACCTTTAACGCCGTTACTTGTCATGTCATGCATCACTATGCATATGCTTGCATTATATTTATTGTTTCTTCCCCCTCTTCTCTCGCTAGACACCGAGACCGACGCCGCTGCTACCCAGTACGACTACGGTGTTGACAACCCCTCTCTCTTGCCAGAGCAACCAGGCAAGCCCCCCCCTTTGATCACTAGATATCGCCTACTCTTCTCTATACTGCTTGCATTAGAGTAGTGTAGCATGTTACTGCTTTCCGTTATTCCTATCCTTATGCATAGCCTGTCCTTGCTACTACTGTTGTTACCATTACCTGCTATCCTACTTCTTAGTTTAGGATGCTAGTTTATCATCAGTGACCCTACATTCTTGTCCGTCTGCCATGCTATACTATCGGGCCGAGATCACTCGGGAGGTGATCACGGGTATATACTATATACTTCATACATGATACAAGTGGTGACTAAAGTCGGGTCAGCTTGTGGAGCACCCGCGAGTGATTCACGGATTGGGGGCTGAAAGGACCTTTGTCCCAACGGCCCTCTGTGTGGATCTTTGTGGCGAAGCGACGGGGCAGGTTCAGACCACCTAGGAGAGAGGTGGGCCTGGCCCTGGTCGGCGTTCGCGGATATTTAACACGTTTAACGAGATCTTGGTATTTGATCTGAGTCTGGCCATTTGGTCTATACGCACTAACCATCTACGCGGGAGTAGTTATGGGTATCCCGGCGTCGTGGTATCAGCCGAAGCCTTCGTGACGTCAGCGACTGAGTGGCGCGCGCCGGATTGGACTGGAAGGCCACTAGGCTAGGTCTGCTTTCAGCCGCGTTCGCAACGTGCAGGTGTGCTAAGGGCGATGGGCCCAGACCCCTGGGCGCTTAGGTTTAGACCGGCGTGCTGACCTCTCTGTTGGTCTAGGTGGGGCTGCGACGTGTTGATCTTCCGAGGCCGGGCATGACCCAGGAAAGTGTGTCCGGCCAAATGGGATCGAGCATGTTGGGGTATGTGGTGCACCCCTGCAGGGAAGTTAATCTATTCGAGTAGCCGTGATCTTCGGTAACAGGACGATTTGGAGTTGTACCTTGACCTCATGACAACTAGAACCAGATACTAAATAAAACACACCCTTCCAAGTGCCAGATACAACCGGTGATCGCTCTCTCACAGGGCGACGAGGGGAGGATCATTGGTTAGGGTTATGCTATGCGATGCTACTTGGAGGTCTTCAGTCTACTCTCTTCTACATGCTGCAAGACGGAGGCTGCCAGAAGCGTAGTCTTCAAAAGGATTAGCTATCCCCCTCTTATTCTGGCTTTCTGCAGTTCAGTCCACCGATATGGCCCTTTACACATTTACCCATGCATATGTAGTGTAGCTTCTTGCTTGCGAGTACTTTGGATGAGTACTCACGGTTGCTTTCTCCTTCTTTCCCTCTATCCCTTCTACCTGATTGTCGCAACCAGATGTTGGAGCCCAGGAGCCAGATGCCACCGTCGACGACGACCCCTACTACACCGGAGGTGCCTACTACTACGTGATGCCCGCTGACGACGACCAGGAGTAGTTAGGAGGATCCCAGGCAGGAGGTCTGCGCCTCTTTCGATCTGTATCCCAGTTTGTGCTAGCCTTCTTAAGGCAAACTTGTTTAACTTATGTCTGTACTCAGATATTGTTGCTTCCGCTGACTCGTCTATGATCGAGCTCTTGTATTCGAGCCCTCGAGGCCCCTGGCTTGTAATATGATGCTTGTATGACTTATTTTATTTGTAGAGTTGTGTTGTGATATCTTCCCGTGAGTGTCTGATCTTGATCGTACACGTTTGCGTGTATGATTAGTGTACGATTAAATCGGGGGCGTCACAAGTTGGTATCAGAGCCGACTGCCTGTAGGAACCCCCCCTTCCACACTCCTTGGCCGAAGTCGAGTCTAGACATTGCAAAAACTTTTACTAACTTGGTTGTGTGCCTTACGGGCCCACGTCGCCATCGGGTGGTACTAGGATCTTTTACTCCTCGACCTTTACTCTGGGACTCTGAACTCTCTTCTACTCGGGTTAAACGAATTTACTAACTCTGACACTAGGATCCTGTTACGACATTCACCCCAAAGTTGGATAAGCCCTAGTTATTCTTTAGAATTGTATTTGAACATTATCCACATTGTCATTTGACTCCTGTGAAAACATCTGTGTTTTCAGATGGAACCCACGAGGCAGGTCGTGCGCCACACGACGGCCATTGGTGCCTCAGGATCACCTGCTGTGTTGGCTGAGATGATGACCTATCTGGGTTATCGCTAGCACCCTGAGTACACCGTCTATGAGGAGTATCAGGACTTCAACCAGGAGCAGTACCGTGCCATCGTCCACCTCTACTCTCGAGAGTATGACTCCACTACCGTGCTGCACACTGCGCATGGTGTTGGAGTGACCATCGACATGGCGGTCCACGATGCTGCTTATGCTGCTCTGACACGTCTTCGAGGAGAGTATCAGGAGTTGGATACCTCCCCCTTCAGGCACATTGCTATCGCATCCGATGTTGGTGCGGAGGGTTACTACACTGCTGCCTACTCCACTGTCACCCGAGAGCCCTTCTACCATCAGAACCTGGTTCTGCATGCTGATGGGCTGGATCGAGCTAACCGAGCTCTTCGCCACGAGTTGTACACCACTCGTCAGCACCTCTACCGTGCTCTGACGATGTTGCACCCCTTCGTCGGATCTGGGGAGCTGTCGCGTTCCGCTATCTACCCAGCCAGGACCGTGATGCCCCAGGGTGTCGGTTGGCCAGAGGTGGGAGGCTACTCTCCCGCCCTTGGTCCTCTTCTGCCACTTGAGCATCGGGTTCCGCACCAGAGTATCCGCGGACCCCAGGCTACTCGCGTGGAGGTCTTCCCTTCGCGTCACTACCAGCTGTCGGGCTACACCTACCTCCGCAGTACCGCATGGGACTGACGTAGACTTGCTTATTAGTGTTAGCTGCACTCGCCGCGAGCCTGTGTGCCGCCTATGTTGTCTTAGCCTATGTACCGAACTCCGTGTAATGAACTCTATGCTGATCTCTTTTGTAAGATATGCCGACTACTATGTAGTATCTATCATGCTACGTTCGTTGTGCATGTTTCATCATGAATGATTCTTGTTTTTACAATTCCTCAATGCTGAACTACCCCTGTTAAATATTAGCAGGATGGTTAGACCAGGTGGTCGTGGTCGTGGTGGCAACGCCCCACCACCACCTGAGTACATGGCTGGGATGATGCAACAGTTTGAGCTGAATCGTCAGTTCATGGAGAATATTATGGCTCAGTTTCCTCGCCCCAATATGAACCAGCAGCCAACCCCAGTAACTCTGCAGGATTTCATGCGCCTGAACCCAACTGTGTACCGCAGCTCAACTCAGCCTCTGGATGCTGATGACTGGCTCCGAGACATCACCTATGAGATGGAGTCTGCTTATGTAGCCCCTGCCAGCTATGTCACCTTTGCTTCCTTCTTCCTGAAAGGACCCGCAGCTCAATGGTGGGACAGCCACAGGCGTACTCTGCCAGCTGGAACAATCATCACCTGGCCAGACTTCCAAGCTGCCTTCCGTGCTCGCTTCATCCCTCAGGGAGTTATGGACCGGAAGAAGCGAGAGTTCCGCAACCTCACCCAAGGCAACAAAACTGTGGAAGCTTATCAGTGGGAGTTTCTGGACTTGTCCCGCTATGCTGAAGAGGACATTGCAACTGATGCACGCAGACAGGAGAAGTTCCGGGATGGCCTTCAAGCTGACATCAAACTCGCACTTCTAGTGCATGATTTTACTGATTTCGCCACTCTGGTGAACAAAGCCATCAAGGTCGAAACTGGTCTGCAGGAATACCAGAGCTCTCACAGGCGCAGCCGTGACACGGGCTCATCTTCGGGCCCGTCCTCGCAGAAGCGCAAGATATGGATTCCCAACAGCATGTACCAGCCGAATGCACCTGCCCCAAGGCAGTCCTATGCTGCACCTCGTCTGCCTACTGCTCCAACTAGGCAGCCAAGGCTTCCAGCTCCACCACCCCAAGCTCCTGTTCCTACTCCTGAGAATGGTTTGTGCTTCAGGTGTGGACAACTAGGGCACCGTGCTAGGGAATGCAACCAGAAACAGAATCAACTGGCCCTTCCAGCAACTGGCCGTGGAAGCAACCAGCCTCGCAACAACAGTGCCAAGTCTTATGGTCGTGTTCATGCCAACCATGTTGATCTCAATGAAGTTCTAGACCAGCCTGCTACCGTGATGGGTACACTCCTCGTAAATTCAGTACCAGCATCTGTTTTATTTGATACAGGAGCATCACATTCTTTCATATCAGCTGAGTTTGCATTCATGCATGGCATCAAATACGAAGAGATGAACACTGCGATTGTGGTACACACCCCTGCGGGCCAGTGGCAAACCTCTATGGTTAGTCACAACGTTTCCGTTGAAATTGAAGGACTGGAGTTCCTTGCCTCCCCCATCGTACTAAAGTCCTGTAGCATCGACCTCATTCTGGGAATGGATTGGTTGAAAGCGCATACTGCTTCTATAGTTTGCGCCACTAAGGTCGTCCATCTGCTACACCCTTCTGACGAAATAATAGCTTACCAAGCTCATCTAGTTCAGAACGCCGAGGCACGACTTTATGCCTTGAATGCGTTGAACGCTGCACCACTCGAGGGCATTGAAAACATTCCCGTTGTTCGTGAATTCCAAGACGTCTTCCTAGAAGAACTTCCAGGGATTCCTCCTGCTAGGGCTGTCGAATTCATCATTGACTTGAAACCCGGCACTACCCCTATAGCTAAACGACCCTACAAGATGCCGCCGCATGAACTCATTGAGCTTAAGGAGGAAATCGACAAATCTCTTGTCAAAGGTTTCATTCGCCCAAGTTGCTCTCCTTGGGGAGCACCTTCTCTCTTTGTTAAGAAGAAGGATGGGACAAACCGATTAGTCCAAGACTACCATCCTATAAACCAAGCTACCATTCAGAATAAATATCCTCTTCCTCGAATCAATGATCTTTATGATCAACTGGCTGGCTCATCAGTGTTCTCCAAACTTGACTTGAGGTTGGGTTACCACCAGATCCGTGTTCGTGAAGAGGACATCCCAAAAACTGCCTTCGTGACTCGGTATGGGTCATACGAGTACACCGTCATGTCATTCGGCTTAACGAATGCTCCAGCCACCTTCTCTCGTCTGATGAATTATATATTCATGGATTACCTCGACAAGTTCGTCGTGGTTTATCTGGACGATATCCTTGTATTTTCCAAGAACGAGGAAGAACATGCTAGACATCTGCGTCTTGTGCTAGAGAAGCTTCGAGAACATCAACTGTATGCTAAGTATTCCAAGTGTGAATTCTGGCTCCCCGAAGTAACCTATCTTGGGCATGTCATCTCCAAGGATGGTATTGCCGTCAACCCTGAACGAGTTCAGGCTATTCTCAATTGGACTCCTCCGAAGAACGTCAAGCAAGTCCGGAGTTTTCTCGGTCTCGCCAGCTATTGCCGTCGATTCGTCGAGAACTTCTCCAAGATTGCCAGTCCCCTGACTAATCTGTTGCATAAGGGTGTCAAGTTTGACTGGACAGACAAGTGTCAGGAAAGTTTCCAGGCGCTCAAAGACAAGTTGACTTCAGCCCCCGTACTTGCTCCACCTGATACTAAGAAGGACTTCGTCATTTACTGCGACGCTTCCCGTCAAGGATTAGGCTGTGTCCTAATGCAAGAGCGCAGAGTGATTGCTTATGCCTCTCGTCAACTGCGCCCTCACGAAGAAAACTACCCAGTTCACGACCTCGAGCTTGCTGCTGTCATTCATGCACTGAAGCAGTGGCGACATTACCTTCTCGGTAATCGTTGCGAGATCTTCACCGACCATCAAAGTCTGAAGTATCTGTTTACTCAGCCAGATTTGAACCTACGCTAGCAAAGATGGATGGAGACTGTTGCAGACTTTGACGTGGGTATATCCTATACCCCCGGCAAGGCTAATGTAATGGCTGATGCCTTGAGCCGCAAGTCTTACTGCAACCACCTCCAGGTCCACAAAGTTCAGCCCTCGCTTACCGAAGAATTTAGAAGGCTGAACCTCCATATTGTTCCCCCGGGATCACTCGCTCCCCCTCCCGAAGGTTTCCCCAAACAGAACCTCCATGTTGTTTCCAAGGGTTCTCTCAATACCCTGGTTGCGAAACCAGATCTTGTGGACACCATCAAATGGATACAGAAGTGTGACGATGAAGTCCTCAAGATTAAGCGCGACCTCAAAAGGGGAAAGCCCTCATTCTTCTCTATCGCCGACGATGGCGCCTTGTATTTCAAAGGCCGCCTAGTGGTACCATGTTCGAAGAAAAACCTGGATAAGACTAAAAGGGTTATGCAAGAAGCTCATGATACGCCTCTGTCCATCCATCCTGGTAGTACAAAGATGTACCAGGATATTCGTCAAAGATTCTGGTGGTCTAATATGAAGCAGGATATTGCTCGTTATGTTGCTGAGTGTGACGTTTGTCGCCGAATCAAAGCAGAGCATCAAAGGCCAGCTGGAACTCTGCAACCTATCTCTATTCCTGAATGGAAATGGGACCATGTTGAAATGGACTTCGTCACTGGTTTTCCCAAATCGCAGAAAGGTAATGATGCTATTCTTGTCGTCATTGACCGGCTTTCCAAAGTTGCCCATTTTCTGGCGGTCAAAGAGACAATCACGGCTAGTCAGCTTGCTACTCTCTACATGGCCAGAATTGTTTCACTTCACGGTATCCCACTGGTTATCAGTTCAGACCGTGGCAGCTTATTCACTTCAAGGTTTTGGGCGAGTTTCCAAGAAGCTATGGGGACTCACCTGTCGTTCAGTACTGCGTTCCATCCTCAGTCGCAAGGGCAAGTTGAACGTGTCAACCAAGTGCTCGAAGACATGCTTCGAGCTTGTGTAATCTCATTCGGCAAGAAATGGGAGGAATCTCTTTCATATGCCGAGTTCTCTTATAATAATAGCTATCAAGCTAGTCTGAAGATGTCCCCCTTCGAAGTGCTATATGGACGAAAGTGTCGAACCCCTCTGAACTGGTCAGAAACTGGGGAGCGTCCACTCTTTGGTCCGGATATTATCCAACAGGCCGAAGAACAAGTTCGCATTATTCGCGAGAATCTCAAGACTGCTCAGTCACGTCAGAAAAGTCAGTATGACCGTCATCACCAAGACATGGCCTATCAACCTGGCGAAAAGGCTTATCTTCGAGTTACACCAATGAAGGGTGCACACCGCTTCGGGATCAAAGGAAAGTTAGCTCCTCGCTATATCGGTCCCTTCACTATTCTCGAAAGGCGTGGAAAGGTAGCATATCAATTGGAGCTTCCGCCGAACCTTTCTCAGGTTCACGATGTGTTCCATGTGTCACAACTCCGCTGTTGCTTCAAGGATCCAATCCGAGCGGTGGATCATGAAGTGCTCGAATTGCAACAGGACCTCTCTTATAAAGAGCATCCGGTCCGCATTCTTGACCAAGCTGAACGCCGCACACGTCAGAAGGCGATCAAATTCCTCAAGGTCCAGTGGTCGAATCACTCTGAAGACGAAGCCACTTGGGAACGCGAGGATCGCCTGCGTGATGAATACCCCGCACTGTTTCCTTCTACCTCCTAAATCTCGGGACGAGATTTCTTGTAGTGGAGGAGTTTTGTAACGCCCGGGTAATTAAGCTACAGTGAACCTCTGCTAATGATGCCACGTCACCTCGATTACTATTCCTAATCACGTGCTAGTTCGAAACTGATTCAAATTCAAATTCAAAATCAACCAAAGGATAAAAACTTTTAAAAATTTAAAACAAAAATGTTCGGGGTGTGCAAATAAATGCCTAGGAATTTATGGTGCGGGATCCATGCCTTTATAAAAGACCTAAATACTTAAAATGAATTAAAACAGAAAAGAAAATAAATAAAGAAAAGAAAATGCAAAAACAGAAAAAAAACAAAAAAAAAAAAAAGGGCCCCCCCCCCCACTGGGCCAGACGGCCCAGCCGGCCAGGCCACCAACCGGCCCAACTGGGCAAAGGCCCAGCCGGCCACCCCCTTTCCCCTTATCCCCCCGCGACCCAAACCCTAACCCCCACCCCGTCGCCCCACTCACCCCCCACTCCCCACTCGCTCTCCCCCACCCCCCCCCCTCGCGCTGGATCTGGATCGGGAGGAGCCCGATCCCCTTCTCCCTCGCCCGGCCCCCAACACCCGTCGACCGTCGCCGCCTCCCCCCCCCCCCCCCCGCCCCCCCCCCCCCCCCACCGGCGCTTGACCCCCGGATCCCGACCACCGCCGCCCCGTCGCTCGTCCTCACCCCCTCCTCGCCGGACGCCGTGGACGCGCGCCGTCCCGCCGCTGCCGAACGCCTCCTCGTCCTCCTCCTCGCCGGTCTTCCCCGACCGCCCCCGAGCCCACTGCCCCGTTGCCCTACTCCCCCCCCGTGAGCTCCCCCCCTTCGCCCTCCTCTCCCCCTAGGTCGCCTCGGCCGTCGCCGCTCGACGCGCTCCGGCGCCACCGTCGCCCGCGCCGGGCCGTCCCGCCCCCGGCCCCTCCCCGCTTCCCCGTGCGGCTCCCCTACCGCGGCCGCCGCGCCCTTCCCCCCTGGTCGCCTCGGCCACGTGCACGGGCACCACCGACCGCGCCATCGCCCCGCCTCGCCTCGCGCCACAGCCGCTCGCCGTCCCAGCCCCGCTCCGGCCGCCGTCGCGGCCCCTGGCCGCCGGCGCTCGCGCCCAAACGCCCCGGGGCTCCGCTCGGTTGCAGCCCCGTTTGGCCCGCGCCCGTTAGCCCCTGGTGGCTCGGATGAGCCACTGACTAGGGGGCCCCACGCCCAAAATGAAAAAAAAAGAATTAAAAAATATAATAATAATAAAAATAATTAATTAATTAATTAATTAAGGAATTAATTAAGTTAATTAATTATAATTAGATTAACCTAATCACTAATTAACCTAATTAACTGTTAGTTAATTAAAACAGAGTATGACGAACGGGACCCACCTGTCAGGTTGACCTGGTCAACTACTGACGTCATGCTAACGTCATGATGACGTCAGCAGACACTATTCTGGATAATGTTGATTAAATTAAATAAATAAATCCTAAAAAATGATTTAAATCTTTTAAAATTTATATAAAATAAACCGTAGCTCGGATGGAAAAACTTTGTACATGAAAGTTGCTCAGAACGACGAGATGAATTTGAATACGCAGCCCGTTTATCCGCCACACATCCCTAGCATAGCGAACACGCAACTTTCCCCCTCTGTTTCATCTGTGCAAAAACGCGAAACACCGGGGATACTTTCCCGGATGTTTTCCCCCTTCACCGGTATCACCTCATACCGCGATAGGGCACCTCTAACGCCGTTACTTGTCATATCATGCATCGCTATGCATATGCTTGCATTATATTTATTGTTTCTTCCCCCTCTTCTCTCGCTAGACACCGAGACCGACGCCGCTGCTACCCAATACGACTACGGAGTTGACAACCCCTCTCTCTTGCCAGAGCAACCAGGCAAGCCCCCCTTTGATCACCAGATATCGCCTACTCTTCTCTATACTGCTTGCATTAGAGTAGCGTAGCATGTTACTGCTTCCCGTTAATCCTATACTGATGCATAGCCTGTCCTTGCTACTACTGTTGTTACCTTTACCTGCAATCCTAATGCTTAGTATAGGATGCTAGTTTATCATCAGTGGCCCTACATCCTTGTCCGTCTGCCATGCTATACTATCGGGCCGTGATCACTCGGGAGTTGATCACGGGTATATACTATATACTATATACATGATACATGTGGTGACTAAAGACGGGTCGGCTTGAGGAGCACCCGCGAGTGGAGTTTTGAGGCGGAGCGGCAGGGCAGGTTCCGACCACCTAGGAGAGAGGTGGGCCTGGCCCTGGTCGGCGTTCGCGGATACTTAACACGCTTAACGAGATCTGGGTATTTGATCTGAGTCTGGCCATTTGGTCTATACGCACTAACCATCTACGCGGGAGTAGTTATGGGTATCCCGGCGTCGTGGTATCAGCCGAAGCCTTTTTGACGTCAGCGACTGAGTGGCGCGCGCCGGATTGGACTGGAAGGCCACTAGGCTAGGTCTGCTTTCGGCCGCGTTCGCAACGTGCAGGTGTGCTAAGGGCGATGGGCCCAGACCCCTGGGCGCTTAGGTTTAGACCGGCGTGCTGACCTCTCTGTTGGTCTAGGTGGGGCTGCGACGTGTTGATCTTCCGAGGCCGGGCATGACCCAGGAAAGTGTGTCCGGCCAAATGGGATCGAGCGTGTTGGGTTATGTGGTGCACCCCTGCAGGGAAGTTAATCTATTCGAATAGCCGTGATCTTCGGTAACAGGACGACTTGGAGTTGTACCTTGACCTTATGACAACTAGAACTGGATACTTAATAAAACACACCCTTCCAAGTGCCAGATACAACCGGTGATCGCTCTCTCACAGGGCGACGAGGGGAGGATCATCGGTTAGGGTTATGCTATGCGATGCTACTTGGAGGTCTTCAGTCTACTCTCTTCTACATGCTGCAAGACGGAGGCTGCCAGAAGCGTAGTCTTCGAAAGGATTAGCTATCCCCCTCTTATTCTGGCTTTCTGCAGTTCAGTCCACCGATATGGCCCTTTACACATTTACCCATGCATATGTAGTGTAGCTCCTTGCTTGGCGAGTACTTTGGATGAGTACTCACGGTTGCTTTCTCCTTCTTTCCCTCTATCCCTTCTACCTGATTGTCGCAACCAGATGTTGGAGCCCAGGAGCCAGACGCCACCGTCGACGACGACCCCTACTACACCGGAGGTGCCTACTACTACGTGATGCCCGCTGACGACGACCAGGAGTAGTTAGGAGGATCCCAGGCAGGAGGTCTGCGCCTCTTTCGATCTGTATCCCAGTTTGTGCTAGCCTTCTTAAGGCAAACTTGTTTAACTTATGTCTGTACTCAGATATTGTTGCTTCCGCTGACTCGTCTATGATCGAGCTCTTGTATTCGAGCCCTCGAGGCCCCTGGCTTGTAATATGATGCTTGTATGACTTATTTTATTTGTAGAGTTGTGTTGTGATATCTTCCCGTGAGTGTCTGATCTTGATCGTACACGTTTGCGTGTATGATTAGTGTACGATTAAATCGGGGGCGTCACATTTCCATACACAGAACGACTTATAAATAGTGACCGTCTCCAATTTTGTACGTAAATAGCATGTGGTGTTATTACTTTAAGCTTGGTGGTCAATTATATTAATCGTTTCAAATAAGCGAGCCAACTCATTTAGTCTTTTTCTTTTTTAAGACATGATTGTATCTAAAGAAATATTTAGACCATTTGACTCTATTGCCTAGATAAGAAAACACCACATATAGTGAAAATGATGGAGGCCAATAACACACTTTGTATGAACAACCCAAATGCCGGTCCAAGAACTGTAAACCATAAAATGGCGGACACGCGGTGGGGGAGGGGGGACATCGGAGTTGTACATCGAGGATGGTTGGGGCAGAAACTGAAATGGCAGTGGGGGGAGGTCGAGGGGAGGGGAGGGAGGTGATAGCCACCGGTTGCGGGGATGGAGACGGGCAATTAGGCTTGGGTAGGGCACAATGGAAGAAGAGTAACCGTCATGGGAAAGGAGGGAGAAAATGAATAGGTGGTAGTGTGTTCCTAATCGTTGGATATTAATTTGATGGCCAGAAAAAGAAGTAACTGACGCAAAGAGTATTTTCAGGTACCTGACATTGCCCCCTTAATTTATTTTCAATCATTTGCCCGTAGCAACGCACATATATTCTACTAATATCAATAAAGACTGACTATATCTTCACACAATCATTGTTGGAGAGTAATTCTGCCAAGCCAAAGTGTCGCAACAATCAAACACATGCCAACTAAATTTTGGCTTGGCAACTAAGGGATGTACCTTGATAGTTTGCAACTGTGGTTCTGAACCAATCACCCCCTCATTATGAGAACAAAGTTATGAAACTATGAAGGTAGACCATTCCAGACTTCACATTGTAGTATCTACACAAGACACACTGGCATAGCATAATTGTTTTGTTAACTACCTTTATTGGCATAGCATTATTTCTTCTATATAACAAATTTCTATAAGAAATCATTGAACAACCTTTATTGGCATAGCACAACTGTTTTGTCAACGACACTAAAAATGTCAAGTACACTCAATTGGCATAACATAATTTTTTTGGCAATGACTTGGGAATGCACTAGAGCAAACAATGTAGCACTGATTTGGCACTGACCTGGGAATGCACTAGATTAAACACTATACTAAAAATGAATCAACTAAAAATGCCTACAATATGGCACTGATTTGGCACTAGCTTGGGAATGCACAAGAGAAAATACTGCAATAAAAATGTATCAACTAAAAATGCCAACAATGTGGCACTGACTTGGGAATGCACTAGAGCATACACATTTGTAAAAATGCCCACAGAAAGCACATTTTTCCTACTCACTCTAATTCAATTTTGCCTACCATTCTAATACAATTTGGCCTAGTCAAATCACTGAAACCCTAGCGATGCAAATCAAAAGGAAATGAAATCCTAGCGGGAGAGGGAGATCACCCGTTACCTCCGCCGCCGTCAGTCGTTTCCGTCTACACCGCCGCTGAAACCCTAGTAGATGGGGATGAACCCTAGTCGTTGGTCATTTCCGACGACCCCGTTGCTAAAACCCCGATGCAAATCAAAACAAAATCAAATCAAATCAAATCGGACGACAATGACTGGTGAGAGGGGAAGATTAACTGTTACCTTCCCATCCGAATCAGCCGGAATCGGAGCGGCGACGTAGACAGAAGAAAGGGGAACGAGAGTGGAAACAGAGAGATAGAACGGGCGCATGGTAGAGAGAGGGGGGTGTGGGGCGAGGTGGCCGTGGCCCCCTTAGATTTGACCCAACTGTCTCCGAATAATTTTTGGGCTTGGCCTAATACTCAATTTTTTTAATTTAGCCCAAACATAAAAATTACTTACTTTAATAAAAGCAATTTATACTTTACTAAAAACAAATAATAGATTAAAAATAATATAAATTTGGAACAATATTCTTAATCTAATAAAAAAATAAAATACTAAATATATTGAAAAAATCTCATAATTTCCAACTAAAATAATATAAATTAACAAACTACAATATAATATAAAAATGATCACCACCTACTAACAAAGAAAAAGAAATTAAATTGAAGTATCAAAATATAATATAATAATGTTCAAATTGGTAAAATAATATAATTAAACACATTCTAATCAATTAAGAATAAATAGTTATAAATAGAAGTAATTTATAAAATAAAATAAAACGTCCATGTAATATAAAAATGATCACCACCTACCAACAAATAAAATTGAAAAAATCTGAAGTCCCCAAAAATAATATAATAATATTCACATTGACAAAATAATATTATTAAACATATTCTAATCAATTAGCAATACATAGTGATAAATAAAATTAATTCCAAAAGTAAAATATAACTACTATATAATAGAAAAATAAGCCCCACGTCATATAGTACCGACGTTGCAACCCATCGCCCGCAATAACTAAACATAATTATATTGGTGTTCCTGTTATGCCACGCCAGCACTATATTACGCGTTCTACTATCTGTGGGACCCGTATACCTTTGAGATTCATGGATTACCTAGCGACACCACTATTTCCCTAGTAATGTTGTGCGAAATAAGTCAACGCTACCACTAATTGAAAAATATAGTGCTTGCGTTGGTTGTAAATGGCGTGCCACCAACGAAATTGTGGCTAGCACTTTTTCAACTAGTGATTCTTAACAAAGCTCTCTCCTATTTTGGGGACAATCTTTTCTAATATCTGGTTGTGTCATAGATAAAGGTGCGTTGAACTGAATTTGAATCATGGACGAAAGATTTTGGTGTGGTGTTCTTATATAAATGGTTGGCCCTACAGGATGTGTGGTCCCTGCAAACATTTATCTTGGAATTATTTCATGTTATATTTTTTATTATATATCTTAATAAATAACTAGCAGGTGATCCGCGCATTTGTGCGACTATATTTTGATGCATTATCTTCATCCTATTTTTACATATTTGACATGTTCAAAATTACATGTTGATGTACTTATTAGATGGACATTTGAAATTATAAATAATGGAATATCACAATTGCACCATGTTAGAACTTGTTTTTGTATTGACTTTGGTTTGTGACGATAAAAATCCACATGCCCTTCTCCCGCCATGCAAAATCATAATATTTCTTGGAAATATACATCATTCTCTTATACAAACATCGCCCCCCTTAGTGTTCATTTTTTCATCCATATTTTTATAATTTCCTGCCAAACATTATATCGACCAAGTTGAATTGTACTTAAAGTTTCTTTTCTCTTTCATACACATCTTGCAATCACTTGTCCAAACAATGAAATTAATTTATCGCTTGCTCAATCTCGTCATAACCTGTTCTTTTTTATTGGTTAGCTATAGTTTTGCATTGATATGTATCTTTTGCTAAAATTGTATGATTTATTACGAAGTATCGAGTCATTTCATACCGCGATAACTTTGTGGTTTCTCCAACATCATTTGTAACACAGTGATCATAACGACAACTTACAGGTTTATAAGAAAGTATGACATGGGGCTAGATAGCTCAATAGTGGGATTTGCTCCTTCAACGATGGAGAGATATTCTTAGGGCCCTCTCACTGTGATGGCATCTATCTTCGTCTGGCCAGGCACATGTCACTAGCTCACAAGGATGCTGGAACATGACAATGATAAAGAAGAAGAAAACAGGTAATGAGGAGCCAGTATAGTGAGCATGTGTATGACTCACGAGGATACCAGCATATCGCACCTAGGGTTTCCTAGAATATCATATGATAACAAAAGTTTCACTAGAATATTAGTCACGTGGATATAATGGTCAACATGGATTTCCACGGTTCCGATGTTGATCTTGACTGAAAGGATGTTTCGTTCATGTCTATGTTCCGTAAACCTACAGGTCACACGCTCAACGGAATTAAGATATGTTAAGTTCTCTGGTGGAGTGATAAATATGAGAAATTCCAAGAATAGTATCTGGAATAAGAGAAATAGTTCCGAGAGAAACTAGATGTGTTTCGAGATTGCCAGAAGTGTTTCGAGGAATACCGGGTAATACCAGGAAAAGATATATAGGTCGAAGCCAATTCCCATGACCTAATACAAACAATAGAGGAATATAATATTGGTTGCGATCCTCCTATTATTTACTTAGGCGCTACGAGCATAATAAATAGCTAAAACGCCTATATGGAAAATGCTAATGGGCCTTAGTTGGGGTAAACACCTCTCCCCTTGGCCAGCAGAAGGGTAGGGGAACCCCTCCTCCAAGTCGGTTGTCCCTACCCAGACACCTATATATATATGTGAGGAGGTGGCGCCTCCTAGAACACAGAAGTCCCAAGTTTCACGGCGCCCCCTCTCTAGTTCTAGTTTTGGTTTAGACTTGATTAGTTGATCTAGACAAAATCTAGTTGTAGTTTTCCCAAATCCACATATTAGAGAAGCCTCATGAAGTTCTCTTCTCCCTCCTCTAGTTCTCCGGCGACGTCCAACACTGGATGGCGAAGCGCTGCCAGATTGTGAAGCCCGCACTTGGGCAATCCGCAGAGCAGTCATCCATTCAGTCTTCAGTTGGAGGGATCGTTCGTAAACGGTTTTAGGGACTTCATCAATAATCTACACTAACTCTTCTTCCTTAGCAGCTCATAGTTGGTAACGATCCAATCTAAACCTCCAATGCATCTTCATAGTGATCCTAGATCATGACCATAGGGCGATTTTTTTGTTGTCTACTATGTTACCCAATAGAGCAAGCACATAGGAGAATGGAATACATTCCCTTGGAGTAGCTACTTGCAAACAGGAATGCATTGTGAGCATTGTAGCATGCTGCCATCCGCGACCTTCACTTGGACAGATTATCTATTGTTCTTGATACCCTTCATTCTTGTATCGATGGTCAAGGTTAGGAAGGTGTGCCTACTCCCCAAGTCACCAAGCATAAGCACTTCTTGCCTTCCGACAAGCCTACCAGGTGCACGTTGGTGGGAGAAGTGATGCCGGTGATAGCCTGATATGAGGTGGCCAGCGGACTACACGGTGGTATAGTTGTCAGTGTGTCTTCAGGGGTCTCCGAGAGCGACCCATCGGGGAAAAGGCTAAGTACCATCTCCATGAAATGAACTAGATGGGCTGGCGTGCTCTAGCGCGCCCGGCTACATGAGCGTAATTTACCTGTGATTTTAGGTGAGCTCGGTTCTTGCAGCATCATTGGTGGGTTCTAGACTCTGTGGTGCCGAGATCAAACGCCAATCTTTTTGCCAATCAGTTTGTAATTTGCGTTCCTTATGGTCCATTGAATTCCTAGTACCTTGAATTTTTACTGCTTTAGGATGATAATATTGTCAAGCAGGACAACATCATTGCACTTTCTTAAAATCAAGAATTTAAATAAGGACATCATTTAACTCATTTAGAATTTAAAGTTTGTTTCTTCCAATAAATTATATCCATATAGTCATTGAGCATAGATCTACAGTTTGGGCGCAAATCCTATTTGCCGCAGATTGCAGCTGCTTCGCACATGCTCGGGAACTAGTCTATGAACCTTCTGGAAGTTTTCTAAACCGGTTTTCTCTGTTGTATTTCTTTACTGTTCTTTTCTTTTTTCCGGTTTTTTCCTTGTTTGAATTCACAATTTTCAAAAATGTTCATAATTTTTTTTAAATGTTTATATTTTTCACAAAAAGTTCTCCAATTTCAAAAAAATATATTCCTACTAGATTGAACAATTTTTTGCTTTTAAGAAATGCCCGGTTTTTTCAAAAGTAATAAGGAGTTTCCAAGTATGTTCGCGTTATAGAAATTTTTCCAGAATTTCAAAAAATGACTGCATTTACAAAGTTCGTGTTTTAAAATAATTTTGGAGTTTTCATAAATGTTCCCTTCTCCAAATTTCTTCACAGATTCAAAAACTGTTTTTCTTTTAGAAAAGATTAGCCGGGTCGCGAGCTGTCTTGGTATGCGGGCCTTACTAGGACGTGTGTCATGCTGGGAAGGTGGTGGACGCAGCCCTGTGATCCGCCGGGTGATGGTAAGTGTTTCCCTTCAAAACTGATTGTGTTTTAAAAAATAATTATTTTTTCAACAAACTTTTCAAATAAAAAGGACGACCCAACTACCAATACTCTACATTAAACCAACCATTTATAGTGGGCAGTTTCTTCAGTACCAGGTGGTGAGGTTCTTGGACATCGTTCGCTGCAGGTTACAATGTTCTGTGTTGTTTGTGGGTCAGTTCGTGATTCGACACAGGGAGCTTTACATAGGACCTCTCCAGTTTGAGACACGTACGCGTCAAGTAACTCTGCAGCATACGGATCAAGCCATCTACATCCATCATTTCGTTTCCAGATGCTGTTGATCCTTGCATTAACCATTTTTATGCACCTTATTTAGTGACATGTCTTCAAGAAATTATTTGTCCGGTACTGGAATCCCAAAAGGGATCAATTGCTAAGTTCTTCAAAACTAGTAATTCTTTGAGGGAATCTGCATGTTTTGATCGTCATAGTATAAACATGAAATAGTCAGTTTGCTTTGCCATGCATTATGCAGGATAGTTTGGAAGAGGTGAGTTATTATTTCGGTGAAGAATTTTTATGTGAAGAACATGCAGATTGGGGAGGATCTAGAAACAAATGTGAGTTGATGCATTAGTTTTATATCTCATGGTAACACAAATGTTTTAAGTAGCAACCACTTTCGACAAGGTCATTTGTTGTGCAGAAAAAGAAATGCCTCCATTGACAATTAAGAAATCAATCTTTTGTGGTGCTGTATTGTTTCATTACCATCATGATACAGTTCTCTTGATCGATAAATAGTTGTGCTGTCAGTCCTAAGAGTCCAAAGATAATCGATAAATGTTATGCATTGAATATTTAATTTGAGCTTTTGTGTTTTAAGAAGGGCCCCTTGTCGTTGTCTTGCCCCTGGGCCCCGTATATCTATGGTACGGCCCTGCATAGGACCTCCCCAGCCTCCCCAGTTTGAGACATGTACGCGTCTAGTAACTCTGCACAACCCCCGGCAAACACAAAAGGCCATTTCCACCCCTACCCGGGCCCATACGGCAGCGGCCTCACGGCTCATGTAGTGCCCCCTCGCAGGCTCACACGAACCGACCAGACAAAGTCGTTCACACCGTGTGCAGGCTCATTTATCTCAAAAAAAAAAAACAGGGCAGGCTCACAGAGGGGACCTAGATGACAGCCACAGCGATGCCCGCGATAGCCTGTGTGCTCGCCTAGGCAGCGGGGCATAAACTTGAAGGAGATTTGCACGGTGGTCGGTGGGTGCGCACCTGTGACAGCAATAGCTGTTTCCATGTCCAAGAAGGACGGTAAAGAAGAAAAAAAAGCTCTATTATCAACTGCAAATCCAGGAACAAAACATGCAGTGAAATAAATTTGATCGACATCTTTATCATAATTAAACAAGGAGTTGATTCGTGATATTGTCAAATTGATCAACATATTCAGCCATAGAACTCACTTGTATAAGAATATAAAATTGGCAGCTCAATCCTTGGTGCTGACCGTGGCCAAACATGTGCACTGAAGTGCAGAAAACTCTCTCCACGAGATATGATGAATGCGAGAGTGTCCAGACTAGAGCCAGAGCGATACATTGCCATTGAAGTGCATGGTTGCACTTCATACATATTGGAATGATCAGCGAAACGTGGGTGCCAAAGTTGCGATTAGTTCCATTGGACGATGCGAACTGCGTGTGCGCGTTAACTGAAACAACACCGCCAAAATTCAGATGACACCTTGGTGAATAACTAGCCCCGAACGAATATTCAGTTTCACAAAACAGAGACGAGTGGGATGGCCTGGGGAATTGCTCACTGTTGCCTGGGGGCAAGCGAGGAGCCGCTAGACCATCATGGAAGTTGATCCTTTCAGTGGGGTAACAGCACAGTGATCGACGTGTAGATGGTCGCCACCTTTCCTTGCTCGTGGATCTGTTCGAATTTGCTAGTGTGCTTTTGGCCCAAAGTCCAACTAAAATTCTAAAATTCTCTTGGCCCATTCATGCATATATGTGAGTGGAGTAAGTGAAGCTAAAGTTTAGTTCAACCTTATAAGTTTAGAGAGAGTTGCACCTGTTTATAAGGTGAGCTCTTCTATCACTTGTATGAGCATGAGAAGAGGAGACATACATGCGCGCTCCTCCTCCTCGCTCGCCTCGCCACGCCACGCCTCGCCTCGTCACGCCGCATCGCTCTGCGCCACGGGTTGCGGGTTGCGGGATTGAGCCGAGCCGAGGACAGAGCTATGCACGTTGTCGATATTTTTGCTACTCGGGACAAATTAATGAGTCATTAATTAATAATTAACGAACGTGTTAATTACCTGAACCGTTTCCGATTCTTTTGGATCGTGACGACTCGGACGTGGGGTTTACTCCCACGACCTACCCGGCCCGCACTATATAGTCAGGTAGACGTCTACCCTAGCTGGAGCCGCTTCGTATGGTTTCTCATCACCGTTCCAAATCATGGTGCCGCCAAGCAAGTCTTCCCCATCCCTCCTTTCGTCGTGCACCGGGAGAAGGGACAGCAGGCCTCCGGAACCCCGCCTCTCGTGATCCTATACGGGAGAGGGGCGATCAGGTTTTTGGGGAGCGCACTCACGCGACTGCTGGCAGCGACGACTTTGCGAACGACGACTTCTTCCCCGACCTCGGCAATCTCATCCTCGACGACGTGGGCGACAATATCAACGCCGGCGGTGCTGCTCCCGCTGCACCGTATGTAATTCTATCCTTCCTGTTCGAGATCGTGGTAGAATTCATGTTTTTAGTATGTGCCCTAGATGTGATCTGTTCATCTACTATGCTAGTTCGCATGATTAGTTTAATCTCTGCTACTGTAGTCATGAATTATCTTCTATTTATTCGGATTAAATTCCATAATAATTACTCATATTTCCAACAGGATCTGGCCATACTTGGAATCAATGGGCGAAGGATTTCTTCACGCCCGACTTCCAGGTGTGGATGGAGCCCTTGAGCACCCGCAGATCACCGCCTTGATGCTGCTGTCTGCCCTTGATATCGTCCAGGCTCCTCATCGTCTTGAGGATCTCAGCTTCTTATGCTTCATGTGGTCATGTTGCCGTGTAGTGAACTTGGGCTTGATGAGGTAGTCCAGTAGATCCAGCATGAGAAGTAGGCTCTGATTACTGATTACCACTCGTTAACAACTCGATACAATGTTCCTTTCAACTTCCTCAATTCATAGTAACTAAAAGGAACCACAACGCACAAGCGTTTCTAGTGTTGTGGGGAGGAAGAACACAAAGGGGCGAGGGTGTCCGCCGCGGTAAAATTGATAATCAGCCCATGCCTCTCTGTGAAACTCGATGGCTAGATATAGTCACGTGGCTGGGCTGGACCTATGCCCACTCTCGGCCTGCCATTCTGCTGCTGGGCCTTCTGCTTCTAGTGTTATGCTGAGTGTTGGTCCTACCTCGTCAGGAGCTATCTCCTTGTAGCCTTGGTGCTCCACCACGCAGTCCTGATTCACGGCGATGCTCACACTCATCCAGATGCAGCATGAATATTTGTGCAACCGTGCAGGGATTGCAACCTACCATTGTTGCACAGGTTGTTCATTATTGTACATTCATGGATGAAGCAATTAGATCGGCCGCTTTTCGAATGCTCTTTCTGGGCGTTCAAGGAACCCTCTGCGTATTTGTCAGTTTCCCTATGCCTCCCAGTCATATGTGTTTAGGATGCCATCTCAATTTTGATTTCATCCCCTCTTATGCTCAAACAACTAAGTACATGAAAGAGTGTGTAAAACTATCAGTAGTAGAAAACAGGGTTATGGTCCAGGCCGGCTCAGCCCATTAGTCCCGGTTCAGTCTAGAACCGGGACTAATGTGAGCATTGGTCCCAGTTCGTGCGGCTAAGGCATTAGTCCCGGTTCACTCGGGCCCTTTAGTCCCGGTTTAAGACATGAACCGGGACTAAAGATTAGACCTTTAGTCCCGGTTTGAGGCACGAACCGGGACTAATGGGGTTGAGACCTTTAGTCCCGGTTCATGCCACGAACCGGTACTAAAGGTCCCATTTTCAAACTCTACCCCCCCTGTGGATCGCCTTTTCAGTTTTAAAAAAAATAAAAGAAAATAATGGAAATGTCAAAAAAATAAAAGAAAATAAGTTTCTCATGTGATATGTGGTCTAGTTGTTGGGAAAATTTGCAAATGTGAATTTTGACTTTATTTGCAAAATCTCTCTGAAATTTGTAAAAATGGGCATAACTTTTGCATACTAACTCGGATGAAAAAGTTTTTTATATGAAAAATCATCTACTCGAAAAGTTACATCCGAATTTAACTGGGGGAACCCCGTTAAACATTTGCAAAATCCTCAAAAACCTAATAGAAAAAAGTTACGGGGCTTTTAAGATCTAGAGTGGAAAAAATTGAAAAATATTCAAACAGTGGGCAAACTATGGTCAAACAATGGTCAAACTAATTATTCTAGAATATTAGTGTTACTAAATAATTATTTTAGTTATTTCAATTTTGGTCAAATCTGGTCAAACTGTGGTCAAACAATGGTCAAACTAATTATTCAAGAAATATTAGTGTTACTAAATAATTATTGTTTTTTAAAACAATAGTTTCAAACTCAAACAGTGAAATGTGTCACTTCATGCTCGAGCAAAATTCCTGAAGGTTAATAGGATTGACATCTTACTATTGTCAGGAAAACAACAAGTGCAGACTTGCAACGAGGGAGAATAGAACCCGGAAGTTAGATGATTTGGAATGATGAAGGGTGATTAGAGGATAAATTGAGAAGTGATGAGGGGTGGTGATTACAGACTAGAGGTTAAAATAATTCGGAAATTTGAAAATAAAAAAAAATTCAAAAAAAATTCAAAAAAAATTTCAAAAAAAATCATAAAATTTCCTTTAGTCTCGGTTGGTGTTACCAACCGGGACTAAAGGTGGAGCTCCACGTGGCCGTGCCCTTTAGTCCCGGTTCTGAATTGAACCGGGACTAAAGGGTCAGGGCATTAGTACCGACACTTTAGTCCCGGTTCAGGAACCGGGACTAAAGGCCCTTACCAACCGGGACTATAGGCCCTTTTTCTACCAGTGTATGTATGCATGTGACATGTTGGGCTTTTCCGATGTGCTCATGTCAACATGGGTTAGTATATATAGGAGAGAGGCAGTGGTGAATGTATGACCTGAGACCTGCGCGTCCATGCTTGTCAGTGACTTAAACATTCATAGTCTAATGTATGAAATTCGGAATGTTAGAGTGTTAGTTGGGCAAGCTGTGAATAAAGAAAACACTTCTATTTCAAGTAAGGAATTTACCTAGTCGAAGAAGTAAAGACTTTACTTCTCATGAGTCATGATCTTTTGTGTTATGGACAAGAGAAATGACCACAGAATTATTTTTAGTGATGCTTGCATAATCCGTCGCTTGTAAATGGAAATTGCATGTTCGTGAAGTTTCGTTCTACACTGGTATGGTACAAAAACACTCAAATTAGGTAAGTCTGTGATTAATAGTCCTATGCTGTTTTGTCATGTTTCTGCATTATAGCTCAATTCAAGTACACTCATTACCTGATCTTGCTTAAACACAAATTTCTTTATTTTTTGGAAAAGGAGGATATACCCCTGGCCTCTGCATTACAAAGTAATATATCAGTCAGCCCGAAGCCACCATCTAGATAACACCTATTGCTATTCCTATCCCTTCGATGAAGATGTGCCGAATATCCGGCCGAATACCAAACAGACATCGCATCAAACTCTAACATCTAAAACCAGATGCCATAGGCCAGCCACACACCGGGACTGGGTCACAGTGACCCGGTGGACTCTCAAAGGTCACCGCAGCCATCTTCCACCGATCCATCTCCAGAGCGAGCACTGACTCATCACCATTGCCAGGCCTACCGTCGACGCCACCACGGCGCTACTTAGCGCCACCACCCTGCACGTATCCATCCACACGCGCCCATCGCCAAAACTCTGTGGCGGCATGCCACCGAGATCCGCCGCCGGCCATGCGGTACATGTAACACCGCTCGTCCTCTTGTCCCCTTCAGCCAGCGGTTGCCCCAAAAACGATGTCCCCAGGAGGGAGAACGACACCACAGGCGTCGTCATCTTCCGATCCGGTAGACTCATATCTAGGGTTTCCCACGGAACATCCCTATTGAGACTGCCGCTGAATGGCACCCAAGCAAGACGGGCCCACCACCTTCCAATGCTCAACGAAGGAAACATCTCCATGAAGATGATGACGCTATGAGTGTCGCTGCCGCCCAATCCGGAGGGATTTGGGTTTTCACCCCGGTACACGAGCAAAGGAGTGAGGCAGAAGCGGAATGGAGGACCTTGACGGTGCCTAAATGTAGGGGACGACGCCCGGAGGCGTCGCTGTTGTCGTGGCCGGAAGATTCGGCCTTGGATTTCTCCGTGCTCCACCCTTCCCCATCCCTTCCCTCAACACGGCACTGGCGACAAAGGGCTGCCAGAGACCAAACCGTGAGGCTTGGATTGGGACGGCAACAGATCCGAGACGGGTGCCCCCGAGGCCACCACGCCCTGCAGGCACAATGCGCCGCCATCATGCCGCCCGTGCGGCCAAGGGGGCGGCCAGTACGTAATAGTAGTAGTAGCACGGGCAGAGAGGCGCGCTGCTATTAACTACCAGTAGCACGTACTCCAAAAGGCGCTAATGCTAAGTAGATATAGCAGTAGCGCAGGTAAACCAACGCTACTGCTACTCCTTCTGCTGCTAGGGTTTGCCCTAGTAGTGACACCTTGTAGGGGATAGAGGCTTCTACAACATGCATAGTTTAAACCAAACTAACTAAATAACCTCCTAGACAAAATTACTTCTATCACTACAAAAAAATACACTTCCGTGATGATACGTGTTTGTCACAGTAGGTCGCGTTTTTTGTCATGCATGTACATCCATGACGATTTTATGACAGAATCAAGATAGTCATACCTGTGTTGTCGTAGAAGTGTTTCATGACATTACCGAAATTATCATCACGGAAGTGTCCACTTCCATGACGATAAATCGCGCGTCACATAAGTGCTTTCGTCAAGGGTGACCGACACGTGGCATCCACCGTAACGGAACGCCGTTAAGCTATCGGGTCGGGTTTTGGATCCGATAACCCGTTAACAGCCCCGACCAATGGGGATTTTCCACATGTAAAATCATCATTGGCTGGAGGAAACACGTGTCGGCTCATCGTTGGGACAGATGTCATCCACTCATTTGACAGAAGGCGCCTATGATACGTCTACACGTGGCACGACCCAACAGAGGCTCATTCCTATGAAAAGGCCGGCCCGTTTGACTTGGTCAAAAGGTGGCGGGCCGGCCATGGAAAGCCTGTTAATGGCCTGTTCGCATATAGCCCATTTACAGCCCGCTAACCCAAGGCCCGTTACGCCCTATCCAAATTAGACCCAGTAGCGTCATCTGGGCCATCCAATATGATTCCAGCCCATTTTCACTTCTGGCGCATGTATGGCCCATGACGTCTTTCGGCCCATATGAGGCCCTATGTAACTCTTGGCCTATTAACGGCACGTGGTGAAACTGGCCCGTAATGAACAGTGTATCAGTTTACACCCATTAACGGCCCGTGGTGAAACTGGCCCATAATGAATAGTGTATCACTTTATACCCATTAACGGCCCGTTATTCCGTTGGGCCGTTTCCAACCCATGTTATCTTTCGGCCTTTTCAGAGCCCATTTATTCTTGGGCTCATTTCCAACATTCGTTTACTTACGGCCCGTTACTGTCATTTTCTGCTTGTGGGCCAAATTCAGCCCGTGGTTACAGTCGGCCCGTTTGTGATCCGTTAATATGTTGGGCCGTTTTCATAGCGTCATCAAATACGGCCTATTAACGATGGCCCGTTATGGTCGGCCCATGAACGGACGATTCCAACTCTAGCCCGTTTACGGCGATAATGCGGTCTGTTTGGCCTATGTTTGGCCAATCGATCATACGACCCGTATAAGGCCCATTGATGATACGGCCCGCAGAAGGCCCATTGTTTCTATGGCCCGTAGAAGGCCCATTGGTTCTACGGCCCGTAGAAGGCCCACTGTTTCTACGGCTAGTAGGAGGCCCAGTGTCACTACAGTAAATATTAGCCCATGGTTATTGTGGGCTAGTTTTAAAAAATAGGTTATTGCAGCCACTAGCTAACCGCGGAAAAAGAACTGCAATGACTACAAGCAAACAAATAAACAAGACAACAAAGAAATAAATAAGCAAGCAACTAACGCTAGGCTATCATGGCTATTACACATATTACATCCACTGGGCATCAAAGTTCGCCACCAGTGCAAATATAGGGAACAAAGCAGCATATCATATACAATGGTTGTCAAAGTTGGCGACCAGCGCAAATAAACGCCGCAGCAAAACAAATCCAGAACTGAAACCACTTCAGAAGATCTCAAGAAACAATATCCTGGGTACCCATAATGCTGGCAAGATGCTTAGCAAGCTTATTAACTTTCTCTTGTTTGGCGCTTAAATCCTCCAGCGTTTGCTGTTGCACCAGAAAATATGCATCTGAATTCTATAGGGACTTCCTCAGTCCTTCAACTTCCTGTCGCAACCACTAGTAGAAAACCGGCCTTTTGTCCCGGTTCATAACGGCCTTTAGTCCCGGTTCCTGAACCGGGACTAAAGGGTCGTTACTAATACCCTCACCCTTTAGTCCCGGTTCAAACCAGAACCGGGACAGATGGGCCTCCACGTAGCCTGTGCACCGAGCCCAGGCAGGAGGGCCTTTGGTCCCGGTTGGTGGCACCAACCGGGACCAATAGACCTCCACGCGTCAGCATTTCTGTGGCTGGGGTTTTTGGTTTTTTTTGAAGGGGGGGGGGGGGTTTGGGGGGTTAATTTAGGTATTTCATATATTGTGTTAGATAGCTAATTAATAGAGAGAAGTGTCCTCTCTTATGTCCGTGCTTGGTCGACGCTACGTACTATACATACATATAGAGAGGACTAGGCACGCTAACTAGCTAGTAAGCAAACGAAGGAAACAGAGAGAAGTGATATCGACCACCTCTCCTTCTCCGAGAGATTGGTCGAACAACAAGTTCTCGTATATCTATCGTCCGACACTACCGACTACATATATACAATAATTATCTTTTACAAATACAATCTCTTAAATTATGGACGCATGGTCCACATAGTATTCTCTGTCTTCAGCAATCACGTGGTCAAGAAAGAATGCCGCCAATTCCTCTTGAATTGCTCGCATGCGATCTGGTTCTAGGAGTTCATCCCGCTGCCGAAACATCTAATTTGAAGAAGGGGGTCAATACATATATATATGAATGAATGAAACTCAACACAAATGATGGTAATAAACAAAAATTGTGAATATTATTTCTTACGCACTTCATATTGTTTGTCAGAGTAGCCCCGCTCACAGGTCGTGTGGCGGATGGACTCGCAGACGTAGTATCCACAGAAATCATTCCCTTGTTCCTGCCACAACCACTTTACAAGAAATAGAGGTCAATCAAACAGATAAGCAAGAATGCCAAATGATATTGATGAAACTAGCGCTTGAATCAATAGCTAGGAGACGCGCGAAACATGGTACTATAGTACTTACTTTCGGGTATCTAAATTGCAGCTCCTTCGGGAGTCCCGGGGATTTTGTGCTGAATTTTGTCCAAACCCTGCCAGACAAAAGAAAACAATTACTTGATATCAGGAAATGAACAAATTTGCTGATATGGTGGATAATGATCGATTTAACTTACTTCTTGAGGATTCCAGTCATGTCCGCATACTCCTGGGGATCTTTTCGTTTCGAGTCCAAGACAGTTACTACTCCCTGCTCAAGCCTAATCTCCAGGAGAATATAGTGGAAACTGCGCACGCATGCATAAATCATCAATTACATTACTATAACCTGGACTAATATATAAGGGAAACCGAATATGCACAAGACAACACTCACTTGAAGTTGTAAGGAAAGAGTATTATATCTTTGTGTTCATTTATTTTGAATGATCGTAGCAAGTTGGCCTCGGTTTCTACGGCATGATCTTTAACCTGAATTGCATCTATGAGATTTGTGTTAATGAACCCAATATCACTGATTTGTCTTTTCTTCAATTCGGCGATCTTCAATCTGCATAATATAGTGAGGATAATTATAAATACATGCAATGGAGCTATATAGAGAGACTTAAAGACAGAAGTAGTAGTACTTACAAACAGTAGCAGGTGACCGTTGCTTTATCGAGGGCCAATTGATTGAAAAACTGATAGAACTCCTCAAATGGAACATGCAACAGTTCAATTCCAACAAGGTCATGCTCCTTTTTAACTCTCATATACAAAGTATTCCTCCCCCAGACTCTCTGCAGGTTTTCATGTACCAATCATGCAATCTTCGCATCATCGTTTATAGAGATCTTTCATCTTTGACGAGAGGCTTCCCGTACTCGTATCTGTGTATCTGCACGTCCAGGAAATCATAATGTACATCGTCGGGCAGGTAATTGTCAAGATTGTTATAACCGGGCACCATCCTCGGATCGACGCTAGGCACCTTGAGCGGGGGGGGGGGGGGGGGCACGATTGCTTTGCTTGTTCGCCGAGCTGGGCAATTTGTTTCCCAGCTCGTCGTTCTTTCATCCTCTGATCACTGACAGTACTTCACGACCGCTCCGCTTCGGCAAATGCCTTTCCAATAATGCGCTCATAGTTGCCTTTCGGCGGAGACTTGGGTGGTTTTGCCAGGGCAGCCAGAGTGCGCTTCACTTTCACCGGATCTAGCTTCTCCTTCGGAGGTGGATGTCTCTTTGCTTTCAACCCTTGAAACCAGTCATCCTTCTCGGTTCGCGCGATCCTCGCGTTCTCCTCCGGGGTCCTCTCGTATGGTAACTTCTCTGGAGTCTTCAGAGAAGGACCGAATCTGTATTTCGTCCCGCCTCTGGCTGTACTGCTAGACACCGGCAGAGCAGACGGAGCGGCAGTCTTCTTGACTTGCTTACGAGGCGGAGGAGAAGGACTACGACGCGCCGGAGCAGCTGCCAGAGCGGTGGCGGGTCTCTTCCACCCTTGCTGACGAGGCGGAGGAGAAGGACTACGACGCGCCGGAGCAGCTGCCAGAGCGGTGGCGGGTCTCTTCCACCCTTGCTGACGAGGCGGAGAAGGAGTAGGCTGGCTGCTCGGGCGCGCCGGCGCAGGCGGAGAAGGAGGCGGAGTGCCGCCATGCGCCGGAGAAGGAGCCGGCCGAGGGCCCTGATCGTCACTCGCCGGAGGAGGACGCAGTGGAGGAGGCGGAGTGCCCTGACTCGCCGGAGGAGGAGGAGGCGGAGGCGTCCAGTTTGGAAGGTTGATGAGCTCCTTCCGCCATAGGCATGGAGTCTTCAGAGCAGAACCCAGCCGAGTCTCCCCTTCTCCGGTAGGGTGGTCAAGCGGGAGGTCCTCAAATCCCTCCGTTATTTCATCCACCATCACCTTAGCACATCCTTCTGGAATCGGCTGGCAGTGAAAAGTTGCGTCGGGTTCATTAGGAAAAACAGAGCCAACAGCCGCCTTGACCTTCATATTCATCCATCGCGTCATAAGGTGGCAATTTTGGGCCTCCGTGATAGCATCCACGGGATAGCTGGCAGGAGCCGTCAAGACAAGCTCCGGCTGAAGCAGATCGGTGGAAGCCATGCTGCTTCTCCGCTGAGATGGCGGGGTAGCTTCAGGGGAAGCTTCGGCAGTTCGTTTGCTGCGATTTGCTTCTCGTTCCTCTATCCCGAGTACCCTTGCTTTAAGCGCCTGCAGTTCGGACTGCTGCACTTTCTTCCTCCTCTCCTGGCTTTTGTAACCGCCTGCGTCCTGAAACCCAGCCTTCCACGGAATGGAGCCTGGCGTGCCTCATGTCCGTCCAGGGTGCTCAGGATTTCCGAGGGCCTTTGTGAGCTCATCGTTCTCTTTATCTAGAAGGAACGTCCCTTTCTGCGCTGCAGTGATATAGTACCGAAGCTTCTTCAAGGGTATGTCAAGTTGCTCATCCGTCCAAATGCACTTCCCTGTTACAGGGTCCAAGGTTCCGCCAGCCCCGAAGAACCAAGTCCGGCAACGGTCTGGCCAGCTCATTGTCTCTGGTTCGATCCCTTTTGCATGCAGATCATTCTCAGCCTTGGCCCACTTAGGCCGGGCTACGAGGTAGGCACCTGACCCCGTGGGATGGTGAAGCTTCTTCTTCGCAGCATTTTTCTTGTATGTCGCTGACATCTTCTTACTCTTTTCCGATGTCTTGTAGGCCACAAATGCAGGCCAGTCATCTCTGATCTTCTCATATATGCCCTTGAATTCTGGTGTCTCTTTTTTCTCGACAAACCTATTCAGGTCATTCTTCCACCTCCTGAATAGGTCTGCCATCCTCTTAAGAGCAAAAGACTTGATTAATTGCTCTTTAACTGGCTTCTCCGGATCATCCTCTGGCGGTAGGGTGAAATTTGTCTTCAGCTCAGTCCAAAGATCATTTTTCTGCATATCATTGACGTAAGACACCTCAGGGTCTTCTATAGCCGGCTTGAACCATTGCTGGATGCTGATCGGGATCTTGTCCCTAACCAGAACCCCACACTGAGCAAGAAATGCCTTCTTTGTTCGGATGGGTTCAATAGGTTGGCCGTTGGGCGCGATTGCTATGGTCTCAAACCTTTCATCCGAGCTCAACTTTTTCTTTGGGCCTCGTCTCTTTACCTCAGTTGTGCTCGATCCGGAGGGCTAGAAAAAAGAGCAAATACTTAATTAATATGTGTACATACCAAAACAATGAATGCATCAGTTAGCTAGTCAGCACAGGCTAAACTAATATATATACCTGGCCGGAATCGGTTCGGTCACCGGAGCCGTCATCACGGTCTCCTTCTTCCACCGACATTGGTTCACCGGAGCCGTCCTCACGTTCTTCTTCTTGCACCGGCATTAGGTCACCAGAGCCAGCTTCTTCACCCTCTCCTTTTAGAGTACCATCGGTGTCGTTGAGATACAACGAGACTGAAGGAAATATGCCCTAGAGGCAATAATAAAGTTATTATTTATTTCCTTATATCATGTAAAAAGTTTATTATTCATGCTAGAATTGTATTAACCGGAAACATAATACATGTGTGAATACATAGACAAACAGAGTGTCACTAGTATGCCTCTACTTGACTAGCTCGTTAATCAAAGATGGTTATGTTTCCTGACCATGGACAAAGAGTTGTTATTTGATTAACAGGATCACATCATTAGTTGAATGACCTGATTGACATGACCCATTCCATTAGCTTAGCACCCGATCGTTTAGTATGTTGCTATTGCTTTCTTCATGACTTATACGTGTTCCTATGACTATGAGATTATGTAACTCCCGTGTGCTGGAGGAACACTTTGTGTGCTACCAAACGTCACAACGTAACTGGGTGATTATAAAGGTGCTCTACAGGTGTCTCCAAAGGTACATGTTGGGTTGACGTATTTCGAGATTAGGATTTGTCATTCCGATCGTCGGAGAGGTATCTCTGGGCCCTCTCGGTAATGCACATCACTTAAGCCTTGCAAGCAATGCAACTAATGAGTTAGTTGCGAGATGATGTATTACGGAACGAGTAAAGAGACTTGCCGGTAACGAGATTGAACTAGGTATTGGATACCGATGATCGAATCTCGGGATGATGTACCGAAGGTTGTTCAGAGTCCCGGATGTGATCACGGACATGACAAGGAGTCTCGAAATGGTCGAGACATAAAGATTGATATATTGGAAGCCTATGTTTGGATATCGGAAGTGTTCCGGGTGAAATCGGGATTTTACCGGAGTACCGGGAGGTTACCGGAACCCCCCGGGAGCTATATGGGCCTTAGTTGGCCTTAGTGGAAAAGAGAAGAGGCAGCCTGAGATGGTCCGCGCGCCCCTCCCCTCCCTTGGTCCGAATAGGACAAGGAGAGGGGGCCGGCCCCCCTTTCTCTTTTCCCTCCTCCGCGAATCCTTTTCCAACTAGGATTGGGGGGGGGGGAATCCTACTCCCGGAGGGAGTAGGACTCCTCCTGGCGCGCCTCTCCTAGGCCGGCCGCACCCCCCCCTTGAGCTTTTATATACGGAGGCAGGGGCACCCCAAAGGAACACAAGTTGATCCACGTGATCATATTCTTAGCCGTGTGCGGCGCCCCCTGCCACCATAGTCCTCGATAATATTGTAGCGGTGCTTAGGCGAAGCCCTGCGACAGTAGTACATCAAGATCATCACCACGCCGTCATGCTAACGGAACTCTTCCCCGACACTTTGCTGGATCAGAGTCCGGGGATCGTCATCGAGCTGAACGTGTGCTAAAACTCGGAGGTGCCGTAGTTTCGGTGCTTGATCGGTCGGGCCGTGGAGACGTACGACTACATCAACCAAACGCTTCCGTTGTCGATCTACAAGGGTACGTAGATCACACTCTCCCCTCTCGTTGCTATGCATCACCATGATCTTGCGTGTGCGTAGGAATTTTTTTGAAATTACTACGTTCCCCAACAGTGGCATCCGAGCCTAGGTTTTATGTGTTGATGTTATATGCACGAGTAGAACACAAGTGAGTTCTGGGCGATATAAGTCATACTGCTTACCAGCATGTCATACTTTGGTTCGGCGGTATTGTTGGATGAAGCAGCCCGGACCGACATTACGCGTACGCTTACGCAAGACCGGTTCTCCCGACGTGCTTTGCACATAGGTGGCTTGCAGGTGACAGTTTCTCCAACTTTAGTTGAACCGAGTGTGGCTACGCCCGGTCCTTGCGAAGGTTAAAATAGCACCAACTTTACAAACTATCGTTGTGGTTTTGATGCGTAGGTAAGATTGGTTCTTGCTTAAGCCCGTAGCAGCCACGTAAAACTTGCAACAACAAAGTAGAGGACGTCTAACTTGTTTTTGCAGGGCATGTTGTGATGTGATATGGTCAAGACATGATGCTGAATTTTATTATATGAGATGATCATGTTTTGTAACCGAGTTATCGACAACTGTCAGGAGCCATATGGTTGTCGCTTTATTGTATGCAATGCAATCGTGCTGTAATGCTTTACTTTATCACTAAGCGGTAGCGATAGTCGTGGAAGCATAAGATTGGCGAGACGACAATGATGCTACGATGGAGATCAAGGTGTCGCGCCGGTGACGATGGTGATCATGATTGTGCTTCGGAGATGGAGATCACAGGCACAAGATGATGATGGCCATATCATATCACTTATATTGATTGCATGTGATGTTTATCTTTTATGCATCTTATCTTGCTTTGATTGACGGTAGCATTATAAGATGATCTCTCACTAAATTATCAAGAAGTGTTCTCCCTGAGTATGCACCGTTGCGAAAGTTCTTCGCGCTGAGACACCACGTGATGATCGGGTGTGATAGGCTCTACGTTCAAATACAACGGGTGCAAAACAGTTGCACACGCGGAATACTCAGGTTATACTTGACGAGCCAAGCATATGCAGGTATGGCCTCGGAACACGGAGACCGAAAGGTCGAGCATGAATCATATAGTAGATATGACCAGCATAGTGATGTTCACCAATGAAACTACTCCATCTCACGTGATGATCGGACATGGTTTAGTTGATTTGGATCACGTGGTCACTTAGAGGATTAGAGGGATGTCTATCTAAGTGGGAGTTCTTTAAGTAATTTGATTAATTGAACTTAAATTTATCATGAACTTAGGACCTGATAGTATCTTGCTTATGTATGTTTGATTGTAGATAGATGGCCCGTGTTGTTGTTCCATTGAATTTTAATGCGTTCCTTGAGAAAGCAAAGTTGAAAGATGATGGTAGCAATTACACGGACTGGGTCCGTAACTTGAGGATTATCCTCATTGCTGCACAGAAGAATTGCGTCCTGGAAGCACCGCTGGGTGCCAGGCCTGCTGCTGGAGCAACACCAGATGTTATGAACGTCTGGCAGAGCAAAGCTGATGACTACTCGATAGTTCAGTGTGCCATGCTTTACTACTTAGAATCGTGACTTCAACGACGTTTTGAACGTCATGGAGCATATGAGATGTTCCAGGAGTTGAAGTTAATATTTCAAGCAAATGCCTGGATTGAGAGATATGAAGTCTCCAATAAGTTCTATAGCTGCAAGATGGAGGAGAACAGTTCTGTCAGTGAGCATATACTCAAAATGTCTGGGTATAATAATCACTTGATTCAGATGGGAGTTAATCTTCCAGATGATTGCGTCATTGACAGAATTCTCCAATCACTGCCACCAAGCTACAAGAGCTTTGTGATGAACTATAATATGCAAGGGATGAATAAGACTATTCCCGAGCTCTTCGCAATGCTGAAAGCTGCGGAGGTAGAAATCAAAAAGGAGCATCAAGTGTTGATGGTCAACAAGACCACTAGTTTCAAGAAAAAGGGCAAAGGGAAGAAGAAGGGGAACTTCAAGAAGAACAACAAGCAAGTTGCTGCTCAAGAGAAGAAACCCAAGTCTGGACCTAAGCCTGAAACTGAGTGCTTCTACTGCAAGCAGACTGGTCACTGGAAGCGGAACTGCCCCAAGTATTTGGCGGATAAGAAGGATGGCAAGGTGAACAAAGGTATATGTGATATACATGTTATTGACGTGTACCTTACTAATGCTCGTAGTAGCACCTGGGTATTTGATACTGGTTCTGTTGCTAATATTTGCAACTCGAAACAGGGACTACGGATTAAGCGAAGATTGGCTAAGGACGAGGTGACGATGCGTGTGGGAAACGGTTCCAAAGTTGATGTGATCGCGGTCGGCACGCTACCTCTACATCTACCTTCGGGATTAGTATTAGACCTAAATAATTGTTATTTGGTGCCAGCGTTGAGCATGAACATTATATCTGGATCTTGTTTAATGCGAGACGGTATTTAAATCAGAGAATAATGGTTGTTCTATTTATATGAGTAATATCTTTTATGGTCATGCACCCTTTAAGAGTGGTCTATTCTTATTGAATCTCGAGAGTAGTGACACACATATTCATAATGTTGAAGCCAAAAGATGCAGAGTTGATAATGATGGTGCAACTTATTTGTGGCACTGCCGTTTAGGTCATATCGGTGTAAAGCGCATGAAGAAACTCCATACTGATGGACTTTTGGAACCACTTGATTATGAATCACTTGGTACTTGCGAACCGTGCCTCATGGGCAAGATGACTAAAACACCGTTCTCCGGTACTACGGAGAGAGCAATAGATTTGTTGGAAATCATACATACAGATGTATGTGGTCCGATGAATATTGAGGCTCGTGGCGGATATCATTATTTTCTCACCTTCACAGATGACTTAAGCAGATATGGGTATATCTACTTAATGAAACATAAGTCTGAAACATTTGAAAAGTTCAAAGAATTTCAGAGTGAAGTTGAAATCATCGTAACAAGAAAATAAAGTTTCTACGATCTGATCGTGGAGGAGAATATTTGAGTTACGAGTTTGGTGTACATTTGAAACAATGCGGAATAGTTTCGCAACTCACGCCACCCGGAACACCACAGCGTAATGGTGTATCCGAACGTCGTAATCGTACTTTACTAGATATGGTGCGATCTATGATGTCTCTTACTGATTTACCGCTATCGTTTTGGGGTTATGCTTTAGAGACGGCCGCATTCACGTTAAATAGGGCACCATCAAAATCAGTTGAGACGACGCCTTATGAACTATGGTTTGGCAAGAAACCAAAGTTGTCGTTTCTGAAAGTTTGGGGCTGCGATGCTTATGTGAAAAAGCTTCAACCTGATAAGCTCGAACCCAAATCGGAGAAATGTGTCTTCATAGGATATCCAAAGGAAACTATTGGATACACCTTCTATCACAGATCCGAAGGCAAGACTTTTGTTGCTAAATTCGGAAACTTTCTGGAGAAGGAGTTTCTCTCGAAAGATGTGAGTGGGAGGAAAGTAGAACTTGATGATGTAACTGTACCTGCTCCCTTATTGGAAAGTAGTACATCACAGAAAACTATTTCTGCGACACCTACACCAATTAGTGAGGAAGCTAATGATAATGATCATGAAACTTCAGGACAAGATACTACTGAACCTCGTAGATCAACCAGAGTGAGATCCGCGCCAGAGTGGTACGGTAATCCTGTTCTGGAAATCATGCTGCTAGATCATGATGAACCTACGAACTATGAAGAAGCGATGGTGAGCCCAGATTCCGCAAAGTGGCTTGAAGCCATGAAATCTGAGATGGGATCCATGTATGAGAACAAAGTATGGACTTTGGTTGACTTGCCCGATGATCGGCAAGCAATTGAGAATAAATGGATCTTCAAGAAGAAGACTGACGCTGACGGTAATATTACTGTCTACAAAGCTCGACTTGTCGCAAAAGGTTTTCGACAAGTTCAAGGGGTTGACTACGATGAGACCTTCTCACCCGTAGCGATGCTAAAGTCTGTCCGAATCATGTTAGCAATTGCCGCATTTTATGATTATGAAATTTGGCAGATGGATGTGAAAACTGCATTCCTGAATGAATTTATGGAAGAAGAGTTGTATATGATGTAACCGGAAGGTTTTGTCGATCCAAAGGGAGCTAACAAAGTGTGCAAGCTCCAGCGATCCATTTATGGACTGGTGCAAGCCTCTCGGAGTTGGAATAAACGCTTTGATAGTGTGATCAAAGCATTTGGTTTTATACAGACTTTCGGAGAAGCCTGTATTTACAAGAAAGTGAGTGGGAGCTCTGTAGCATTTCTGATATTATATGTGGATGACATATTACTGATTGGAAATGATATAGAATTTCTGGATAGCATAAAGGGATACTTGAATAAGAGTTTTTCAATGAAAGACCTCGGTGAAGCTGCTTACATATTAGGCATAAAGATCTATAGAGATAGATCAAGACGCTTAATTGGACTTTCACAAAGCACATACCTTGACAAGATTTTGAAGAAATTCAAAATGGATCAAGCAAAGAAAGGGTTCTTGCCTGTGTTACAAGGTGTGAAGTTGAGTCAGACTCAATGCCCGACCACTGCAGAAGATAGAGAGAAAATGAAAGATGTTCCCTATGCTTCAGCCATAGGCTCTATCATGTATGCAATGCTGTGTACCAGACCTGATGTGTGCCTTGCTATAAGTCTAGCAGGGAGGTACCAAAGTAATCCAGGAGTGGATCACTGGACAGCGGTCAAGAACATCCTGAAATACCTGAAAAGGACTAAGGATATGTTTCTCGTATATGGAGGTGACAAAGAGCTCATCGTAAACGGTTACGTTGATGCAAGCTTTGACACTGATCCGGATGATTCTAAATCGCAAACCGGATATGTGTTTACATTAAACGGTGGAGCTGTCAGTTGGTGCAGTTCTAAACAGAGCGTCGTGGTGGGATCTACATGTGAAGCGGAGTACATAGCTACTTCGGAAGCAGCAAACGAAGGAGTCTGGATGAAGGAGTTCATATCCGATCTAGGTATCATACCTAGTGCATCGGGTCCAATGAAAATCTTTTGTGACAATACTGGTGCAATTGCCTTGGCAAAGGAATCCAGATTTCACAAGAGAACCAAACACATCAAGAGACGCTTCAATTCCATCCGGGATCTAGTCCAGGTGGGAGACATAGAGATTTGCAAGATACATACGGAGCTGAATGTAGCAGACCCGTTGACTAAGCCTCTTCCACGGGCAAAACATGATCAGCACCAAAGCTCCATGGGTGTTAGAATCATTACTGTGTAATCTAGATTATTGACTCTAGTGCAAGTGGGAGACTGAAGGAAATATGCCCTAGAGGCAATAATAAACTTATTATTTATTTCCTTATATCATGATAAAAGTTTATTATTCATGCTAGAATTGTATTAACCGGAAACATAATTCATTTGTGAATACATAGACAAATAGAGTGTCATTTGTATGCCTCTACTTGACTAGCTCGTTAATCAAAGATGGTTTATTTCCTGACCATGGACAAAGAGTTGTTATTTGATTAACGGGATCACATCATTAGTTGAATGATCTGATTGACATGACCCATTCCATTAGCTTAGCACCCGATCGTTTAGTATGTTGCTATTGCTTTCTTCATGACTTATACATGTTCCTATGACTATGAGATTGTGTAACTCCCGTGTGCCGGAGGAACACTTTCTGTGCTACCAAACGTCACAACGTAACTGGGTGATTATAAAGGTGCTCTACAGGTGTCTCCAAAGGTACATGTTGGGTTGACGTATTTCGAGATTAGGATTTGTCACTCCGATCGTCAGAGAGGTATCTCTGGGCCCTCTCGGTAATGCACATCACTTAAGCCTTGCAAGCAGTGCAACTAATGAGTTAGTTGCGAGATGATGTATTACGGAACGAGTAAAGAGAATTGCCAGTAACGAGATTGAACTAGGTATTGGATACCGACGATCGAATCTCGGGCAAGTAACATACCGATGACAAAGGGAACAACGTATGTTGTTATGCGGTCTGACCGATAAAGATCTTCGTAGAATATGTAGGAGCCAATATGGACATCCAGGTCCCGCTATTGGTTATTGACCGGAGACATGTCTCGGTCATGTCTACATTGTTCTCGAACCCGTAGGGTCCGCACGCTTAAGGTTTCGATGACAGTTATATTATGAGTTTATACGTTTTGATGTACCGAAGGTTGTTTGGAGTCCCGGATATGATCACGGACATGACGAGGAGTCTCGAAATGGTCAAGACATAAAGATTGATATATTGGAAGCCTATGTTTGGATATCGGAAGTGTTCCGGGTGAAATCAGGATTTTACGGGAGTACCGGGAGGTTACCGGAACCCCCGGGAGCTATATGGGCCTTAGTGGAAAAGAGAAGAGGCAGCCTGAGATGGGCCGCGCGCCCCTCCACTCCCTTGGTACGAATAGGACAAGGAGAGGGGGCCGCCCCCCCTTTCTCTTTTCCCCCCTCCACGAATCCTATTCCAACTAGGATTGGGGGGGGGGATCCTACTCCCAGAGGGAGTAGGACTCCTCCTGGCGCGCCTCTCCTAGGCCGGCCGCACCCTCCCCCCTTGAGCCTTTATATGCGGAGGCAGGGGCACCCCAGAGGAACACAAGTTGATCCACGTGATCATATTCTTAGCCGTGTGCGGCGCCCCCTGCCACCATAGTCCTCGATAATATTATAGCGGTGCTTAGGCGAAGCCCTGCGACAGTAGTACATCAAGATCGTCACCACGCCGTCGTGCTGACGGAACTCTTCCCCGACACTTTTCTGGATCGGTGTCCGGGGATCTCCATCGAGCTGAACGTGTGCTAAAACTCGGAGGTGCCGTAGTTTCGGTGCTTGATCGGTCGGGCCGTGGAGACGTACGACTACATCAACCAAACGCTTCCATTGTCGATCTACAAGGGTACGTAGATCACACTCTCCCCTCTCATTGCTATGCATCACCATGATCCTGCGTGTGCGTAGGAATTTTTTTGAAATTACTACGTTCCCCAACAGAGACGGCATCACTTCCTTCTGCGATTATGTCCCTCAACATCGCTTCGTTTGCTTCGTCTCGGGCGGTGTCCATAGTTTCTACAAATATTTACAACATGGCAATTATTATTCAAACATGACAGATGGATATATTAGTGGCAAACGTAGAACTAGCTAGCTAATCATGGTAAGGAATCATATATATTAATTAGTGGCCTCGACGCTGCTTCTCTAGGGTTTGAGGTGGCCTCGACAACGCTTCAAGGGTTTGGGGTGGCCTCGAGAGAGTTTGTCGGGTAGGGGCGCGGCGGGACGGGGTAGGAGACCGACATCGTTTTTTTCTAGGATTTGGGTGTCCTCGAGAGTTTTGGTCGAGCGAGAGGGCTGGGGGGTGCTCCCGCGGTATAAGTTATTATCACAGTCGAGAGGGGGTATATATATCGACCGCCCCTCATGTCGAAGTTATCCGAGGGGTATATCGACCCACCCCCTCGTGTTGAACTTATCGGGAGAGGGAATAGAGGAGAAGAAGAAAGGAATAGAGGAGAAGATCGAAGAAAAAAAAGAAAAAAAAAGAGGAGAAGAAGAAGAAAAAAATAGAAATTTCTTTTTTTCTTCTTCTTCTCCTCTATTCCTTTCTTCGTCTCCTCTTCTTTTTCTTCTTTTTTCCTTTTCTTATTTATTTCTCCTCTTCTTCCTCTCCTCTTCTTCTTTCTTCCCCTTCTTATTTTCTTCTTTCCTATCCTTCTTTTTCTTCTAAATTTTAGCATATTCTAAATTTTCTTCTAACTTTCTATATATGAACAAAAAACTTTCTATGAACAAAAAACTTTATATATATATATATGAACAAAATTTCTATGAACAAAAAAATTAAACTAACCACATACACATATACATACACATATACATTATACATAGACATATACATACACATATACATACACATACACATATACATTATACATACACATATACAATATACATACACATATGAAAAAAAATTAAACTAAAAAAAATTAAGGGCAGGGGCGGCGGCAGCGAAGGGCAGGGGCGGCGCGCGGCGGCCGCGCAGGCAGGGGCGGCGCGAGGCGGCAGCGAAGGGCAGCGGCGGCGGCGCGATGGCAGCGCGCGGCGGCGTCGGCGGCCAGTACAGGGGGAGGAGCAGGGGAACGGGGCGGCGCTCACCGCGAGGTGGCGTCGGCGATGAGGAAGGCTTGCTCGGGGACGTCGGAGGCGCGCGCGCTCGGGGGCGAAGGCAGGGGTGCGCGGGCTCGGGGACGACGTCGGCGAGGCACGGGCGACGGCGATGGCGCGGTCGGGGGCGACGGCAGGGGCGGCGGACGGCGTCGGGGCAGCCTGGCGGCGTCCATGTGCTCGGCGTCGTCGAGCGGGCCGGGGGGCAACTGGCGATGAGTTCGTCAAATTTTCCTAAGTGCTACTTATATACCCAGGCCATTGGTCCCGGTTCGTGGCACCAACCGGGACCAATGGCCCCCTTTAGTCCCGGTTGGTGCCACCAACCGGGACCAAAGGTCTCTTTTCAGAAGCCGAAAGGGCGGGAAGCGGCGGCCTTTGGTCCCGGTTGGTGGCACCAACCGGGACTAAAGGGTGCCATTGGTCCCGGTTGGTGCCACGAACCGGGACCAATGCCCCCCTTTGGTCCAGGTTCGTCCCACCAACCGGGACCAAAGCCCTGTGCTGCCCCGAACCCAAAAATTTAGTCCCACCTCGCTAGTTGAGAGGGAGGCGCACCTGTTTATAAGGTGCGGTGCGCCATCCCTCTCGAGCTCCTCTCTAAAGCAGGCTTTTGGGCCTAACACTGCAGTCTGTGCCTGTGGGCCTACTGGGCCTCCCGCGGGCCTGAATCCTGGCCCATGGTAGGGTTTCTAGTCGTATTCAGGCCATGGGGGCCCAGTAGGCGGCACTTTTTTTGTTTTTTTGTTTTTTTTGTTTCTACTTAGAACTAAAATTTAATTATTGCTATATTTAATTATTTAATTTTTTGTTTATTGCTTTATTTTTTAATTCTTTTAGCTTTTAGTTTTAGAAAAATTATAAACTTTCTATTAGTGCCATTAGTTTTCAAATTTGAAAACACTTTTTTAGTTTTTTTGTTTTCTTTGTTGCTTTCTTTATTTTATTTTGTTTCTTGCTTTATTTTTTAATCCTTTTTGCTTTTAGGTCAGCAAAATTATAAACTTTCTGTTAGTGCCATTAGTTTTAGAAAAAATATAAACTTTCTGTTAGTGCCATTAGTTTTCAAATTTGAATAGTTAAAATTTGAACATAGATGCACCTATAGAGAAAATTCGACCTAAATTCATAGTTTTCAAATGAACTCTAAAAAGTTGGCATAGCATACTCGTCTGTTACAAATTTGGCATGGTATCATCATAATAGTTGTGGAGAAAGTCTTCACTTTTTCTTTGCTTGTGTCATTTGCTTATTGCGACGTAACCATGGATAATCTTCATTGTTTATCAGGATGCTTGGGTCAGCCTTGACATTGAAGGGAGGAATTTCATGAAACCTTTCATAATCTTTAGACATGTCTGTCTTGCCCTCCACTCTCAGGATATCCCTTTTTCCTGAAAGAACTATGTGGCGCTTTGGCTCATCGTATGATGTATTCATTTCCTTATCTTTTTGTTTTTCTCGGTCTGGTAGACATGTCCTTCACATAGATAACCTTCACCCATTGCAGCATCATTGGGCACATCGTCTGGTTCCTCTTGATCTTCACCATCTCCCCCCGTTGCAGCATCACGGTATTCAGGGGGCACGTAGTTGTCATCATACTCATCTTCTTCGTCGCCTTCCATCATAACCCCTATTTCTCCATGCCTCGTCCAAACATTATAGTGTGCCATGAAACCCTTGTAAAGCAGGTGGGTGTGAAGGATTTTCCGGTCAGAGTAAGACTTCATATTCGCACAATCAGGGCATGGACAACACATAAAACCATTCTGCTTGTTTGCCTCAGCCGCGTCGAGAAACTCATGCACGCCCTTAATGTACTCGGAGGTGTGTTTGTCACCGTACATCCATTGCCGGTTCATCTGCGTGCATTATATATAATTAAGTGTCCAAATTAATAGAAGTTCATCATCACATTAAAAGCAAAGTACATACATAGTTCTCATCTAACAACATATAGCTCTCCAGAGCATCTAATTAATTAAACCATACATTGAAACTATGTAAAACATTTTAATGCGAAAACAAAGGCGATCATAATCGCAACCAAGGTAACAATTGATCCAACAGCATAATGATACCAAGCCTCGGTATGAATGGCATATTTTCTAATCTTTCTAATCTTCAAGCGCATTGCATCCATCTTGATCTTGTGATCATCGACGACATCCGCAACATGCAACTCCAATATCATCTTCTCCTCCTCAATTTTTTTTATTTTTTCCTTCAAGAAATTGTTTTCTTCTTCAACTAAATTTAACCTCTCGACAATAGGGTCGGTTGGAATTTCCGGTTCACATACATCCTAGACAAATAAAATCTATGTCACGTTGGTCCGCATAATTTTCATAAACAATAAATGAACCAATAGTTATAAAGATTAATGTATATACCACATCCGAATCATAGACAGGACGAGGGCCGACGGGGGCGGATGCCAAAACCATCGCACTATATAAGATGCAATAATAAAAGTAAGAAAATGATACAAGTATCTATCTAAACATACAAGTAACCATATTTTTCCTTTCAGAAAGAAGATAAGAACAAGAGGCTCACCACGATGGTGTCGGTGATGAGATCGGCGCGGGTGATCGACGGCGGTGAAGACGGGGGTGGGGTGTGACGGACCGCTAAATCTAGACAAATCTTGAGGAAAATGGAGCTTTGAGGTCGAGCTTCGAGAGGAGAAAGCTTAACTAGTGTGGCTCGGGCATTTCATCGAACACCTCATGTGCATAGGAGGTGAGCTAGAGCACCACAAACCCCTCCCCTCGCCGGCCCAGAAAAATAGAGCACTGGAGTGCTCTGCTCGCGGGCGAGGGTATATATAGGCAACACTATTGGTCCCGGTTCGTGGCATAAACCGGGACTAAAGGGTAGCCTTCGGTCCCGGTTCAGGCCACCAACCGGGACCAATGGTGGTGGGCCAGGAGCCAGGCCCATTGGTCCCGGTTCGTCCCACCAACCGGGACCAAAAGGTCCAGACGAACCGGGACCAATGGCCCACGTGGCCCGGCCGGCCCCCTGGGCTCAAGAACTAGGACCAATGCCCCCATTCGTCCCGGTTCTGGTCTGAACCGGGACTAATGGGCTGCCCCGGCCTGGACCGTTGCCCCCCTTTTCTACTAGTGAACTAATCTGATCGATGTCTTTCAACTTGAAGTTGAGACTCAAGAAGACGAACTGATTTAAGCAGCGAGTTCGAAGAGCTTGTGCCAGCAGTAGTTGCCAGTAACTTGAACACTATATCAAGACATGACTTTTGGGTTCCCTCACTGTCGTCAAGATAGTTTTTATCAGCTTTCTTGGAGACCAACAGGGATGTCTCACTATCTTGAACCTTATCTGCATTACTTCCTTTACCATTGGATAACGCAGTACTGTTCTCCAATATTTTGTCCGCATTCTAAAAGAGAAACAAGCAGACACATCACATGTTTACCATGTTATATATGAAACTCATTTTGGTAAATGAGTTCAGTAGTAAAGTGGACAGGATAACAACATGAAACAAACATATATCTATGTACCATGGTCACTTTATGGTCTATATCATTCTAGTTTTTGTTGCCAAATCAAGATAGAGACACAGTTCAAATAATATTTGTTCAAGACAAAGCAGAATAGACAGAATATAAGTGTGGGTAACTATAGAGAAATAACAACACTTGTAATGTGCATGACATGAGAACATAACTGTTTATTCAATTGAAACTGAAATCAACATAGAGCAGGTTACAACAGCCAACCAGCTAAAGAAACAGGTTTAAAACATACCTATTGCACAATTGGAGTTTCAATTCCATCCTTCAAATTTGATAATAATATGTATCAGTAAATACAGTAATGCAAGAGCAAAGGAGTATGAACCATAGCTATAGAACCTGACCTGAGAACAAATCTTCTTCTCCTTTAAGCGTTGAGTTGGGATTCGGAGTGGTGGTCCTTGTGCTTTGGGCACTACAGTTCCCTTACAAACTGCTCGTGTTTGGGTGCTCTGTGGTGGAGACGGTGCTGTGTCAACTGGAACTGGGTTACTAGCTGCCGGGGTTGGGGTTAGAAGGGGTGTAGCTGGTTCTCTGTCCAACTGGGTAGGGGTACAATCTGCGAGAGTCTGGGTTATGTGTTGTGGATCTAGTCCTTGGGCAAGTACAACTGTGGTTCTATCTGCATCAACTGGTAGCACTATCTTTTCTGAAGACTGTGTTGTTACTCCCTTAGATACTGCCATCACGCTCTCCAATTCAAATGGCTGATAAACAAGAAAAGTAATTGAAAGTGTTCGGAAACATCAGGAACGTAACAGATATTTCTTGGTGAAAGTGTAGACATTGTATGATAGATAGGTGCAATGGATAGTGGGGAATAAAAGAGGGCATGAAATAATTCATATTTATGTTGTCTAACCAAACAGGATAGCATGACACAATATCACATATATGATGGCTAACTAAACTGGATAGCTTGACACAATTTCACATTATGATGGCTAACTAAAAAAGATGGAAAGACATAGTTCAAAATATGAGACTATGTAAACAGGATGACATGACATAACTATATAATGTGTTTATTAAATAGGGTTTCTAGTCGTATTCAGGCCATGGGGGCCCAGTAGGTGGCACTTTTTTTGTTTTTTTGTTTTTTTGTTTCTACTTAGAACTAAATACTTATTGTTGCTATATTTAATTTTTAATTTTTTGTTTATTGCTTTATTTTTTAATTCTTTTAGCTTTTAGTTTTAGAAAAATTATAAACTTTCTGTCAGTGCCATTAGTTTTCAAATTTGAAAACACCTTTTTAGTTTTTTTTGTTTTCTTTGTTGCTTTATTTATTTTATTTTGTTTCTTGCTTTATTTTTCAATTCTTTTTGCTTTTAGGTCAGCAAAATTATAAACTTTCTGTTAGTGCCATTAGTTTTAGAAAAAATATAAACTTTCTATTAGTGCCATTAGTTTTCAAATTTGAATAGTTAAAATTTGAACATAGATGCACCTATAGAGAAAATTCGACCTAAATTCATAGTTTTCAAATGAACTCTAAAAAGTTGGCATAGCATACTCGTCTGTTACAAATTTGGCATGGTATCATCATAATAGTTGTGGAGAAAGTCTTCACTTTTTCTTTGCTTGTGTCATTTGCTTATTGCGCCGTAACCATGGATAATTTTCATCGTTTATCAGGATGCTTGGGTCAGCCTTGACATTGAAGGGAGGAATTTCATGAAACCTTTCATAATCTTCAGACATGTCTGTCTTGCCCTCCACTCTCAGGATGTCCCTTTTTCCCGAAAGAACTATGTGGCGCTTTGGCTCATCGTATGATGTATTCATTTCCTTATCTTTTCTTTTTCTCGGTCTGGTAGACATGTCCTTCACATAGATAACCTGTGCCACATCATTGGCTAGGACGAACGGTTCATCAGTGTACCCAAGATTTTTCAGATCGACTGTTGTCATTCCGTACTGTGGGTCTACATGTACCCCGCCTCCTGACAGATTGACCCATTTGCACTTAAACAAAGGGACCTTAAAATCTTGTCCGTAGTCAAGTTCCCATATGTCCACTATGTAACCATAATATGTGTCCTTTCCCTTCTCGGTTGTTGCATCAAAGCGGACACCGCTGTTTTGGTTGGTGCTCTTTTGATCTTGGTCAATCGTGTAAAATGTATTCCCATTTATCTCGTATCCTTTGTAAATCAATACAGTTAAAGATGGTTCCCTGGACAACAAGTACAACTCATCACAAACAGTGTTGTCACCTCTAAGACGTGCTTCCAACCAACTGCTGAAAGTCCTAATGTGTTCACATGTAATCCAGTCGTCGCACTGCTCCGTGTGTTTGGAGCGCAGACTGTTCTTGTGTTCATCGACATACGGGGTCAGCAAGGTAGAGTTTTGTAGAACTGTGTAGTGTGCTTGAGACCAAGAATGCCCGTCCCTGCATATTATTGAGTCCGCTCCTAGCATGCCTTTTCCAGTCAGTCTCCCCTCATACCGCGATTTAGGGAGACCTATCTTCTTAAGGCCAGGAATGAAGTCAACACAAAACCCGATGACATCCTCTGTTTGATGGCCCATGGAGATGCTTCCTTCTGGCCTAGCGCGGTTACGGACATATTTCTTTAGGACTCCCATGAACCTCTCAAAGGGGAACATATTGTGTAGAAATACGGGCCACAGAACGACAATCTCGTCGACTAGATGAACTAGGACATGCGTCATGATATTGAAGAAGGATGGTGGGAACACCAGCTCGAAACTGACAAGACATTGCGCCACATCACTCCTTAGCCTTGGTACCATTTCTGGATCGATCACCTTCTGAGAGATTGCATTGAGAAATGCACATAGCTTCACAATGGCTAATCAGACGTTTTCCGGTAGAAGCCCCCTCAATGCAACCGGAAGCAGTTGCGTAATAATCACATGGCAGTCATGAGACTTTAGGTTCTAGAAACTTTTCTCTGGGATATTTATTATTCCCTTTATATTCGACGAGAAGCCAGTCGGGACCTTCATACTGAGCAGGCATTCAAAGAAGATTTCTTTCTCATCTTTCGTAAGAGCGTAGCTGGCAGGACCTTCATACTGCTTCTGAGGCATCCCGTCTTTTTTGTGCAAACGTTGCAGGTCCTCCCGTGCCTCAGGTGTATCTTTTGTTTTTCCATACACGCCTAAGAAGCCTAGCAGGTTCACGCAAAGGTTCTTCGTCACGTGCATCACGTCGATTGAAGAGCGGACCTCTAGGTCTTTCCAGTAGGGTAGGTCCCAAAATATAGATTTCTTCTTCCACATGGGTGCGTGTCCCTCAGCGTCATTCGGAACAGCTACTGCGTCGGGACCCTTTCCAAAGATTACGTGTAAATCGTTGACCATAGCAAGTACGTGATCACCGGTACGCATGGCGGGCTGCTTCCGGTGATCTGCCTCGCCTTTGAAATGCTTGCCTTTCTTTCGACATTGATGGTTGGTCGGAAGAAAGCGACGATGGCCCAGGTACACATTCTTCCTGCATTTGTCCAGGTATATACTTTCAGTGTCATCTAAACAGTGTGTGCATGCGTGGTATCCTTTGTTTGTCTATCCTGAAAGGTTACTGAGAGCGGGCCAATCGTTGATGGTCACGAACAGCAACGCCTTTAGGTTAAATTCCTCCTGTCCATGCTCATCCCACGTATGTACACCGTTTCCATTCCACAGTTGTAAAAGTTCTTCAACTAATGGCCTTAGGTACACATCAATGTCGTTGCCGGGTTGCTTAGGGCCTTGGATGAGAATTGGCATCATAATGAACTTCCGCTTCATGCACATCCAAGGAGGAAGGTTATACATACATAGAGTGACCGGCCAGGTGCTGTGATTGCTGCTCTGCTCCCTGAAAGGATTAATGCCATCCGCGCTTAAAGCAAACCATACGTTCCTTGGGTCCTTTGCAAACTCATCCCAGTACTTTCTCACGATTTTTCTCCACTGCGACCCGTCAGCGGGTGCTCTCAACTTCCCGTCTTTCTTACGGTCCTCACTGTGCCATCGCATCGACTTGGCATGCTTTCCATTTCTAAACAGACGTTTCAACCGTGGTATTATAGGAGCATACACATCACCTTCGCAGGAACCCTCTTCCTGTGGGGCTCGCCGTGAACATCACCAGGGTCATCTCGTCTGATCTTATACCGTAATGCACCGCATACGGGGCATGCGTTCAGATCCTTGTATGCACCGCGGTATAGGATGTAGTCATTAGGGCATGCATGTATCTTCTCCACCTCCAATCCTAGAGGGCATACGACTTTCTTTGCTGCGTATGTACTGTCGGGCAATTCGTTATCCTTTGGAAGCTTCTTCTTCAATATTTTCAGTAGCTTCTCAAATCCTTTGTCAGGCACAGCATTCTCTGCCTTCCACTGCAGCAATTCCAGTACGGTACTGAGCTTTGTGTTGCCATCTTCGCAATTGGGGTACAACCCTTTTTTGTGATCCTCTAACATGCGATCGAACTTCAGCTTCTCCTTTTGACTTTCGCAATGCGTCCTTGCATCGACAATGACCCAGCGGAGATCATCATCATCGGGCACATCGTCTGGTTCCCCTTGATCTTCAGCACCTTCACCCATTGCAGCATCATTGGGCACATCGTCTGGTTCCTCTTGATCTTCACCAGCTCCCCCCGTTGCAGCATCACGGTATTCAGGGGGCACGTAGTTGTCATCGTACTCATCTTCTTCGTCGTCTTCCATCATAACCCCTATTTCTCCATGCCTCGTCCAAACATTATAGTGTGGCATGAAACCCTTGTAAAGCAGGTGGGTGTGAAGGATTTTCCGGTCAGAGTAAGACTTCGTATTCCCACAATCAGGGCATGGACAACACATAAAACCATTCTGCTTGTTTGCCTCAGCCGCATCGAGAAACTCATGCACGCCCTTAATGTACTCGGAGGTGTGTTTGTCACCGTACATCCATTGCCGGTTCATCTGCGTGCATTATATATAATTAAGTGTCCAAATTAATAGAAGTTCATCATCACATTAAAAGCAAAGTACATACATAGTTCTCATCTAACAACATATAGCTCTCCAGAGCATCTAATTAATTAAACCATACATTGAAACTATGTAAAACATTTTAATGCGAAAACAAAGGCGATCATAATAGCAACCAAGGTAACAATTGATCCAACGGCATAATGATACCAAGCCTCGGTATGAATGGCATATTTTCAATCTTTCTAATCTTCAAGCGCATTGCATCCATCTTGATCTTGTGATCATCGACGACATCCGCAACATGCAACTCCAATATCATCTTCTCCTCCTCAATTTTTTTTTATTTTTTCCTTCAAGAAATTGTTTTCTTCTTCAACTAAATTTAACCTCTCGACAATAGGGTCGGTTGGAATTTCCGGTTCACATACATCCTAGACAAATAAAATCTATGTCACGTTGGTCCGCATAATTTTCATAAACAATAAATGAACCAATAGTTATAAAGATTAATGTATATACCACATCCGAATCATAGAAAGGACGAGGGTCGACGGGGGCGGATACCAAAACCATCGCACTATATAAGATGCAATAATCAAAGTAAGAAAATGATACAAGTATCTATCTAAACATACAAGTAACAATATTTTTCCTTTCAGAAAGAAGATAAGAACAAGAGGCTCACCACGGTGGTGTCGGTGATGAGATCGGCGCGGGTGATCGACGGCGGTGAAGACGGGGGTCGGGCGTGACGGACCGCTAAATCTAGACAAATCTCGAGGAAAATGGAGCTTTGAGGTAGAGCTTCGAGAGGAGAAAGCTTAACTAGTGTGCCTCGGGCATTTCATCGAACACCTCATGTGCATAGGAGGTGAGCTAGAGCACCACAAACCCCTCCCCTCGCCGGCCTAGAAAAACAGAGCACTGGAGTGCTCTTCTCGCGGGCGAGGGTATATATAGGCAGCACTATTGGTCCCGGTTCATGGCATAAACCGGGACTAAAGGGTAGCCTTTGGTCCCGGTTCAGGCCACCAACCGGGACCAATGGTGGTGGGCCAGGAGCCAGGCCCATTGGTCCCGGTTCGTCCCACCAACCGGGACCAAAAGGTCCAGACGAACCGGGACCAATGGCCCACGTGGCCCGGCCGGCCCCCTGGGCTCACGAACCGGGGCCAATGCCCCCATTGGTCCCGGTTCTGGTCTGAACCGGTACTAATGGGCTGCCCCGGCCTGGACCGTTGCCCCCTTTTCTACTAGTGAACACATCTGATCGATGTCTTTCAACTTGAAGTTGAGACTCAAGAAGACGAACTTGTGCCAGCAGTAGTTGCCAGTAACTCGAACACTATATCAAGACATGACTTTTGGGTTCCCTCACTGTCGTCAAGATAGTTTTTATCAGCTTTCTTGGAGACCAACAGGGATGTCTCACTATCTTGAACCTTATCTGCATTACTTCCTTTACCATTGGATAACGCGGTACTGTTCTCCAATATTTTGTCCGCATTCTAAAAGAGAAACAAGCAGACACATCACATGTTTACCATGTTGTATATGAAACTCATTTTGGTAAATGAGTTCAGTAATAAAGTGGACAGGATAACAGCATGAAACAAACATATATCTATGTACCATGGTCACTTTATGGTCTATATCATTCTAGTTTTTGTTGCCAAATCAAGATAGAGACACAGTTCAAATAATATTTGTTCAAGACAAAGAAGAATAGACAGAATATAAGTGTGGGTAACTATAGAGAAATAACAACACTTGTAATGTGCATGACATGAGAACATAACTGTTTATTCAGTTGAAATTGAAATCAACATAGAGCAGGTTACAACAGCAAACCAGTTAAAGAAACAGGTTTAAAACATACCTATTGCACCATTGGAGTTTCAATTCCATCCTTCAAATTTGATAATAATATGTATCAGTAAATACAGTAATGCAAGAGCAAAGGAGTATGAACCATAGCTACAAAACCTGACCTGAGAACAAATCTTCTTCTCCTTTAAGCGTTGAGTTGGGATTCGGACTGGTGCTCCTCGTGCTTAGGGCACTGTAGTTCCCTTACAAACTGCTCGTGTTTGGGTGCTCTGTGGTGGAGACGGTGTTGTGTCAACTGGAACTGGGTTACTAGCTGCCGGGGTTGGGGTTAGAAGGGGTGTAGCTGGTTCTCTGTCCAACTGGGTAGGGGTACAATCTGCGAGAGTCTAGGGTCAAATGGCTGATAAACAAGAAAAGTAATTGAAAGTGTTCGGAAACATCAGGAACGTAACAGATATTTCTTGGTGAAAGTATAGACATTGTATGATAGATAGGTGCAATGGATAGTGGGGAATAAAAGAGGGCATGAAATAATTCATATTTATGTTGTCTAACCAAACAGGATAGCATGACACAATATCACATATATGATGGCTAACTAAACAGGATAGCTTGACACAATTTCACATTATGATGGCTAACTAAAAAGGATGGAAAGACATAGTTCAAAATATGAGACTATGTAAATAACAGGATGACATAACATAACTATATAATGTGTTTATTAAATAGGTTGGCATGCCATAATTCACATACATTGACGGATAGAATGCCATAATTCAAAATATGATGACTATAAACACTAAACAGGATGAGATGATATAACTATATGTTGTCTTTATTAAATGGGTTGCCATGCCATAATTTAGATAGATGATGTGTATGTACTGTGTAAACATGATGGCATGATATAATTCAAATATATGATTTATATAGTAAGCAAGTAAGCAGATGGCAATCCATATATGATGTAAAAACTAAGTAATGCAAGACAACATGCATGACATGGGTAATATAACCCTGCCAAGTTTGAGCATAGACCTCAGGGGGGAAATAGGACTGGTCATTAGTCTCTGAATCCTCCTCTGAGGAGCTCTCTGTAACCAGCAAGATGTCTGCTTCAGCAGGTAGCATTGTCTGCTCTGAATACCTTGTTTTCATTCCAGATACTTCCATCACCGCTTTAAATTGTTGATGCATAGGAACAGTAGTTGAATATACAAACGTTGTCGATAAATGGAACACGTAATACAAAAAATGATAGCATGATATAATTCACATACATGATGATTGGCTAAACAACATGGCATTGCCATCACCATGTCAAATGGCTGGTGCACACGAAGAGCAATTGAATGTACTAACATTGTTGACAAATGTAATATGTAACGAAAAAAAGGATGGCCTGATATAATTTACATATAAGATGACTGGCTAAGCAGGATGGCATTGCAAAATTCACATATATGATGCCTGGCTAAACAAGATGGCGTTGCATAATTCACATAAACGATGAATAAACTAAACAGATGGCATTCGCACAAAGGATGTCTAAACTAAGGAGATGACATATTTGATGTATTAAGTAAGCAATGCAAGACACCATATGCATGATATAACCAACATCAGCATGCCAAGTTAGAGCGAAGACCTCAGGGGGTAAATAGGATTTGTCTTCTCCTTCTGAATCCCCCTCGAAACAGATATCTTCCTCTCGATTACAATCCAAAATGCATGGAGGGGGGGCTGCCTTTGCGCCTACCATGGAGCGACGTCTGCATGAAATTTTATTGCCACACAAGGCTTGTCTCTTTTGCTCTACATGTTCAGTTCCATTGTTTACAATAACTGTCATGCATAGGAATAAAACATAGTGAGATTATGTAAGGAGTGCATGCAGAAATCCAGAGTGATGGTAGCAACCTGTGGATATACCCAAAACCAATAATAGCAGGCAGATAATGGCTTTAGTTAAAAAATACAGATAATGGCTTCTTTACTGTTTGTTTCCCATCCAACATGAAACTCACAGTAGATACCGAAGATTAACCAGATAGTAGATATATACTATTGATAGCGGCCCCGATATGTACCCCACAACCATTTAAAAACTCAAGTTTGACCATTAGTTTGGAGCTGACTCAGAGTCTAATCGGTGAACAGGACAATAAAGTAGCATGTAATATTAAGCGATGCATAACGTAAGCAGACACGAAAGAGTGCGACCTCTCTTGCGGAGCCGTCTAGTCCTCGAGGTCATCTGCTCGGTTGATGATGGTAATGCAATTTTCATGGCTGCCAACAGCGGGGAAGAAGATCTGAGGCGGCGAAAGACAGTCTGGAGGACGGATCCCTGCTGTGCTGGGCCCTTCTGTCGTTGGAGCAGCTGAGCTGGGGTGGACGACGGCGCAGTAGGAGCGGGACAAACCACGCAAGGTTTTCTTTGACAACTATCTGTAAGAGAAGTAATTTTGTAAGGGCTCGTTTGAATTGGAGGATTCCAACAATGTAGGGATAGGAAATAGACAGGAATAGGATAGGAATGCACATGCAAAACAGAGAATTTAAAAACACAGGATTTCTGCCAATCTGGGTGTTTGATTAACAACAATTGGAAGATCACAAGATGCAAAGAAGCATGGTGAGATTAAGTCAAACCACAAGAAAATGTACGGTTATAATGCTATTATGCTACTATCTCTTAGTCTTGTGCTTCATGAATAGGAATTTGAAAAGGAGGACAAGTGAAAATTAAAATTCCTACGTTTTTTCTTTCACGGAGACACTAAAGTAACAAATCCGTGTGCGCAGTGGACAATATATATAACATGTAGAGTAAAAAAGAGATGCAACAAGTGTACAACCTCTGTGATGGAGGGTTTCATCGTTGGAGCAGCTCCGGTGAGTTGTACGACGCCGAGGCTGAAGCAGGACAAAAGAGACAACGAACAACGTTAACCTGAGTGGCATTCTAATATCATCTCCAATACATGACGTAAAATACATAACCACAAAGTGCTAGATGTAAAATACATCAGCCGCTCATCTCCGAACTTAACTGTCCAAACTGAACTTAACTGTCGAAACTGAACTTAACTGTCGAAACTGAATTTTGCTGTCGAAACTGAATTTTGCTGTCGAAACTGGACGCACTAGCAAGGTGAGGCTACACGTCGGTCGACTGACTTTTTCATCTCTGGTCAGTCGATTTTGCAGCCGTTGGATACGAAATCAAGGGCATGCTGTCGTGTACAAAAAGAGGGGTACACTTTTTGTACCCCTATAACTGTGCACGGGCAGTCTGAGCCACGGGCACCGCCACACCAAGCACGGAAAGGGAGGTAAGCCAAGGTAAGGCCGGAGCTCAAGAGAAGCAGAACGACGCCAAGACCAGGACCACAAAGAGCAAAGGGGACGAAGCGGACTCCCCCGGCAAGATCCTTGCCGGGGAGCTCTTTTAGCAAACCCGGCAAGACCCTTGCCGTGGCAGCTCGACCCACACCTACGGAGCGAGTCACCCTTGAGTCCACTGCCCCCATGGGGCAAGGATTCGGGAGACATCACCGTGGTGGCATGCAGATCTTCGTGAAGACATTCAAGATCAGATACACACTTTAGAAGATGATGATCCTTGGCGGGATCACAGCCAAGGAGGACCACAAGGCCCCCGGCAAGAGCCTTGCCGGGGATGACATCGGGCGCCACGGCAAGACCCTTGCTGGGGCCTCGGCAAGGCCCTTGCCAAGAACACCCGTGGGGCCACCATCAGGCCCACAACAATCAAACCTCCACCGCCGCTCGCATGCAGCTGCCGACCCAACCAGCTGGGCAGGCACCTGCGTGGCGGCATACAGATCTTCGTGGAAGACCCGCCACTGCGCCACCTCAGCTGCCTGCCTGCCTACATGGCACCGCGGTCACCGCTGGCCGGGGCACGTGTCGACATGAGAGGGAGCGGCGACGGACGGGACAACGCTCTCCCCCGTCCCCGATAAAGCAAGGACACATAAGCAAGACACATTAAATGCGCCTTGTCATGTAATGCAAGGGATAACCTCGCATCACTATACCCCTTTCCACCTCCTGTGTGCCACTGTGGCAACCCCTTTCCTACAAAAGGAGGCCCGAGGCGACCAGGAGGAGGATTCGGTTTTTTGGAGCTCCTCACGCCCCATAGCTAGCTCAAGAACACATATATACAATCCACCAAAGCAGGAGTAGGGTTTTATGCATCCTCGTGGCCCGAACCTGGATAAACGAACCGTGTGCTATCTGTTTGATCCGCTCTTCTCACGACCCCGCGCCCCGCAACCATATTAGGGATTCTTGTGATCCCATAGGTGTCGTTCGCCACCGACATCTTTGGCGCGCCAGGTAGTGGGCGTAGTTGTGAGAATCGGCTTTAGCAGCTAGTTCGACGCTTCTTCATCGTCATGGTGCCCAAGAAGAAGACGACGGTGGCGGTTGGCCCGTCGGAGGCTGGACATCCCGCCCCGACGCGGGTGAGCAGCGGACCAGTCGCAGAAAGGACCCGGGGCGCCGGTCGTGAACACCAACACCGTCCCAGCAGCCGGAGTTTGGGAGGCGGCGATGTTTGTGCGCCTGGCAACGGGCCGCACGCCGCCAAATCCAAAGACGGAGCCAGGCCCTCGGCGGGTGGCGCGGGGCCTTCCAAGATCGTTGCCACCCCGCCCGAAGGCGATGCGAGGGCTTCCAAGACTCCCACGCCGGCGCCGACGGCGCGCTCCTCTCAGGCGGCGCACGACGAATGGCGTAATCACGCCGAAGACCCCGGGCATCGCCGCGGGAAGAGTCCCGAGCGCCACTCCCGGGACGTAGAATACCTGCCCGCTCGTCGAGGCACCGGTGAAGATGGCATGCGACCGCGGGGTCGTGATAGAGCTCCTTCTGACATGGTCAGAAGTCAAAGCGCGTTGCGATTCATGCAGGTTTCGCTACCACCAACGCCAGTAGAAGCCCTGGCGCGTGCGCAGTTGCTCCTCAACTTTCCTCCCACTACGGGGAAACTCGACGAATGGAGAGCCACATTCCGAAGCCTTGTTGTGGTGGCCAACAAAGACGAACCGGGTCCTGTGGAGCCCCCGGGTCGACGTTCCGACGGAGTTCCACGCACCAGTGGTGGGGAAGCCGGCGGTACCGCGACCACGGTACATTCGCCTCCTCCTCGCCCGGTACCACGGGTGCCAGCTCATCATGACGTTGCGGGCGACGAAGTCTCCATAGCGTCGTCTGACCACGGACCCACTGTGACCAGCGCCAAGTTCTTCGGGAACGAGAACCTAAAGACGCTTGAACCACTATCGAGCGCCGGCGCGGAGCGCGCCACCAGTCAGATAGGCGAGCAGGGCCTTCTGCGAACCACCCGCCACCAGAGAGCCCTGGAGGCCTACCTTACGAGGTAGGCAGTTCCAGTGGCCCACTCACCGCACCTTCAAACCTGACGTTGGCGAAAAGTACAGCGGCAAGACCCACCCGTCCGAGTTCCTCAGCATCTACACCATCGCGATGCAAGCTGCCGAAGCCCGTGACGATAAGGTGCTTGCGAATTACTTTCCGTTGGCTCTTAAACCCAATGCCATGTCATGGTTGATGCACTTGCCAGTAGACTCTATTTCCTCCTGGTTGGATTTGTGCCATGAGTTCGTGGGCGCCTTTACTGGAGGCCACCAAGCCCATGGCCAAGCGAGCGACCTGCACGTCATCCCCCAGAAGGGAGGCGAGAGTCTCCGCAAGTATATACAGAAGTTCAGCCGGATACAGTACAATATCCCTGATGTTCACCCTGCCGCCATCATCAGCACGTTCCATCAGAACATGCGTAACTGTAAGATGCGCGAAGAGCTGGCAATGAACAAGGTGAAAGATGTAGCAGAACTCTATGTTCTTGCTGACAGATGTGCCCGAGCTGAAGAGGGAAGGAAGTACCCCGACGAAGATGCCGGCGTGGCAACCGACTCCTCAGATGAGGATACTGCCGCCCCGGCGAAGAAGGGCCGGCGCCGCAACAGGAAGCGCAAAGGTAAAGCCGTGCTTGCCGTCGAGGGATCTGATGACACCGGCTCCACCAAGAAAACCAAGGCAGATGACCCCGGTAAGGAAATTGCCAGATGTGTCGCCTGCCGGGCCTTGGCGGCTGCCGAGAAGCCAGGAAACTCCGACAAGCGATACTGCAAGATCCATCGCACCAAAGTCCATGCCCTCCAAGACTGCCGACAGGTTGAGCTCCTCGCTGAGAAGTAGAGGGCTGAATATGAGAGGCGGGACAACGAGAAGGGCCAAGACGGTGCTGAGGGGTCCGGCAAGAAGCGTGACGGCCAGGCGGGCCGTCGCGGCAAGGATAAACAGCAGGAGAGGCCCGCCCGGGGCCGTGACAGAAAGCCAGAAGACGACGATCACGAAGAGGACGACGAATCCGGCGAGCAAGAGTTTCAGAAAGCTACAGAGGCCATGTGCGTCGACGGCGGCGCCTCGCTGCATACTTCTCACCGCCGGCTTAAACAGTGGGCGCGAGAGATTACAGCGGCAGAGCCGTCGTTTGGTGCCCAAGGGCCGCTGAAGTGGTCCAGCACACCTATCAGTTTTGACACTGAGGATCACCCTGATCGCACTACTGCGGTCGGGTGCTTGCCATTGTTGGTCTCACCAACAATACGCAACCTCAAGGTGACGAAGATGCTAGTCGATGGCGGGGCCGGTCTGAACTTGATCTCGCCTGCCGTGATCGAGAAACTGCAGATTCCTGATGGAGACCTCGAAGAGACGGGCACGTTTCAAGGGGTCAACCCGGGAAGAAGCCAACCCAAGGGAAAGGTCACGCTGCCCGTGACTTTTGGAAGCGATCTGAACTACAGGATGGAGAGGATCGTGTTTGATGTTGCCAAGATCCCCTTGCCCTACAACGGGATCCTTGGCCGCCCAGCGCTGGCCAAGTTCATGGCGGCGTCACACTACGCCTACAACACCCTAAAGATGCCAGGACCTGTGACGATCATCACCATCCCCTTCGATAAGAAAGATGCGCTGATTTGTGCTGACCAACTATACCAGCAAGCAGTTGCAGCAGCTGCCGCCACTAGGGCACTTGCTCCTGCCGCTGGGACCTAGGGAAGAAGAAGAAGACCGGTGAGACCTCGGACACCCACTCCGGCAAGTGCACCTCTTCGGAGTGTGGCGCTCCCGTCGAGGATGTGCCAGAGAGCTCCACCGGCGGAAACAAGAAGCCCAAGAGACTGCTCTCCCCGGCAAGGAGGAAAGTTGCAATTGGATCATGTACTTTGATGGGGCTTTCTCCTTACAAGGCGGCGGGGCTGGCGTACTGTTTGTCGCGCCCACCGGAGAGCACCTCAAGTACGTGATCCAGATGCACTTCCCCAGGGAGGTGTCAACAAACAATACGGCAGAGTACGAGGGGCTGCTTGCCGGTCTTAGGATCGCGGCGGACCTCGGAATCAAGAAACTCATCATCAGGGGCGACTCACAGCTTGTCGTCAAGCAAGTCAACAAGGATTACCAGAGCCCGTTGATGAAGGCCTATGTCGATGAAGTGAGAAAGCTGGAATAGCGTTTCGACGGTATACAGGCTGAACACGTTCCTCGAGCGGAGAACGATATCGCCGATTACCTGTCAAAACGCGCTGCCCTCAAGCTACCTGTGGAACCAGGTACCTTTGTGCTTCAGCTAACTCAGCCATCCGTTGATCCATCAACAGAGCAGAACAAGAGGAGGAAATCAGGGCCCGGCAAGTACTTTCCCACCGAGCTCCCCGGAGCCGCCGGCAAGGATGTTGCCGGGGACACTGAGCCCGCCACGGGATGGCTAGCCCCGGCGGAGCGGCAAGCTCTTGCCGTCGAGACAGCCGCTCCTATAGCGGAGGAAATGCCTTTAGTCCTCGCCGTCGAGCTCCGGGCTCCAGCGTGGGCACAGCATACCGTCTGATTCCTCCAAACAGCGGAACTTCCTGAGGAGCAGGAAGAAGCGGAAAAAGTAGCCGTCGCTCTACCATGTACCAGTTCGTCGATGACGTCCGGTACAGAAAGAGGCCGAACGGTGTGAAATTGAAGTGTATCCCTCGAGAGGAAGGACTGGAGCTGTTGGCGGAGATACACGGAGGCATATGTGGATCCCACATCGGGTCAAGGGCCCTTTCCGGCAAGGCATTTCGGCAAGGCTTCTTCTGGCCCACCGCCCTCTAGGATGCAACGACACTAGTCACCAGGTGTGAAGCGTGTTAGTTCCATTAAAAGAAGCTTCATCAGCCAGCTCAAGCACTTCAAACCATTCCTCTCTCCTGGCCCTTCTCGGTCTGGGGGCTCGATATACTGGGCCCTTTCAAACGCGCTCTCGGGGGCTTTGAGTACTTGTACGTCGCAGTCGACAAGTTCACAAAGTGGCCAGAAGTGGAGGCAGTGAGGAAGGTTACAGCTCAGTCAGCCGTCAAGTTCTTCAAGGGACTAGTGTGCCATTTTGGTGTACCCAACAGGGTTATCACCGACAACGGTACACAATTCACAAGCCGCACCTTCATGCAATATACCTAAGACCTCGGCAGCAAAGTCTGTTTCACTTCTGTTGCACATCCACGGAGCTACGGTCAAGCTGAGAAGGGAAATGCTGAAGTGTTGCGGGGCTTAAGGACAAAGACCTTTGACACGCTGCACAAGAGTGGAAGGCGCTGAATTGATGAGTTGCCGATGGTTCTTTGGTTGATCAGGACAACACCAAATTGAGCCACCGGCCAGACACCCTTTGCCCTAGTATACGGGGCAGAAGCAGTTCTCCCCATTGAACTCATATACGGGTCACCTCGAGTGCTCGCTTATGATGAGCTTGAGAAGGAGCGACTGCGGCAAGATGACGCAACGCTCCTTGAGGAAGATCGTCTTCGGGCGGCTTTGAGAGCAGCACGCTACCAGCAAGCCTTGCGCCGCTACCATAGCCGCAAGGTTCATGCCAAAGCCTTGAGGAAGGCGACCTTGTCCTTCGGCGCGTTCAATCGGCCAAGAATTCCAACAAGTTGACGCCAAAGTGGGAAGGCCCTTATCGGGTAATACGAGTCACCAGGCCTGGCGCAGTCCTCCTGGAGACCGAAGATGCCGTTCCGGTGAGTAACTCCTGGAACATTGAGCATCTTCGCAAGTTTTACCCGTGAGGCGCGGCTTGCCAGGCCCCCCGGCAAGCCACCTTTTGTACAAGCATTGCCGATGATGCATGTAACCCTTTGTACAAAGCCAGGCGCAGACCCTGAGCATAAATAAATGAAGCGCTGGCGCCCTAAGTTATAGCATGCATGCTAGGTCGAGTCTCGTCCTTGGTTAGGGTTGATAGTGTTGGCAGCGACTAACCCCTAGCTTAGAGGTCGAGCGTGCGTCTCTTTGCCGTTCTTTCGTCTTCTTTTGTTCGCAGGACTCACAGATATCCTTGCCGGATCACTTAAGGACGAAAAAGAGAAGAGGGACAGACCAGCATCTAGACCCCGACAAGCCAGTATTGCCGGGGGCTGCAAGAGCAAAGATTCACCCACGGCAAACCAGAGTTGCCGGGGGGCTACAGCTTCAGATAAGTTCTTCATCCCTTATCATGCATTCCCTGATGGACTGAGGTACGTGAAACCTCATTCTTCCCTAAAGCTACCGTGCTCCCCTAACTCTAGGCCCTAGGGCTCGTTCCTGGGGCCAGGTTTGGTCGTAGCCGCGGCAGCGAAAGAATGAAACAAGGAGCCTGAACCCGCCTCATCCCCGCCTCCACCAAAGGCGTGTGAAAGGTCGAGCGAGGTGGGGAGACGGCAAGGCCTGTTGCCGGGCAAGGAAATGTTTATCTTAAAGATATCAAGGATTTACTCCTTTTCGTGGGTTCTACCCACAAACCAATGACCCGGCAAGCATCCCTTTTTCATTAAAAACATTCCACTCAGGTACAGCCCATAGGGAATTAAAAACATGAATGATGGGATTACAAGTTTTAAATTCAGCTAAGGCCCGAAGGCTTACAAAACTAAAAAAAGATAAGGTGCCCGTAACCCCTTTCTGGTCCCTCCCCTCAGGAGGCAGGTCAAGGAGGCGAAAAGGGCAAAAGGGGCGCCTAGGCGACCTACGGGTGGCAGAAGACACCAAGAGAACATCTCGGTGGCCGTCTGAAGGCTGGATGGTGATGGCAGCGCCGGAAGCAGAGCTCGAAGACGAGGCGGCAGAACGTCAGCACGCGTCGAAGGCGTCGGTGCCCGCGTACTCCGATTTGACGGCCTTGCCGCCCGCCCTCTTCCTCTTCCGCAGCCTCCCAACGCCAGCCGCCCAAGGACACGACCCCGAGAAGTTCAGGGAGCCGGCGACATGGGTGATGGGGTCGCCGGTGCCGCACGGAGCGGCGCCCGACACCCAGTCGGACCCGTCATCCTGCCGCCTACTACCCTCGTCATCGCTGTCGCTGTCCTCCTCGTCACTCTCGCCCGAGGAGGAGTCTTCGCTATCAGACGAGCTCTCCACGCAGGACCTTGCACGGGTCCCGAAGAGCCCGAAGACCTTGACGGAGAGGAGGCCGCCCTCCATCAGCTTGAAATTGAGAGTGAGCCCCTCCGTCAAGCAGTGGATATGGGCGAACGTCTTCCATCCCCGACGAAGATACATCACGGGAGGGGCTGGGAAGTCGACGCGAACCCGCGTGCCGCTGATCCCGCAGCCCCTCATGTGCAGCCGCAATGACTCCGGCGGATCCAGCTCCATCTCCCGCGCGAATGGAGTCGGGAGACGAAGGCGATGGCGGGGCGGCCGGCGCAGCCTGACGAAGAACTCGCAAGGGTCATCCCCGACGTGGCCCTCCATGGGGGAAGGAACTGCTGGCGGAGGCGAGGCCGGCGCACCGCCCCGTCCTCCTCTCACCCGAGCGCCTCGGCCTCGCCCACGGCCTCGCCCCCTCCCCCTTCCCCTCATGGCTGGCTCTGCCACCGCAGGTGCAGGAGGAGGACGGACGCGTTGTCGAGCGGCGACCCTCGCCGCCACCGTTGAAGGACCAAGATTCCCTCTCTCCATGGAGGATGGAAGGGGGGAGCAGAAGCTGAAGGAAGGAGGAGATGAAAGAATGTGGGATGCCATCCCCCCCTCCCGCTCTTTATAAGGGAACGGGGTGGGGGCACGGCTACCCCGCTCAGCCAATCAAGACACGGAAGGCGCAGGGAACTGGGACCGACCCGCTGCCCCAGCCCACGGCGGCCCGGTTCCCCGCCTCCACCGTTCGCCACCCCAAGCGCATGAGAGCCACGTGGCAGGCGTGCAGGACCGATGCGACAGATGAGGCGACCTCTCCCCATCCCGTGATCATGGGGAGTGGACGCCTTGAAGACCACGCCTCGGCCCCGCTCAGTGAATGGGCCGCGCCTCCACGCCTCCCCCCGTTTATGGGGAAGGCGCGAACCGCCCTCTTTTCTACGACGTGACGCATGCGGGCGGAGCTCAGCCCCACGCATGCCGCCCACGTCACACACGCCTCCCCACGCCACGCCACGCGCAGGAAGCGTGGGAAGCACAGCGCGCGAAGGAACTTACCGCGGTAAAAACCGCCCCGCCTGCCCGCGCACCGTTTTTGGGCCTAGCCCAACAATGCGTTGCGTTTATGTGTGGCCTAGGCCCGGGGGCTCCTGTCGGTGTACAAAAAGGGGGGCACACTTTTTGTACCCCTATAACTGTGCACGGGCAGTCTGAGCCATGGGCACCGCCACACCAAGAACGGCAAGGGAGGTAAGCCAAGGTAAGGCCGGAGCTCAAGAGAAGAAGAACGACGCCAAGACCAAGACCACAAAGAGCAAAGGGGACGAAGCGGACTCCCCTGGCAAGATCCTTGCCGAGGAGCAGTTTTAGCAAACCCGGCAAGACCCTTACCGTGGCAGCTCGCCCCACACCTACGGAGCGAGTCACCCTTGAGTCCACTGCCCCCATGGGGCAAGGATTCGGGAGATATCCCTGTGGTGGCATGCAGATCTTCGTGAAGACATTCAAGATCAGATACACACTTTAGAAGATGATGATCCTTGGCGGGATCCCAGCCAAGGAGGACCACAAGGCCCCCGGCAAGAGCCTTGCCGGGGATGACAGCGGGCGCCACGGCAAGACCCTTGCCGGGGCCGCGGCAAGACCCTTGCCAAGAACACCCGTGGGGCCACCATCAGGCCCACGCCAATCAAACCTCCACCGCCGCTCGCATGCAGCTGCCGACCCAACCAGCTGGGCAGGCACCTGCGTGGCGGCATGCAGATCTTCGTGGAACACCCGCCACTGCGCCACCTCAGCTGCATGCCCGCCTACATGGCACCGCCGGCACCGCTGGCCAGGGCACGTGTCGACACGAGAGGGAGCGGCGACGGACGAGACAGGGCTCTCCCTCGTCCCCGATAAAGCAAGGACACCTAAGCAAGACGCATTAACTGCATGCGCCTTGTCATGTAATGCAAGGGATAACCTCGCATCACTATACCACTTTCCACCTCCTGTGTGCCACTGTGGCAACCCCTTTCCTATAAAAGGAGGCCCGAGGCGACCAGGAGGAGGATTCGGCTTTTTGGAGCTCCTCACGCCCCATAGCTAGCTCAAGAACACAGATATACACTCCACCAAAGCAGGAGTAGGGTATTACGCATCCTCGCGGCCCGAACCTGGATAAACGAACCGTGTGCTATCTGTTTGATCCGCTCTTCTCACGACCCCGCGCCCCGCAACCGTAGTAGGGATTCTTGTGATCTCATAGGTGTCGTTCGCCACCGACACATGCGGTTCATCTTCAACATCCACCCCCCTGAGTTGCCACCCACCACCGGCCAAACAGCAGCCCCCCACCGCCCGCGGCCGGCGGTGTGCCGCCCCACCGGCCCCGAAAACACTCCCCACCGTCGGTCCGCCGCCGCCCCAGCCATCCCTCTAGGCCCCCCTGTGCCGAGCTTTTTCTCCAGCGATCCCCACGCCACCGCCCCACCAAAGCCCCGCCACCGCTGGCGACCACCGCCCCCATCTTGAACCCTAAGATAGATAGTGGGGTACCTCTCCGGTGAGCCCCCCTCCCCGCTGCGGCTGGTTCTTCCTTCACCCCGGCGAGCCCCCCCCCCCCCCTGAAAATCGACTGACCCAAAAGTCGATTCAGTCGATTGAAGTGTAGCTAAATCAGTGCAGCATCGCAAGCAAGAGCAAGAGCGAGAGCAGCAGCGTGAGTAAGAGCAATAGTAAGAGCAGACTTGGCAGGGGACCGAGAGCAAGAGCAGAGCAGCAGCGCGAGCCAGAGCTAAAGCAGCAGCAGCTCCTACTGATGTGGACGTCGCTTCCAAGGGAGTGACGCCGTGGAGGAAGTTGCCGGCGACGCCGCCGTGGATGGAGCCCCGTGTGTCGGCTCGGGACCGAGCGCCGGCAGCATCGTGAGATCGAATCAAGAAGAAAATGCGGCGATTAGTGTACAACCTCTTTGGTGGGCCGATTAGGCCACAGCTTCATCCGAGGAAATGGTGATGATGACGCTCTTCCGATGGTGCAGCTGAAGACGGCGGTGTGGGAATGGAGGTGGCGTGAAAGACGAGGGGAACGCCGGGGCATCTCCTTGGAGGTGGAGGACGGGGTGGCTGAACTGGCAGGACGATGAGATCGGCGACGGATCCTCATCCGGTACGGTGGATGAGGGATGTCGAGGTGTTGCTGTGGACAGCGTCGTTGGGGAAGAGGCTCCGACTGGGTGGCGGATGGGGCGGGTGTGGGGTTTCGCCGCGGGTTTTCACGGCCTCGGTGTACAAATGGGTGGGCGGATGGGATGGCAGTGGGGAACCATGGCTTAGAGACGCGCTTGTCCAAAATGTGGGGTAAGTTACGAAAGTACCCCCACCGATTTGAGGCGGTTTTTTCGGTTCAGGGGTACCACGGGCATTTCGCGTGTCGGGATTTCACAGGAGGTGGGAGTTTTCGCGCGCGTTGTAATTTCAGAATAGCAAGGCCCGGGTTGAGATGGAGGGAGTTGTCGGAGCACAATGAGACAAAGATATATCTTAAATATTTCGGGCTAACAAGGCGCGGGTTGAAATTTCCGGACAAGCCTAACGTGTACTATACCAAATCAATGTGCACTACAAATGTCATTCAAAACTTTGAATTCATGTTATGTTCAATTAAAATATTTCGCTACGTGTATAATGCATGCAACCTACTACTCAACTGAACGTTTTAGTGCATTCCAAACGTATATACTACCGCTTCAATATGAACGAAATTTGAATTCGCTTCTCTATTTGAATAAGATCTACAGTAATGATTGTTGTGAAGTCAAAGCATTTGAATTTCTTTCTCTGTTTTAATAAGATCTACAATCATCATTATTGTCAAGTTAAACCATCGTTTGTGTATTATCTTCACAGCACACCACATCATTAGTCTCAAGTTACATATGAACTATGTGTACTATATGAACTCGAACTAGATTTTTTCAATCCACTTTATTTTGATTTCAAATCAAATTACATTTCTAGCTCTAGCTAGATATTCATAATCGAAACCATGTCTCATATGTATAATGTGTTTATCACATTATGTATGGTGCCCCGCCCCCTACGCCTACAAGTATTTAGATGTGAGTTGCAAACACCACACATTACCACAAATTCAAATAAAATGTGAGAATGTTCGATATATAGTATTGCTTAGATTGTTTGATATTTAGTTGTAAGCTGCAAACGCCACACATTATCACAAATTCAAATAAAATGTGAGATTCTTTGATGTATAGTATGGTTTAGATTGTTCGACATTTAGCTGTGAGTTGCAAACGCCATGCATTATCACATTATGGTATAACATGTGCACAGCACGTGTATCACCGCTATATTCATGCATGCAATGTTTAAAACACTATGATCTCCTATTCAAATATATGAATCCGCTTTGATATCAAATTATGATCTTTGTTAGTCTCTTACACCCACACAATCCACTAACCTTTGTAGCTACCACTAACTTTCTCTCGTGCATGCACACGCCCTCCTCGCCCTCCCCCTCCCTCGGCATTCTATCCACCGGGCACATTCTTTTTTTTCTTTAGGTCATTCTCCCAGAGTCTCCACAACTCCTTTCCGACACACACCGTTCGATAAACCTCTCCAGCGATGTCTACCTACAACATACACACACACACCTTCAATCTCCTCCTTTATGTGTCCTTGCCTTGTGTCTCTCATACGGTCAGACACACATGTAAACTCTCGCCCCTCTTTTCATCGATCTCACAACCGCACACTCCTCCCCCTATCTAGCTAGTAGTTGGGCCTATCGTACCACCTCCAAGCTCCATTATCTCTGTCTATCCGTCTCGCTGGGCCTTATTTGCCTATAACAAATGGACATACACCCATCGATCTCTCGCTATACATATAGCTAGCTAGGTCCTTATAACTCGTTTTTACCCACACGTCAATCGATCTACCTCATTAGTTGTGTCTCTCCCTTCCTCCGACAAACAACAATTGATCTACCGATCTAGTTAGGTTTGCTTACCAAACACATGGTTCCCCTTCATCATCCATGGATGCGTCCCGACAGATCTATCATGCACATGCACACACAGAAACACATCCCCACTCTTATTGATAACATTGCAGTTCCACCCTTAGTTTGTCTAGTAGGCCTCTCCCACCATCTTTGAGATGCAACTCCATCACCCATCCAACACTCTACCCCTCCCTCCCTCTCCCTCCCTCCCTTTCTCTCTCTCTCCTCTCTCTCTCCTCTCTCTCTCTCTCTCTCTCTGTCCCATCATATTTCCCGTCCTTCAGTTATGTATGGATCTCGACCGATCTCCCTCAAGACATAGCTGGGTCTCTCCTTCTCAACACATATACGAGTCGTTCTACCTCTATAGTTACGCCTCTGCCTACCCCTCCTCCCACCACTCCCCCCCCACACACCGATACATCGAGCGCTCTAGTCATGTCTCCCTGCCACACACAAACTTGACATGTGCCCTCTAACATTCTGGTAGGCCAGTCGCCCTATATCTTTGACTTGCACACACACACACAATTTCGATGGCTCTCTTCATCGATCTCGCACCCACCCACTTGATCCTCTCTTCGAGTCTATCGATAGCTATGACCCCTCCCTCTCTTCTCGTGGATTGCCCGACCCTCTATGTATGATATGGATAGGCCTCCATTTCACACACATTGCATGCAAAATTTTGTTTGAGATGTCATCGAAACATATTCCCACAAATAATTCACGAAATCAACCCCCACCCCGCCCCCACCCCAAAACAAAAAACACTCACGAACGCGGTTTGTATCTCTCACACAGACCCACGTAGGTGGGGGACATGCACGAAGAAAATAGGTGCACGCACGGCGCACGTACTCCTATATCTTTCCCAACCACACCCGCGCGGGTACACGGTGGAGCTCATTTCTGTACGAAAAAGGCAGCCCACGTGGTAATTTGGCACGTGTACTGGTTGTCCACTTGGTGGAGGGAGGATCGTCTACCACGGGTGAACAAACAAATTGTGACTTGATGTGTTATGTTAAAAAAAGAGGCAAACCATGTGGGGCCTACCTTAGAGGCAAGGCTCTATACATTGGAGTACTTTTGATGTGTCTCGTCTACTCGCAGAACGAGGAGAAGCTTGCTTAGTACGCCGTCTCCCCCGCCCACGGGCGCAGTGGCTTGCAGGATGAGGTGAAGCTTGCTCCGCCTTACGGCCGCTCCCTCACCCATGCGCGCGGTGGCTCGCAGGACGAGGAGAAAAATTTACTACTCCCTCCGTTTACTCCTCGTCCCTACTACCTTGCTTATAGAGATTATATCATATTGTTTGGAATATATATGTCCTTTAGTTGATTTCAATATGAACTACTAGTACATACTCCAAACACTGATGTATATAGACGTATTTTAGAGTGTAGATTCACTCATTTTGCTCCGTATGTAGCACTCTCCCTCGCCCCTCGACCCTTGCCCACGTGGTGGACATGCAGCAATTCATTCGGTCTCATATAGCCAGAACGATATATACTGCACTACCATTATTGCTCGACTTCCCGAAGAGGCGAAGAGCCAATCGCAAGGTTAATATTTTGGAGATGCCAAGCGCAAGGTTATAGGAGAACGAGTAGTAGATGCCGCGTCATTTATAAATAACGTTTTTTTTCTTCAGTGGCACGTACACAATATGATAGGTTCATATGGAGAGAAAAGGAAACCGCTCCACTATATACATAGTCAGGACGGGCCAGCCTACACGGTTGCTTGCTGGGGTTGCTCTCTTAACACTCTCTCGCATAAAACGACCGTGGCCACATCTCTAACATCCCGGCGGATCACGTCCGCTTGGGGAAGGGGTGGATGCTTAGTGTAGATGCGGTGGCCGTCGCCGACGGCGAAAACCCACTGTCGGCACGTCCCGATTAGGGGTCCCCGCCGTTCTCTCTCACAAAGCCAGTGAGGTTGCCTTCGTTCCTTGCTCACTGCCGCAACGTGGGAAGTTGCCGCCTCCTGCCGCCCTCCTCAAGGTTGAGCTACGTCCCTCAGGTACAACTCCCTTTACAGCTGGCTTGCACCACTGCTCCAGCTGCCCACATCACTCCCTGTGGATATTTCTCTACTTCTTTGCCCCGAACATACCTCTACTGGCTTCTACGTACTGTATTTGTGAGGAGTTTATGTCTCATCAAATAGTCCCAGTAATCTTATTCTAATCACGCTTCTTCAATTTCTTTGCCATAGGGATGCTCATCTCGATTTTGGTGAAACTGCACAAAATGATCCGATGGTCAAAAGGTTGCAAACTTCATTTATTAGGAAGCTCGAACGTTGCCAGCAAATTGAAGCCTGGTCAGGGTTCACGGTTCAAGGGCTAGGGACTGCATGGATCGCTTTTTTCTTTAGCTGCCTCTGTTCCAAAATAAGTGTCAACTTTAATAGTAGTACAACTTTGTACTAAAGTTTGCACAAAGTTGAGACACTTATTTTGGAACGGAGGGAGTACATATTTGCTATGATCTGTCAATCATTGAGATGCAATAGCATACATGTTAGTCTCCTTTGTATTTGATGAAATGTTGCAACGGGAAACCTTGGACGCAAGATACATGTAACAGAACCTGGAAGCTTCATAGCATTGTACAAATTTATCTCGCTGATAAATTACGGTATGCACTATACTAGTACTTCCTCTGTTCCTAAATATAAGTCTTTGTAGAGATTTCACCATGAACCACATGCGGATGTATATAGATGCATTTTAAGTGTAGATTCATTCATTTTGTTCCGTATGTAGTGGAATCTCTACAAATACTTATCTACTAGTAATAGTTAGCCCCCACTACTAGGAATTCTCTATCCTCTCCTTGAGCCACATCATCAAAATTGATGTAGCCGTTAGATGAAGTAAATCAGTCCATAATAGCCGTCTGGTCTAGTCGTTGAGAGGCTCCGCACTAAGCCACATGCAAGCATGCAGAAATACCATGGCACATGCATGTGAGTGGGTTTTAAATCACATCAACATGTCTGCATGCAAGCATGCACCGGTAGCATGCATGAAAGTGAGCTTTTAAGTCCCATTAACATGTCAAAAAGAAAAATATAATCCCATTATGCAGTAGGAGTTGGCTCATCCTTTTTCCTTATGTGGGATGATCTAAATGATGATGGGAGTTTATTTAGTTTGGCTACCACATTTATCATGCGGTTATAGAGTTTTTTTAGTTCTATGAAATCGATAATTTTGCGCAAAGAGATATACCGCTGTTCCGCAGCAACGCGCGGGGACTCATCTAGTAATATTTAGGAATGGAGGGAGTACTATGTAAAGAGTTAGGTGTCGCACGGTGATAGTGTGAGGTGGGCCATGTAATCACTGAGCCTGCATGTTTTCACTGCTCTTGCACGCCTCTACTGTAAGAATGGAGAAAATTGTAATCTAGTAGTAGTACCTCCTTTCGCCGAAAGCGTGGGACATCCAGCAGTCCTACCACCTTAGTAATAAAGACCAATGAGCCGTCAAATCACATAGACCCAACAGTAAGTTGGACGGCCGAAGCAACCATCACTCTTGCGCCAGTGAGAGGTCGCGTCCGCTTTGCCCGGGCATGAATGCGGCACCGATTCTTTGGAGCGGCGCTGACCGTTTCGGGCGGGAAGCGCGCGCGGGCGATGAAGGGGCTTTGGGTGGGCCAGGCTGGTCAGGAGCGGGCGTGGCAGCTGTCCGCATGTCCCTACCGGACACTCCCGGAAACAAGAGGATGCACCGACTCTTGCGGCTAAAATCGTACAGTACACAACATCTCTCTGTAGGAGTAGGTCGATCTGTCGCTCTCTCTAACACACACACATGCTGTTACACACACACGCACGCACGCACGCACATGCACACACCTTGGTCTCGTTGCACCTTCTAACGTGACTTATTACACCTAGACGGAGGGAGGAGTAAGTATACGAGATACGGTGGCACACTGACTTAACTCGAGTACAAGTGCCCAAAATTTGTGTGCATCTTATAATAAGGATTCACTTAAAATAGTACGTGAGCGAACAGAGGGATCAATTGGACAGTGTTCCCGAGCAGTAGCGAGATGTGTGAGGTAAGATACACCGCTGGCGCTTTTAATTTTTCTTATTAATTTGTTTGTTTCACCCTCTGACTGGCGGGACCCAACGTACTACGTGGAGAGAGGTAAGGTGACTAAGGCTGCATTATTTCTGCACCACTGTGGATAGTCTTACCACCAAAGCCACATGACACGGTTATGATTGAAATCCCAATGACTCCCACACACACAAAAGAAACACGACATGCTTGTCACACCAATGCAGGAATGTATAAAAGGTTATTTCCCTCTCGTTGAACATAACGGGAGGGTTGTGTAGCTGGTTAGCCTGTTCGCTCATCAAACTTGAGGTCTCAGGTTCAATAACTACACTTGAGCATAATTTGTGCCAGGAGGATTCTTTGACTGGTCAAAATGTTTCTAGGGTTTGCACGCTTCACACTCTCTCTCCAGTATATATATACACGCTGGAGCCTCAGCGCTTGTAGTTGCTCTCTTCACACTCTCTCGCCCTCTCCAGATCTAAACAAGACTCCGTTGGCCTCTCTCTCCCCACACTGCTGCTCAAAGAGCCGGCAGGATCCGTCCGCCAGGAAGGGAAGGAGGCTTAACGCTGTCTCCGTCGGCGAGGGACTACCGGCGCAGCTGTTCACTTTCCACCCAGTGGCGGCGTGGGAGGGCGTCAGCCCTTCTTCTTCGCCGTCGTCCCATCGCCCACCGAACCACGCCCCAAGAACCTTAAGGTATAATTTACTTACTCCACATGCATTGCTCTAGCTGCATGTATACCATGAATCTAGGACGTGGTTCAAAGAGGAAAGGTGTGGGGGAAAGTAGTGGGAAAAGTTGTATATAGCATGAATCTAGGACGTGGTTCAAAGAGGAAATGAAGGGGGAAAGTTGTATAGCATGAATCTAGGGCGTGTTTCAAAGAGGAAAGGAATGGGGAAAGTAGTGGGGAAAGTTGTATTGCATAAATCTAGGACGTGGTTCGAAGAGGAAAGGAAGGGGCGAAAGTACTAGTTCAAAAAGGAAAGGAAGGGACAAGGCTGTAGAGTTTGAGCAGGACTAGATATGCTGCGCTCATATAGGGAAAGGTGTCTAAAGATAACAAAACTGGGACCAACACAAATATGCTCCTTGGTTGTTTGTTCTTTGTTGCAACAGACTATGCATGAACACAGTACATCGGTAGATGCACATGGTGCTGGTGCGTCCACTGTCCCGTGCAACTCATTAGTTGTTGTTAATCTAAGGCCCTGTTTGGTTAAAAACTCCCTAGTCCCTACCTGCTTGGTTCCAGGGACTAAACATGGACTAGAGGTTATTAAATGACATGCTAAAAGACCATGTTACCCATAGTAATGAACTAATAGAGACAAGGTGCGATGCGTGGCAGGGGCAACTATTGGAAAAAGTCCCAAAAAGACTCCCTCGGGGTCTTCTTTCTTTAGTCCCAAATGCCCACTTTTAGCCCCGAAAAGTCCCTCCTGTTTGGTTTATATGGGACTGACACTGAGTTTTTTTAGTCCCTACACCAAAATGTCCCTGTAAAAAACACCCTCTAATAATGCCGCTGGAAAATTGATGCAATGCCACAGTTAAAACCAAATTACATGTTTAACGAATTTTATTGTTAATATAATCTCTATGTTAATAATAATCAATGCCACCATTTGAGAAATGCTACTGTCTTGCTTTCTTTCCCATTTATTTAAGGTAGATGTTTCTTTTTGTGGGCTTCTGTGTCATCCACCGTTATTGACCACTAATTGTTTCCTTTGTACCTCTGTGTAAACAGGGTTATCTACTTCACCTCGCTGCCACTGTGACCTTTTGTTGCACTGCACAAAACACTTTTGTTTTAAGAGTGTTTTGTGCAGTTCAACCAAAATGTCAGACCGACAATGTTGCTTGATTGCTTATTCTATGTGGAACTGCAAAAGAGGAGATCTTACTTCCTATCCGTTAAGGCGAATTTGGTTCAGATCTTCTTCTTGTGAGTTGTTTGAATCCACATCATGAGAGGTAAGTACTAGCCTTCTTTCACATGATTCTGAAGTGTGCTTTCAAATGTTGTGCTACTTGTACGATAATGTTGCTTGATTTTAGTGAACTGCACAAATGGAGACAAGACTTCCAATCTGTATGTGCACCGTAATATCCCATTGAGGTAAGATAAGGATATTTCACAACTGCTGGCCTATATTTTGCCACTTTCATCAGAAAATTAAGTTTAGTACTGTACTTGTGCTCCCTAATTGACATGCCAAATCTTACATTGAAGGCGAAGCTTGTCTGTTATTGAACCAAGTGATGAAGGGGAAGAACAAGCGGAAGAAAAACAAAAATCAACTCCCGGTGCTGTAATGAAGCACTGGAACTGTGATGACACAAGTAATGATATAGTTTTGCATCTTAATTTATTGCTATGGCTGGAACGAGCAATTGTTTTTCCACTGATTTGATGCCACTCTTAATGTAATATGTAATTATCTCTACTTGTGCAAACAGGGATCTTCTTTGAAGATACCATATATTTTAGTGGAACTGCACAAGAAGATGTTGGAAACATTAAACTAATCGAGGAGTATATAGTAAGCATGGCCACCACCGTAGATAGCAATAGATGGTTCCGAAGAAGTGCTTCATCTGTATGCTCTACACAATAAGCCTCCTGACAAAGGTTGGTACTCGCCCACTGATTTCATCCATATGATTGAGCTTTGTCATCTCTATTGGTGTTGTGCTACTGTTTAGATACTGTCATGAAAAAGTGGTATTGTCCTTGAGAAGTGCTTCATCTGTGATGTTTTAAATATTTCCTTTCCTTTTTTTTCGAGCAAACAGGGATGCTAGCATTTAGTAGTCCTCTTGTCTTTGCACAATAGGATCATCTTCCTCTGAAGAAGAATATGGAGTACGTGAAGTGACTAGTTCCGATTATGCCAGGATGAAGAAGCCCTGTCTATCTTCTCATCAGAAGGAGCAGTTGAAGGATGGTTACATTACACACCACAAGACCAAACTAACTTCAGCTTAGAAGGACTGACAAATCTCCATTTTTTTGCTGTGATGCGCGAGTACAATGTTGTTCTAGGATTCTTTCTGGTGTGTTCCATTTTTCTAAAAGTCTGCTCTACATGGACCATGTATGTGCCTGTTGAAACTGTCAATTCATTGTACATTTTTCTTTATACTAATCATTTTTTTGTATTTGTGCAAACAAGGGTGCTCAGCTTGATTTCAATGGGAACTGCACAAAATGTTCATGAATACATCACATCATTCATTTCCACCACAAGAAAGGAGGTGCCAATAAGTTCAACGCGTTGCAACATATAAGGGCGAAATCATACAAGCTACGAGCGAATTTGGTTGATTTTGGTGGAACTGCACAAAAAGAACAGCTGGTTTATTTAGCACGAGGCGCCATGTCAATGTCCAAACTGATGGCAAACCCTGCCTATTCCACAATCGTAGGCATTTGATATTTTGGAATGGGACAACCTTGTCAAATTTTGCTCATTGATTTTAGCAAGACATGCGTTTGATATTTTCCAATGGGACGTCGTTTGGTGTCAGCAGCGTCGATCAATTTTTTCTTTATTCTTTAGTTGTGAAGTAAATATTGCCTCTCACATGTGATTCACTGAGATGCATAATCATCGATTGTTTTGAATGTTCTCTATGAATTGCCAGGCCTGTGTGTTTGATTACAATGTACAGAAACGCTAAAAAGCTGCTCAAACTCTTTGTACTCCTTCTGTTCCTTTTTACTTCGCACATTGTGAAAGTGCATAATTTTTTGTATAAGATTGGTCAAAGTAGAGATACTTTGACTGCAGACAAAACTTGTATGCAGACTAGAAAGGACCGGAGGGAGTACATGTGAAACTGCTGCAAACGAGGTGATCACCCTGGGAATAATGCTAGTACGTATTGTTTTGCATGTTCATCCAATGCCAGTGATACAGGAATTCGAACTAATTGAAATAAATTCATTCATACACGGTCGGATTTCATATAAACATGCCGGATTTCATTACATTTCATACATTCTTCAACTAAAAAGGGGTGCGTTGGAGGTATAATTAATTAACCGAAGCTACCCACTTGTGTCCCGCTGAGCCGAATAGAAGCTTCGGTGACTTAACTGCAGGTGCAATTGCGTAACTGACATGCGGCCTGTTGGGCCCATGTGTCAGTTGGCCAACTGCACCAGCAGTTAAGTAGAAGCAGCGTTCTTCTCCAGCGCAGCTCTCTGACTCCACGTCGCCACCAAGAAGCTAACCGGCCATCAATGGTCAACCCGCCTAGCTTGGCTTCAACCGGAGGGTAGCAGCGGTGGCCTTACTTGGACCCGAGCGGCGGCGACCTATCGTGTTTGAGGGAGTCCTGGATTAGGGGGTGTCCGGATGGCCGAACTATACCTTCAGCGGGACTCCTGGACTATGAAGATACAAGATTGAAGACTCCGTCCCGTGTCCGGAAGGGACTTTCCTTGGCGTGGAAGGCAAGCTTGGCGATGCGGATATTTAGATCTCCTACCATTGTAACCGACTTTGTGTAACCCTAACCCTCTTCGGTGTCTATATAAACCGGAGGGCTTTAGTCCGTAGGACAACATACAACAATCATGCCATAGGCTAGCTTCTAGGGTTTAGCCTCCTTGATCTCGTGGTAGATCTACTCTTGTACTACCCATATCATCAATATTAATCAAGCAGGATGTAGGGTTTTACCTCCATCAAGAGGGCCCGAACCTGGGTAAACATTGTGTCCCTTGTCTCCTGTTACCATCCGCCTAGACGCACAGTTCGGGACCCCCTACCCGAGATCCGCCGGTTTTGACACCGACATTGGTGCTTTCATTGAGAGTTCCTCTGTGCCGTCGCAATCAGGACGGATGCCTCTCCCCGTCTTTAAAGACGGCGCCGTTATTAAGGGAGCCTTGGCTGTTGACCAAGCTCTCCGGCTAGGTGGTTTTCTTATGACCGCATGTTCGGCTATTGCGCCGACGGTGACCTCTTGGGTCATCAAAAGCAATCTTCACGTCAGCTCGGAACTCGTCGAGTAGTTGGATCCAATGGAGCTCTCTGCCATAAATGAGCTCTTGGATCGCATCGCCGCCCTGGGGGTCACTACGGATTATGACCAGGTTGGGCTTAAACCCGATCTAAGAGAGATTAAATCTCCCTAGGTCACCCATCATGTTGCCGTGGTAGAGGCGCAGTGCGGCGACCCTTCATCTATCCTAAGGACTAGCTACGTCCGGATTCCCGATCCCTCCAAGCCAGATACCCGCGGAGGGGAGGATGTAACTCAAGACCTGAACTTAGAATCAGGCAACGGGCTAGATTCATTGGACAACATCCAAGAATCCAAACTTTAGAGTCCGGAAACTCCTCGGCCTCTGAGTCTCAGATTGGGTGAGGTTTTGGATTTAATTCCACCCACCCACCCGAACATAAGCGATCTATACCAAATCAGGCAAAAAGCCCAAAGAAACAGTACATCATTACTGGGCGAGGTTCCTCCTGGTTGTGAACGGGATAATGGACTGCCACGAGGAAGACGCAATCTCAATATTCTGCAATAATTGCACGGACAAGGGAATCCTCAACGCCATAAGTCGTCGTGATATTACACGCTTCGCTGACTTGGCGTCCATAGTACAAAAGTACTGTGCGATGGAAAGCGCCTGGAAAACCGACATTGGTGCTTCATCTCCCGCTTGGCAGAAAAGGCACTACCCCTTTATCGCCTACTTCGGCGCACCGAACACTTCGAGTGGACGGATGCCGCCACGGCCGGACTCAACGAAATAAAAGCCATATTGGCAACAAACCCAGTCCTGGCCGCGCCAAATATCGGTGAACCAATGCTATTGTACATTGCTGCAACCCACCAGGTTGTCAGCGCAGTGCTCGTCGTCGAGCGAGAAACGGACGAACACAAATTCCCCCTTCAAAAGCCGGTCTATTACGTGTCCACTGTCCTCACTCCATGCAAATCACGGTACCCGCATTATCAAAAGATTGCATACGCGGTATTCAAGGCATCCCGGAAGCTACGACACTACTTTCAAGAGTGTTCTATAATAGTAGCATCGGAAGTACCACTCAACGACATTATAAAGAACCGCGATGCAACGGGCCGGATTGCAAAATGGGCCATTGAGCTCCTCCCGTTCGACATAACTTATAAGCCACGGCGAGCTATTATGTCGTAAGTTTTGGCCGAATTCGTCGCAGAATGGACGGAGGCCGAACTCCCTAAAGAGTACGTCACATACCCAAACTGGATCATGCATTTCGACGGCTCCAAAATGTTGGCCAGACTAGGGGCCGGCGTCATTTTGACATCCCCCACAGGAGACACAGTTCAGTATGTACTTCAGATTATGTACACGGACTCCAACAATGCAGCCAAATATGAGGCCCTTTTACATGGTCTCCGGATGGCAGTATCCATGGGCATTCAACGCCTAGAGGTGCGCGGGGATTCGAACCTCGCGATATCCCAAATAAATGGAGACTTCGATGCCAAGGATCCAATAATGGCAGCTTACCGCAACGCCGTCTTAAAAATGTCAGCTCGGTTCGAGGGGCTCGAATTTCACCACATAGCTCGGGAAAACAATCAGGCAGCAGACGTCCTGGCACGCATCGGCGCAAAACGCGATGCAGTCCCCCCAACATCTTCTTGGAAAGGTTGTTCAAGCCATCCGTAGTATGGGAAGAGGAACCTGGTAATAACAGCCCGGACCCAACCGCACTGTCCGGCACCGAACAATCTGACATAATCGGAGGCTCTGCCAATGAAATTACAACTTCAGCCCACGTAATAATGGCCGTCATCGCCCCGTGGACAGAACCATTCCTAGCCTACCTTATTAGGCAGGAGCTCCTAGAGGACCAAAATGAGGCACGCTGCATAGTGCGGCGATCTAAGGCCTATAAAGTCCATGAGGGAGAACTTTACAAGAAAAGCACTACCGGAGTCCTTCAAAGGTGCATCTCCGAAGAGGAAGGGCGGAACTTGCTGGCTGAAATTCACACCGGACTCGGTGGTCATCATGCGGCAGCTCGGTCCCTTGTAAGCAAGGCTTTCCGTACATGCTTTTATTGGCCGACGGCCCGGGCAGACGCTCAGGACTTGGTCCAGCGATGCGTCGGTTGCCAGCTTTTCGCAAACCAAAGCCATATGCCACACACCGCCCTCCAAACTATCCCCATCACTTGGCCTTTCGCAGTCTGGGGGCTTGACATGGTTGGACCCCTTAAAGGCGGAACCCAAAAGAAAAAATACTTACTGGTCATGGTGGACAAGTTCACCAAATGGATAGAAGCCAAGCCTGTTAAGACGGCCGAATCCGGACTGGTGATAGACTTCATATCCGGGGTCGTACACCGTTACGGCGTCCCCCACAGCATCATCACTGATAGCGGCACAAACTTTACGGCCGACGAGGTAAAACTCTGGTGCAAAAACATGGGCATTAAGCTTGATTATGCATCCGTCTATCACCCACAAACTAACGGCCAGGTCGAACGTGCAAATGGTCTTATTATGAGCGGCATCAAACCTAGACTAGTGCGGTCCCTCAAGGAATCAAACACGCACTGGGTAGAGGAGCTCGACTCCGTACTCTGGGGGTTGCGGACCACGCTGAATCGCACCACCGGATACACACCATTCTTCATGCAGTACGGCGCAGAGGCTGTTTTGCCTTGCGACATAATTCATGACTCACCTCGAGTGCGCATGTACGAAGAAAGAGAAGCCGAACTCGATTGGCAGGACAGTTTGGACACCTTGGAGGAGGAGCGTGATGTGGCAAAAGCCCGTTCCGCATTTTATCAACAGCAGGCTCGAAGATATCAAAGCAGAGAAGTACGGGCCAAAAATTACAACGTTGGCGAACTAGTTCTACGCCTGCCGGACAAGAAAAAGGACAAACTGAAGCCTAAGTGGGAAGGTCCCTTCATAATCGACCAAGTCCTGACTGGCGGAGCGTACCGCCTGCGAGATGCGTCGGACAACCGACTCGAGCCGAACCCATGGAACGCAGCCCGTCTCCGAAGATTCTATGCCTAGCGCCGGACTCTGTGTTCGTCTCTTACCTCTGTCCATTTTTTATATTTTCTGTCTTACATTTCTCTCCTTCCCTTAAAGGCTCATCAAGAGGCGCATTATTCGCGCTCACTAAACCTGGGGGCTTCTTTAAACAGAAGCTTATTTATACGGGCTTCATGCCCAACACATGTGTCAAACTTCCGCATGTACCTTTTATTCGCCATTATATGCATCGATATGACTTAAGTTTTGGCCAAGCTGGGTTGCCTGGCTCCTGTGCTTACCCCTACGTTCCCGATTGTTCGGCTAGGTGGTAAAGGGAGCACCTCTGCGATTGTTACTGCCGGGTCAGCCGGATGTGTACCTCAGACTGGGTGAAGCCGAAAGATAGCGTTCTTAAGGGAATATTCGGTCGGTGTACTAAAGATGACCTTTTTTACTTATTTATGTGCCCCCAGATGCTTTTTCTGCGTTCGCAGTCCGGACATGCACTTTAGGGCATGCCTCCCAGAGAAAGGAACCCCTAACAGAACTATTCTCTCTGGAAGATGTTTCTTACTAACCATGTAATATAACATAACTAGTTGGGCCTACGCCTGGTCTCCATGCATACCCCGGTTCTTATATAACCGCAAGGGTATTCGGACACACTCCGGACCGTCAGGTCCCGAGGTCGAAGCGGAAAGGACGGCAACGACAAATGATCTACAATCCGGCTAGAAGGCATTACACATGTCAATTAAAATTACATAGTCAATATGACTGATTGTATTCCTCTTCAATACCATCCAACAGGCTGTCTAGTTTACAGTCCTGCTGGGAATACTTCGCGGCCAATTCTACTTGGCTGTACACTAAACTTACAGGGATCTCCTTCCCGTCAGGCCCAACAGGTCCGACCTTGGCCATGTGGTTTGGGTCAGCCTTCGTGTACTGCGTCTTCACCATGGCCCAGGCCTCCCTAGCTCCTTGATAGCAGGCCGATATCTTCCACAACCGGAAGCGCCGCCGCGCTCCCTTCAGCTTCTCTGCAAGCTCTCCAAGGCCCTCGGGCATGGAGAGGGAAGGCCATAAGGCTTGGACAATGCCTCACATCGCCTGCCGAACTCGCTAGTGCAGTTGCGAGAGCACGGGAAGAAGGTCACCCGTAGAACCGGGCATCTCCCCTGCAGGACGACCTGTTAGCATACCTACAGACATATTTCTGTTAGTCGACTTCCTCGCCGAACTCCTTTTTCAGAGTTCATTTAAGCACTTACTATATATGCCGCGTCGAAGCCGTTGATTCTCCTTAGTGGAGTCCGACAGCTGGGCACGAACATGTTTTAGTTCAACGTCCAGCTTGGTGTTGGCATCCTGAAGATCATTCTTCTCCCGCCTCACCTTTGTCAGCACGCTCTCACCAGTCTCTAACTGGCGCAGAAGTTGTTGCTTTTCCGGATACAGTCCGGCGCCATCTGCAATATCATTTGTTGGATTAGCACCTACGCCGCATTCCGCATAATACTTATCTTTTTGAAGCATATATTACCAGAGGGGGCCCCCTTGGGCTCCCCTGTCGCGGCTAGTGCGGCCTCAAGTTGGGCTTTGCACTCTTTCAGCTCCTGGGACAGCTGGGTATTCTTCTCCGAAAGAGCCTGCATGTTATATGATCCTTAAATCAGTTATTCTAACTGTTTCAAGTCTCGGGGGCTACTGATCCATATAACTATCAAATTTTCTCACCCGTATGTCTTTTACATATTGCTCCGTGGCTCTGGCTAGACCATTTTGAAAGGCACGGAGATACGCATCTCCCGAATTGAAGGCATCCAACGCCTCTTGCGAGAAACAAGCGTCGCGGAGAACTGTCCGGCGGCGCCGGTGATTCATGGCACTCTCCACCTCGAAATGGGTGGCGGACAGCCTGTCTGCATCCTCTGTCGAAGGAGCGTCCGGTGCGTGCCTCGTGTTTGCCTCCGCCTCCGGGCCAGGCTGTGGAGCCTGGCTGGTCGAGGCGCGATTGGCAGCCTCTCCGGATATAGTCTGGCGAGGCCTCTTTGTCCTGCACAAAGCACGAGTGTTAATATGCCTTGAAGGAATAACACCTAGACTAAACAGGCGCGCTATACCTTTGCACCGGCGCCTCAGTCCGGACCACATTCCTGTTTAACCCATGGGGCCCTGCGGCCCCTCGTTGGCTAGCCGCCGCAGGATCGGCCTCCCGCCTCAGGTGTTGGGGAACGTAGCAGAAATTCAAAATTTCCTACGCAACACCAAGATCAATCTATGGAGTAATCTAGCAACGAGGGAAGGAGAGTGCATCTACATACCCTTGTAGATCGCTAAGAGGAAGCGTTCAAGTGAACGGGGTTGATGGAGTCGTACTCGCCGTGATCCAAATCACCGATGATCCTAGTGCCGAACGGACGGCACCTCCGCGTTCAACACACGTACAGACCGGGGACGTCTCCTCCTTCTTGATCCAGCAAGGGGAGAGGAGAAGTTGAGGGAGAGCTCCGTCAGCACGACGGCGAGGTGGTGGTGGAGCTCGTGGTTCTCCGGCAGGGCTTCGCCAAGCACCATGGAGGAGGAGGAGAAGGTAGGAGGAGGGAGGACTGCGCCAGGGAAGAGTTCACCGCTGCCCTCCCACCCCTCCACTATATATAGGGGCAAGGGGAGAGGGGGAGGCGCCCTAGGGTTTCCCCTAGGGGGCGGCGGCTAGGCAGATTGGATCTCCCTAGGGAAAATCCTAGGGAGACCTGCCCCCCAAGCCAAGCAGGTGGAGGCTTGCCTCCCAAGCCAGGTGGAGGCGCCCCACCTCCCCAAGTAACGTGGGAAAGGGTGTGGGGGCTCACCAACCCTTAGTGGGCTGGTTTGCCCCTTCCCCTTTGGCCCATGAGGCCCTCCAACACTTAGCGGGGCTCCCGAAACACCTTTCGGTCGTGCTGGCCATAGCCTGGTACCTCCGGAACACTTTCGGACTCCAATACCCTTCGTCCAATATATCGATCTTCACCGCCGGACCATTCCGGAACTCCTCGTGACGTCCGGGATCACATCCGGGACTCCGAACTACCTTCGGTAACCACATAGTATTTCCCATAACAACTCTAGCGTCACCGAACCTTAAGTGTGTAGACCCTACGGGTTCGGGAACCATGCAGACATGACTGAGACAACTCTCCGGCCAATAACCAACAGCGGGATCTGGATACCCATGATGGCTCCCACATGTTCCACGATGATCTCATTGGATGAACCATGATGTCGAGGATTCAATCAATCCCGTATTCAATTCCCTTTGTCCAGCGGTATTGTACTTGCCCGAGATTCGATCGTCGGTATCCGATACCTTGTTCAATCTCATTACCGGCAAGTCTCTTTACTCGTTCCGTAACACATCATCCCGTGATCAACTCCTTGGTCACATTGTGCACATTATGATGATGTCCTACCGAGTGGGCCCAGAGATACCTCTCCGTCACACGGAGTGACAAATCCCGGTCTCGATGTGTGCCAACCCAACAGACTCTTTCGGAGATACCCGTAGTGTACCTTTATAGCCACCCAGTTACGTTGTGACGTTTGGCACACCCAAAGCATTCCTACGGTATCCGGGAGTTGCACAATCTCATGGTCTAAGGAAGTGATACTTGACATTAGAAAAGCTTTAGCATACGAACTACACGATCTTTGTGCTAGGCTTAGGATTGGGTCTTGTCCATCACATGATTCTCCTAATGATGTGATCCCGTTATCAACGACATCCAATGTCCATGGTCAGGAAACCGTAACCATCTATTGATCAACGAGCTAGTCAACTAGAGGCTTACTAGGGACATGGTGTTGTCTATGTATCCACACATGTATCTGAGTTTCCTATCAATACAACTATAGCATGGATAATAAACGATTATCATGAACAAGGAAATATAATAATAAATAATTTATTATTGCCTCTAGGGCATATTTCCAACATCAGGAACCTCCCTTGCAAAACATGGTTGTTGTCAGGAAAACTGAAAACACGTGAGGATGGATCCCTTCCCAAGGTGATGAGACTCCGGTTTCAGTTACTTGGGAGGCCGAGATTAACCCGGGGTAGTCGGCCGTGATGGCCACCAAGGTATCGTCCTTGCTCGGCTGATGAAACACCCCGTCAATCAGCTCCACAGATATGTCCGGATCCTCTTCGGAGGTCGGATCGAGGAACCGTTCAGGATCCTCGGGCTGTGGAGGATGGCTGTTTATACCCTTTACTTCCTGATGCAGTTCCTGCGTATGAGTCGTTAGACTACATATTTAATCATGGGAATATAAAACGGATGGGCAAGCAGGATTGTCCGCTTACCCAACTTGGAGGGTTGTACATAGTAAATCCACCCTGTGGGTTGACGCAGAGGAATTCCTCCTCTTCTCCCTTGTACAAAGAGGATAAGATCTTTACTAGAGCGGCAGCTGAGTCTGGCCCCTTACGGCCGTAACGAGTGGCGTCATCCTCCTCGTTAAAATCCCACATGGGGTGGCCTCTATACTGAAGCGGCTGCACCCCCCGCATGATGCACACGGCCATGACTCCGACCATGGTTAGTACGGAATGAGCCAATAGTCTTATCCGGCCAATCAGGTAAAGGACGTCCCTGTCACTTTCTCTTTGAGAGCTCCGTGGACGCCAGCTTAAGCGTTTCTTTAAGGGAGCACTGTTGAATTCAGGGAGACCGACCCGGATAGGATCCGGCAGTGGGACATCCTCCATATAAAACCATTCTGAAGGCTAGTCCTCGGACGCCTTCTTCGGGGTTCCGGATAGATATCCGGTCCCGGCGATGCGCCACACTTCGGCTCCGCCCACTTGATATATTGACCCCTCCTGAGAACGGGGCACCAGGCAGAATAGCCTCTTCCACAGCGCGAAATGAGCCTCAACACCCAAGAATAGCTCGCAAAGGGCTACGAAGCCCGCGATATGCAATATGGAGGCAGGCGTGATGTTGTGCAGCTGGAGACCATAGAACTCCAGGAGCCCCCGGAGAAACGGATGAATTGGAAATCCGATCCCTCTTAGCTCTCCCTTGGAGGGATTGGGGCGCGCTCCGCTTGCTCTCCGCCATTATAGGTGGCGAGTCCGGCTCAAACTAGGACCATATAGGCCGGGGGGAGAAATCCCTTGGTCTGGAGCGACACTAGCTCGCTATGCGGGATGGAGCATCTCTCCCAATCTCCGGGCTTAGGACTGGAAGGGCGAGAGGAGGAGTTGCGATGGCTGGCCATGGTAGAATAGAGCTTTGTCAGATGCGCTCTGATGAACACTCGCGGAGGGGAGAAGGTGTGGTTTGGATCTAAATCCTCATCCCTTTAAATAGGCAGCTCACTTACGCGGCTAGGGGTGTGAATGTAAAAACACCCAGACTTTTCGTATTCGTTTGACACGTGGAAGACGGCCATTGTTGGGCGTAGAAGCCAAGGAGCGCTACATTACAACAACCAGACATTATTCAACAGGTACACGGAATTTGGAGAAGAACCTGCCTTGCAATGCCGAAGACAATCTGCGCGCCGGACTCGTCGTCATTGAAGCCTGGTTCGGGGGCTACTGAGGGAGTCCTGGATTAGGGGGTGTCCGGATGGCTCGACTATACCTTTAGCCGGACTCCTGGACTATGAAGATACAAGATTGAAGACTCCATCCCGTGTCTGGAAGGGACTTTCCTTGGCGTGGAAGGCAAGCTTGGCGATGCGGATATTTAGATCTCCTACCATTGTAACCGACTTTGTGTAACCCTAACCCTCTCCGGTGTCTATATAAACCGGAGGGCTTTAGTCCGTAGGACAACGTACAACAATCATACCATAGGCTAGCTTCTAGGGTTTAGCCTCCTTGATCTCGTGGTAGATCTACTCTTGTACTACCCATATCATCAATATTAATCAAGCAGGACGTAGGGTTTTACCTCCATCAAGAGGGCCCGAACCTGGGTAAACATTGTGTCCCTTGTCTCCTGTTACCATCCGCCTAGACGCACAGTTCGGGACCCCCTACCCGATATCCGCCGGTTTTGACACCGACAGTGTTCAACTCTTCCTCATTTTCTGTGTGGCGCGGCCTCGTTGGCAGCGGGGCGGGGCCTCGGCGGAGCCGGCGATATCCTATGTCTCGTTGCCGGCGGGCGGCGCCTCAGCAGAGCGGTGGAAATCCTCCCCCACGTTGCCGGCAGGGTGGGGCCTCGGCTGAGCTGGCGATGTCCTCTGCCTCGTTGTTGGCGGGGCGGGGCCTCGGTGGAGCCGACGGTGTCCCCTGCCTCGTTGTTGGCGCCGCGGGGCCTCGGCGGAGCAGGGCCTCGTCGACGCCAGTGGAGCGGGGACTCGTCGGAGCCGGCATTGTCCTCTGCCTCGTCCTCGGTCTCGCCAAACAGCAGCCTCCGCCACCCGCATGCGGTACCGCCAGCACTCGAGGCGGCCCTTGCGGGCGGAGCAGTACGAGTCGAGCAGCGCCTCCTGCTCCGCCCACTCCGCGGCGATCTGCTCCTCCGCCTGCAGGTGCTCCTGGAGGAGATGGTGGTTGTAGGCGGCGTCGGCCTGCGCCTCCCGGAACTGCTCCTCACGCATCTGCCTCACCCTGTCCATATATTGGGCACGGGCCTCGCCGATGGTCATGATGCAATGCACCGGCGAGGATGGCACGGAGGAGGGGGTTGGCGCCGGATCATCGACTACCATGTTCTCCATTGGGACGTCGTCGTCCTCGGGCTGCCTACCGGCCAGTCGGTCGGCAGCAATGGCTGCCATCTTCTTGTGGCCCATCGTCCGCCCGTCCCAAAGAGCGCTGGAGCGCGAGTAAGCCATAGTGGGCAGTAGTGGTGTGGACAGGAAAAAGGGACCAAATGCGGATGACTGCGGCTATGGCCGGCGCAGCAGTTTATATAGCAATGGTGGGCGGGCGGAGGAATGGACGTGTGGAGCCGGAGTAGCTGCCTTGGTAACCGTATATCATTAATGTGGGCGGCAGATGGACGGACGGATGGCACTTGTGTCGTTTGAAGGCGGAGCAATCGCCTGCACCGGGAAGCGGGGCGGGCGGCGCTGACTGTTTCGGGCGGAAAGCGCTCGTGGGCGAGGAGATGACTTTACTTGGAGAGGATGAGTATGGGGACCCACCAGGTCCATAGCCTCACGTACGCAAGTGCCTCATATATATATATATATGTGTGTGTGTGTGTGTGTGTGTGTGTGTGTGTGTGTGTAACTATAATTTATATTGCTTCATCCTGGTTTCCTGACATCACGGTCCCACACCATTGTCAACCTATGTAGTAGTCAATAAACGAGAGAATTGCACAAGAAGCGGCCGATAGCTGGGACCAAGCAGCTCGAGCAGTATTTGTGTTTTTGAGGTGTGAGCACTACAGAGTTTTTCGATGTTTAGCGCAGATATTAATTTTTCTCCTCTAAACAACAACGAAAACATCGCTGCAAGTATTAACTGGGCGGGCTGTGGTCCGTCTAGCCCAGGCCAGATATCCAGCCCAGATATTAATTTTTTCCAGCTGAAAATGGCTAGCCCAGCTATACTTTTTTTAGGAATACCCAGGCAAGGTCAAGTTGTTATTCTCCGCCCCGCTGGGCTGCAAATCTTTCCTAGGAGGGATGCATTAGGCTTAACAAGAAAATAGGCTTTAAAAAATAATAAATGAAATGTAATTATAAAAACTGGGCAGTAACTATAAAAAAATGCACCAAACACGTGATTACTTTATAAAATATTATTTTTGGATATTGAAAATTTTAATTTCATTAATTGTTGCAAGAGCAATGTTTCGTTGGAGTTTTACGTAATAAAAATTTATATTGAAATTGTATTTAATCTGACTAGAAATTTCAGGATAAAAATATTTCGGATCCCATCAAAATGTGGGAAATTTTATTGAATTCTGTTTTGAATGGTTGGTTGAAATGGGCTGCACTTTTAACAAACTATAAATGGGCTGTAGTAAATTCCATTAGAATTCAAAAATGGGCTACACATTCTTACAAATCTCAAATGGGCTATAAGTTCTCTGCCACACACTTCTGGCCTTACTAAGTTGACGCGTCCCCTAAAAAACAGAGTTGATGCGTATGCTAGTCTTTGTCAACTTATAGTCAACACACGGTTCTAGCAGAAGTGGCCGTTGGATGTCCATCCAACGGATGTCGTGCTTCTTCTTCAATCTTGGATATTCTAACTTCACCCGCCCAAAAAATGATTCCTTCCTTTGACATCTGGGGCACACTGTTTCAGAAGCTGACCTGTGGGCCTACTAAGTTGACGTACAAGGGCTTTGTCAACTTAGTCAATATAAACGATTCTAGCTGCAGTGACCGTACGATGTCCATCCAACGGCCGTCGTGCTTCTTCAACCACTGGTCTTCTTGCCCCAGCCGCCTAAAACAGCGCCGGTCGTGCCGCCTGCTCCCGCCTCCTGTGGCCGGCTGTGCCGCCGCGGAGGCCTCACCTCCCCCTACTACTCCCACCGCTGGCCAGGCCATCCCTCCACTCACCCATACCCCCTGTTATTATGCGGCGACGGCAGCGCAGTCGAACCAATGAACGCTCGTACTCCTCTCTGCGTGTGCATCCACTGCCGCGTCTTCCCCGGCTCCGCGTCGTCCCCTTCCCAGGCCTCGTTGTCGTCCACCGCCCTGGTGCTCTTGGCGCGGCGTGGTCAACGTGGTCAAGGAACGACTTCCATCGGACGGAAGTGCCTCCTTATTACGCGCAAAATAATTATTCCTCCACCTGACAGCGGGGACCCATCGGACGGGCCACCGTATTTCGCGAAAAAATGATTCGCCCCCTGACTGCTGGGACCCACGAGCTATATCTTCGCATGCAAGGAAGTGCGTCCAAAAAAATGATTTGCCCCCCTGACTGTTGGGACCCACCGGCTACATCTTCGCACGCAAGGAAGTGCATTCGAAAAAAAAGAATTCGCCCCCCGACTGCTGGGACCCACCAGCTACACCTTCGCACGCAAGGAAGTGCGTCCGGGCAACAAAACGATCCGTCCCCCTGACTGCTGGGACCCAGCAGCTACACCTTCGCACGCAAGGAAGTGCGTCCGGGCAAAAAAAACGATTCGCCCCCCTGACTGCTGGGACCCACCAGCAACATCTTCGCAGGCAAGGAAGTGCCTGATAGTTGGGACCCACCTGGTCGAAGCATACGCAACGTTGTCATTCTGGTCGCGAACGTGTATGTACATACTGGTCGATGTAGAGGCGCGCATGTGTCGTAATAGAGGCGCACACATGTCATAGTAGAGGCGCGCACGTAGCATGTACATGTACGTACAACGGTCAGGGTGCAAGAGAGAAAATACGGCCACGTATGTGTACATACGGGCGGGGTCTCGAACGCCTACTCGCGCATACGTAAGGCGAGGGCTCGTTGACATGGCTGGGTCGGAACGGAGAAACAACGTTGTCATCGTGTTCATGGGGATGCAACGGAATGCATCGTGTTCATGGGGAGGCAACGGAATGTGGCGTGTTCATCGAGAGGCAACGGAATGCGTGGGAGCCAACCGGCTGGGTCGGAACAGAATGCGTGGTCGTGTTTATCAGGAGGGCTTAGACGGAACAGGCGATGGAAACTAGGCCTGGCGTACCGCAGAACGGAGGAAACGGCCTTGTGTTCGACCGGCCACGTTCGAAACGGGATCCTGTTCATCGGGAGGGGTCTGGCGTACCGCAAAACGGACAAAACGGACCTCCTACGGTCGAAACGGGGGTCCTGTTGATCTGGAGGGGTGTGGCGTACCGCAAAACGGACGAAACGGACCTCTATGGTCGAAACGGGGGTCCTGTTCACCGGGAGGGTGTGGCGTACCGCAAAACGGGACTCCACGGGATACTGTTCACCTCCACCGTCGACCTCCTCCAGCCTCCACGGGCTCCTGTTCATCCAGCCTCCACCGCGCGCTACTCCACCGGCTACTGTTTAACCACCCCTCCACGGGCACCCCTCCACCGTCTACTGTTCATCCAGCCCTCCACACCACGGGGTCCTGTTCAACCACACCTCCACGGGCACCCCTCCATCGTCTACTGTTAATCCAGCCCTTCACACCACGGGGTCCTATTCATCCAGAGGCAACGCCACCGCTCACTGTTCTTCCACCCCCCTCCCCCCCGCCGCAACGCTCACTGTTCATCCCAGAGGCAGCATCGATCAGCTTCAGTTAGTAGCAGTAGCGAAGGAATCGCTCGATCGGGTTCAGTTAACAGGCATCGATCGATCGCTCGGATTCAGTAACGCGTAGCCTGCAGTGCAATCGCTCGGGTTCAGTTAGAGCCCAACGCCTCGCTCGGGTTCATTTAGAGCCAACGCCTCGCACACACGCGCGTACCTGCACGAGAGAAACGCGCATCGCTCGGCCCCCGACCTCCCACCGTAACCGGGAACTCCCTGAAATTTTCCTCGCCCTCGCTTCTACCACAGTTTTTTCCGTCATGGACGGCCCAAAGAATGTCTTGCAGCTGCGTCTCCGGCCCACATAGGACGAAAAGCCCATTTTCTGTCATGATTTTTTGTCATAGAAGTAGGAGCCCACCACATCTATGATGATACCGGGTTTTGTCACAATTATCGTCATAGAAGTGTTATATGTATGACAGAAAAAAAAATTCGTTCGGCCCAAAATGTCACGGATGTGTCTTTTTTTTGTAGTGTATTAGTCCCGGCCCGAGAAAACACAAACTTGTTATAAGTATTCCCGAGCCCTGTCCTAACAAAAAAAGCACAAAGCCCCAAAACACATGCTCAAAAACATCAAATATTAAGCATTTTGTAGTTATGATTTACAGACCCCATAAACATCACGGCATATTCATCAAGAAGAAAACGAAACGAATACTTACAACCTAGCAAATCATCAATTCTATACATGCGGACTAAATGAATTTTTACAACCTAGTAAATCTTCACATGTATTAATTTGGACAACCTAGCAAATCTTCACATATATACATAAGGACTAAATGAATTTTACAACCTAGAAAATCTTGACATGTATATAAGCAAATCTAATAAAAGTCATTCATGTGTAGTCATTTAGTACGTTAGATCCACACACAGGACGCTAGCATTAATTTGGATCCTCAAGCTAGCAACTAGGGAAGTAGCGTTTCTTAGAAAACAAGGGGAAGCAGTAGCCATCCAACTAGAGAAGCACAACGGAGGTCAGAAAGTCTACGGGAGAACATCAACGGACATCCTGCAGCAATACAAAAGAGCAAATCATGAGTGTCTCAAAGGCGGACGGTGGGACGACACTTGCGTCGGGTCAGACACACCGGGGCTAGGGAGCAGTGATAAAAGGATTCCTGTCGGGGGAGCACCTGAGTCGGTGCACCAAGCACACAATCTTCCACACAGCAGCAAAACACAACCCATGTCCACCAGCAACGAATAGTAATCGGAAAAAGTACAAACCTCTGAATGTAGCAAATAAGAACGATGGAGAGGGAGAAAATCCACCAGCTAAGGCAATCCGCAGCCTCCATCCAAAGCAACTGATGCAGCGGAAGAAGAAACAATCAACACAACATCTGGCCGCTAACGAAGAGGCAATGACCGAACCCCGCAGACGATGACCACCATGCTCCCCGAAACTACTTCACGGACGATTTTTGGTTGAACGATACATGCACGATAGCTAATCCAAGCGCCTACGGCGGTGCAGAATTGTCAATGAATGGTGCGAGGAGCCATGTCGTGCATGTATCAGCCAGCAATCGTCGTCTGTGTAGCAATGCTCCCGTGCTCCCTGCTCACCGAAGAGACGACAAACACCACACCCTCCTTGACTGACTTGTGCTGCGACAACACTCACCCACGAAGGGAGGCAACCCCATGTGCGGAGCACCGCATACCCAAGCGCCATGAAGACACGTGACGAGAGGACCAGCAGAATGATCAGCCCACTTACAGGGAGGACCCACCCGCAGGTCACACCCTTAATGAACCAGGAGCCTCTCTCTCAAAAAAGCTTAGAGTTTTACGTGATCAGGAACTGCCTATCCTAGTGGTACGCACCGCTTCTCCAAAGTGCATTGTTTTTTTTAAGAAAGCCAATTTCTTGTGGACCTTGATGGCATGAACAGTAATGAGTTGCATTGTGAGCACTGCCACCAGGCTGAGGGATATATCGTGTTAGCAAAGTCATAGGGGATCTGTTTACCACCAGCTTGGCTCTACTTAGCGTTGCATTGACATTGAAACGCGTGGATGTGAGATGAACACAATTCGTGGGTGCACATCATGCTCTTGAAATAATTGGTGCAACAAGTCTGCCAGAGTTTGGATTAGTTCGGTCGAATAATGCAAACTGAGTGTGCGCGTTAAATGAAACACCACCCCAAAAGTCAAAGGATCTTTTGTTGAATAACTAGCCCCAAACGAATATTTGTTTTACCAAGAAGAGATGAGTGGGATGACGGGGGGAATTGCTCACTGTTGGTCCGGTGCAGGGGGGGGGGAGGACCCCTGCGCTCGATGAGGAACTCTATCCTTCTAGTGGCATAATTACCCAGTGATCAATGTCTAAACGGTCGCCATCCTTCCTTGCTCATAGATCTGGCCAAGCTTGGAATCAACGGATGGAAAGGAACACACGACGGATAGAGGCAACTTCAGGATATGGGCTAAGGATTTCTCCACGCCCAACTTCCAGGTGCCGATGGAGCCCTTGAGTGCCGCAGATTGCCTTCCTGATGATGTATCCCCACTTTGTTTCATTAAGGCTCCTCATGGTCTCGAAGATCTCGGCTTCTTGCGATTCCATGGCCATCACATGCTTATGTTGCCGTGTAGTGAACTTGGGCTCGTTGAGGTAACCCGGTAGATCCAGCGTGAGAACAAGGCTCTTATTACTGATTACCACTACAACTTGATAAAGTGTTCCTCTCAACTTTCTCACTCCACAGTAACTGAAATGAGCCACAAGAGTTTCTAGTGTGGTGGGGAGGAAGAACACAAATGGGAGAGGGTGTCTGCCGCAATAATGTTTTTAATCAACCTATCCTTCTCTGTGGCACTCGATGGGATGTAGTGACGTGGCTGGGCTGTACTTATGCCCAATCTTGGCGTGTCATTTTGCTGCTGCTCCTTCTGCTTCTAGTGCTATGTCTGAGTGTGGGTTCTACTTCGTTAGGACCTATCTCCGACTAGCCTTGGTGCTCCACAACGTGGTCCTGATTCACAGGGGTGCTCACACTCTTCCGGATGCAACATCAATATTTATGCAATCGTGTAGGGATTACAACCTGCCATTGCTGCAAAGGTCGTTCAATGTTGCACATTCATGCATGAAGCAATTAGAACAGCCGTTCTTCAATCGCTCTTTCTGGGCGTTCAAGGATTCCTCTGTTTGTTTGTTACTTTCCCTATGCCTCCTAGTCATATGTGTTCAGGATGCCATCTCAATTTTGAATTCACCCCACTTATGCTCTAACACCGCAACTAACTATATGAAAGAGTGTAAAAGCATGTATGCATGTGACATGTTGTGCTTTTCCTATGTGCTCATGTCAACATTGGGTACTATATATAGGAGAGAGGAAGTGGTGAATGTATGAACTAAGACCTGCACGTCAATGCTTGTGAGCAACTTAAACATTCATACTCTAATGTATGAAATTCGAAATGTTAGAGTGGAAGTTGGGCAAGCTGTGAATAAAGAAAACACTTATATTTCAAGTAAAGAATTGTACCTACTCGAAGAAGTAAAGATTTTACTTCTCATGAGTCATGATATTAGGTGTCCTGGACAAGAGAAATTACCACTAAATTATTTTCAGTGATGCTTGCATATTCCGTGGCTTGTAATGGAAATTGCTTCTTAGTGAAGTTTTCGTTCTACATTGATATGGAACAAAAACACTCAAATTAGGCAAGTCTATGATTAATAGTCCCAAGCTGTTTTGTCACCTTTCTTCATCAAAAGCGCAATTCAAGTACATAATCACCTGATTTTGCTTAATAACCAATTTCTTGACATGTCATATGAAAATGGGAGTACACTCATAACATTATCCACCAATCCAGTCACCATCCTCTGCCGTCAGGTTGACCAGGATTGCAATCCAACAAATTTAATTAAACAGCTCAAAATGTGTGTAGTAATTTTATCTTGACAATGCAGTAAGCATCTCGCATGTTTTCTTTTGGAGAGAAAACCTTTCATGTTCGTGAAAATGTTCAGATGGCTGAATGGTGATGTGAAATAATAAGTTGTGGCCGAATACACTAGTAGAAAAAGGGCCATTTGTCCCGGTTCGTAAGGCCCATTTGTCCCGGTTGGGGAATCGGGACTAAAGGATCAGTACTAAAGCCCTATACCTTTAGTCCCGGTTCTTACACCAACCGGGACAGATGGGCCTCCACATGGCCGCTGCGGCGAGCCCAGGCAGGGGGGCCTTTGGTCCCGGTTGGTAGCACGAACCGTGACCACAAGGCATCTAGGCGTCAGCAGCTGGCAGGAGCTGAGGTTTTTGTTTTTTTAAAAGGGGTGGTTTAGGGGGTTTGGGGGGGGGGTAATTTAGGGTGTTAGCTAGCTACTAGAGAGAAGTTTCCTCTCTTATCTCCGTGCTTGGTTTACCAACGCTACTGCCATGATGAAACATGGCTTAGATTGAAGTGAAGGCAACATGTGGTGCATGTCGAAAGTAATACTAATCCTAACTTGATCAAGTTTGGATTAGTACTACTTTCGACATGCACCACATGTTGCCTTCACTTCAATCCAATACATGTTAATTTCATCCACTGATTTATAATTACTCTTCATGCTCGCATCATGCATCATCATAATAATAAGTCCTACTAATCATCGTCATACAACTTCTACTCGTTATTAATAACAAGACATACGATCATCATCCTCATAGTCATCAAACCAACTATACTATTAATTGTTCTTGGCACATGATCATCAGTATTAGTTAGGATCTAAAAACCCTCTTTAAGGTAAAATAGCATAAAACAATATAGACCCTGACTCTCCATTATGGAGAATGCAGATCATCCTGTCTCCAATTCTTGCGCTTCGTTTCCTTTTGCTTCCAAGAACCTCCTTACGACTGTCCATACATTTTTCCCATTCTTTGATTACCATGTGTTCACCTGTTTTAGAAATCCGGTATGGACAGTTGAGATTCGTAGGATGACCTGGCTGTGTGTTCAAAACATCAAGGGGACTATTCTGATACATCAAATGAGACACAATCCATCGGGATTCTCTATTGAAAAACATAGTAATAACTTCGTAGTTAGCAATGATGTACTAGTTTTAGAATTATGCAAAAGATGAATGGATGTCGTAATAGTAAAAAATCATACCAGGGTATCTCCATAGAAGTTACCGTGGTTCAACACGTGCACTAGTGGCACGTGTTGACCATAATTTGGAGGAGTATCATAATAGGTATTGTAATTCTCAAGGTCAGTACCAAATGCGATCAGATGATTTTTCTCCTGATAAGTTAATTTGGAGCCATGGGTGTAGTGGGTTTTGTCTACCATCTTCCGCACATTGTTTGAAGAATGAAAATTAGCTGTCAATGGAAATAAGCTGTCAACTATTTTGAAATAAACAATATAAATTAGCTAATATCTATGTTTGAGAAACTCGCATAGCGGTAGAATTAAGCGTATCAACAAGGATCCAAATGTCCATATTGTCTTGCTCGATGTCAGGATCACCAAGATCCATGGTGACAAGCATATATATCCTCATAAAAACCATACATCTTGCAAAGTGCTTCCCAATTTGGGCAGCCAAAATGGGTTGGGTTACACTCTGAGAATTGTACATATTTACTTCAAAATCCATACCATGATGGGTCCTTAGGTGAATTTTCTTTGTTTCGAAACTTTCATGGTCTTCAAAACCCATCCTATCCAACACATAGCGTCTTGCATGGCATGGGATAAGCTAGTCAAATTGTAAAAGATGAAAATTACACGTTGAAATAGTTGAAGTCATGCTTAATTACGAAAAAAACACTTCTCGTTGTTGCGTACCATTTCAACATCACAGGTCTCCTGCAGCTTAATGTTGAAGCGCAGATCTTCGTCCAGGTGAGGGCACCTGTCGCACAGACCTCGGTCATCGTTGCACCAGGAGCACTCCCCCGGGAGACTTTCGTCGTCCGAGTACGACATTTCCTATGTTCATAATTCAACGATTAAACTTGTACAATTAAATATATGTACTACAAAAACTAAATTAGAACATTTTTATTCATCATGGGTTGACTATCGGTCTGTCGAGTCTTTTCTTGAAAACTCTCAGCTCACGTGGTGTATATATTCGACCATCGGTGATGGCAGCTCCTCCTTTCGTTCCCGAGTGCATTACACCAAATTGTCTAGCTCACAGGAACGAAGGAGAAGCTACCCCGACGACAACAGTCGGGATTCTTCGTCCTCTCATATATGGTGGAGACTCTCCCTCACTGATTCCTCTCTGACATTTGCGATCATCGGTGATGGTAGCTCCTCCTTTCGTTCCCGAGTGCATTACACCAAATTGTCTAGCACACGGGAACTAAGGAGAAGCTACCCCCACGACAACAGTCGGGATTCTTCGTCCTCTCATGTATGGTGGAGACTCGACAGACTTAAAGTCAACCCGAAATATTGTTTAATTATCTTTCTAAAAAAAGGACATATCGAGCGCCTGAAATTTGCCGGAACGGAAATATACATGTTTTTATCTACATCATATGAGCATTCAAACTTGATGGCCATTACATTTCAATGGTTGAAAATATGAGCAAAAACATTTAAAAATATCTTATATGACTCATATTGACATGGAGATTTGGCTGGTCTCACCTCGAGGTCGGAGGGGTGTCGGTGACGGGGACGACGGCGGGAAAAACCCTATAAGCTATCAACTAATCAAATGCATCGCTAATATAGCTAGAACCGTAGCGCCCGGCGGGTACCAGCGCGGGCGGTGGACACCCAAAGAGAAGGAACCATCACAGATCATAGCTCCAGTGAGATCCCTGAAGAACCTGCCAGGTATTGTCGAACCTGCACTCCAACTCAACCATGTAGCGACGGATATGCTCGTCCTCCTCACTGACACGGTGACGTACCATCTTCGGGGTGTCCGGAAGCCTTGGCACCGTCACTGGCCCACGCAACCGCCACCAAACAAGGTTCAGGTCAACGAAGGGCTGGCTCCTCACCAACCTACGCCCCCCGTAAGGTAGCACCTCCCAATACCAGCCCGGCGGAGCCCAGTCCCGGACATGGCCCCTCTGATCAAGCAGGCCCCCTCCGCCGAGTCGACGACGAGGATGCGGGATAGGCGATGCGGGAATAATTTCTTTAACTAAAAAACAAACTAGTTCTATTAATTTTCTTACTAAAAATAAACTACTTCTATAGTAAAATAAAGTTGTTTTATTAAATCCACTAGTTCAACTACTAAGCACTTAATATAAATAAAATAAAGTAGTACTTACTAAAAATAAACTACTTCTATAGTAAAATAAAGTAGTTTTATTAAATCAACTAGTTCAGCTATACTAAGCACTTACTATAAATAAAATAAAGTAGTACTTACTATAAATAAACTATTTCTATAGTAAAATAAAGTAGTTTTATTAAATCAACTAGCTATTTCAACTACTAAGAACTTACTATAAATAAAATAAAGTAGTACTTACTAATAATAAACTACTTCTATAGTAAAATAAAGTAGTTTTATTAAATCAACTAGTTCAACTACTAAGCACTTACTATAAATAAAATAAAGTAATACATACTAAAAATAAACTAGTTTAACTAGTTCTATTATTTATCGACCCCCCCCCCCTCATGTCGAAGTTATCAGGGAGGGGGTATATCGACAACGACATACCCGATAAAAAATAAGAAGAGGAAGAACAAGAAGAAAAGAGAAGAAGAAAAAGGAACAGAGAAGAAGATTGAAGAAAAAAAAAGAAAAAAAGAGGAGAAGAAGAAAAAATAGAATATATCGTCTATTCCCTTCTTCTTCTCCTCTTTTTTTCTTCTTTTTTTCTCTTCTTATTTATTTATCCTCTTCTTCTCCTTCTTCTCCTCTTTCTTCCTCTTCTTATATCCATCCATACATACATAGCCACATGCATCCATACATATATGAACAAAATTAATATCTACTAATTAACAACCTAAATAAAAAAATAATACATATATGAACATTATATCCATACATACATAGCCACATCCACACATACATATATCCACGTACATATATACATTATATATATGAAAAAAAAAATATCATCACAAAAATTATCATCACAAAAATTGACAAGTGTGGCGGCTCACAGAGGGGGCGCACGACGAGGGCGACGGCGGGGGCGGCGAGGGCACGGTGAGGGTGACGGCGGGGGCTGCGAGGGCACGGCGACAGCGACGGTGGGGGCTAGCCGGGGCAGGGGCGCGGCCCGCCGGCGTGCTCGGGGGCGGGGGGGGGGGGGGGGAGGGGGCTGGGGCGCACGGGGTCGGGGACGACGTCGGTGACGGCGACGGCGTAGGCGAGGACGAGGCATGGGCGACGGCAGGGGCGGCGGACGGTGTCGGGGCAGCCTAGCGGCGTCGATGTCGTCGGGGGAGGAACTGAATGAAAATTTTGACAAGTGTTGTATATATAGACAGAGCTTTGGTCCCGGTTCGTGGCACCAACCGGGACCAATGCCCCCCTTTGGTCCCGGTTCGTGCCACCAACTGGGACCAAAGGTCTCTTTTCAGCAGCTCAAAAGTCTCTTTTCAGGACGCTTACATATATACTCTCAAATCATATAAGTGGGCATCCAATAATTTATGGGAAACTTTAAAATAGAGAATGGCAAGCTTTTAGAAATTTACAGGCCAGTTAAAAATACAACAAACTTCTAATGTTAAAGTTGAAATTTTAATATATGAGGATGGCGTCTAGAGCGTTGCGGTGCAAGTGAAAAAAAGATTTGACCAAAAAAAAAGGGAATATTGGAAAGACAAATAAGGCATCCAAATGTTGAAAAAACAATCTTTAAGAAGTTCAGTTATTTTCCGAACATTTTAAAAGTACAAGGATAAACCGGAACTGATCCCTGTCTCCTAACAAGTCATGCAACTCAGGGCATTCTTAGAATGATCGACATAAACTAACTCCTCTGAGAATGAAGAAAGCTCACCTATGTTTTCAAGGAATATTTCAGTCATATGTATGATCTGGATGCAACCAGTAATTGTGCAAGTAGTAACCCGTGAAGAGCAATATCAAAAACAAATGTGGCAAAAAGTTTAAATGTAGATGGTATATGTGTAATAAAGTTAAATAGAAAACACATTTTGAATGTATTTAGTAATTACAAAAGTCAGAAGCCGTTAAATATATATAATGACATCACCGCTTTTTCTTGTCGCACAATGCTTAAAACAAAAATTCAAAAATAGAAGATGATCCACGATGTGCTGGTCATAATAGGAAGTAGAGAAACATAAAACGTTATGGACTATGAAAATACTTTTCTTTCTACAAGATTCAAACAAAGCAATACTTATATAAATTTTCTATATACAAAATTAAATCGTCAAAAATTACTAGCCTGTGCAGGAGCACGGGTTGATGACTAGTGTATAATAGCCGCTGATGTAGTGGAAGCATAACTCGTTTTATTTAGCAAATATTTGAACCGCGAAAACACCAATTACATATTTGCTCACGAACATAATTACCCTGGCCCACAGTGTCTTGGCCCAGTTCACAGGAAATCGCCGAAGCCGTTCTGCAGAGTAGTGGCCTAGTTTACATTTGGTAGCTCTCTCATGGTATAAATGGGGCATGGATGGATGGCAGAGGTCTTTTTTAGACGGATGGATGGCAGAGGTGATCCAGGCCGTGCGCGTCCGAATCGGATGGGTGGGAGTGCCGAATCGCTGTGGCAAGGCATAGCTCGCTACGACTTTTCTGTTTTTTTTAGGGGTACGTTTTACTGTTTTGTAATAGGATGCCGTTGCATGCTTCTCTTTTCTTTTCAACCACGGAGGCAACTTGCCCAAGGCCCACCACCAGTTTGCCTAGCGCCACCAGCACACATGCTCCTTCTCCCACGGCATACACGTACTCACGTTTGACACGCCCGCACACAGCTGCCCAACGTGGTGCGCGGTGTGTGTTTTCTGAAGTCTCCTATTCCCAAAGGAGCTTCATGTCTCTAAAGCTTCCTTCTTTCACCCTTTTAACCGGCTAGGCTGAGCTCCTCTATCTAGCTTATCCATATGCGTGACGTATATCGAATTAAGCCCTCCTTGCATCGATCTTGTTGCTGATTGATGAAGAATAAATAGATAGAAACCTACACTGGAATGTGACCTATATATAGGAAGAAACGTATAGAGGAACATTATCAGCATGGTGTAAGGTAGGTTTGGTAGGTAAGTGCGCATCAAGATCAAGGACGGACGGTGCAACTCCATCATATGGGTGGGGCAGGCCGACGGAAAGTTTTCAACTCGATCAGCCCATAGTGTCTAATTTTCTTTTCGTGAGGGCTTCGTTGCGGCTTTGCATATTTGGCGTGCCGGTTCACTGGAAAAGCGCCACTTCTTTGCCTGGCCCCTAGTTCACAGACGTTGCTGGAGAGCGGATCATCTTAAGCATCGTTCCCTCCCAGTTCCTATCGCTTGCCGGCTCAGCGATCAGCATCATGTATCCATTAAACATTTGTTGATCGGATGTGTTCTCGCCGGGTAGAGTGCTTGCCCACCGTGGCCACGAATCTCACGAATTGGTGGATCTCGCTATGTGTGACTTCGATAGTGGCCAATGATTTATGGACCTGCCTCATCTTGCTGTGATAGTATGTTTGGCATGAGAGGAATGTGGTGGGATTGGACTGCGTGCTAGTTTTCGACCAGCCAGTTCTAAATCTCATAGTGTCGTGGGAACGATTCCGACAAGGGAAGAGGGGGTAGGACAAAGGAGCATGGTCTATCAAATGGGTGACACGAGTATTTTTTACGAGTTCGGTCCTCTCACGGGGGAGATAACAACCCTACATCTCGAGCTCCAGAGAGACTTTCATTGATCTGCGTGTGAACATAGGGTTACAAGGTGTATGTGTGTGTGTGTGTGAGAGAGAGAGAGGGGGGGGGGGGGCCTAGGGGGGGGGAAAGGCTACATTCACGGTATATTACGGGGGTTTTAGTTTAAGGGGTGTGGAGGGGCCCCACGCACCTGAAATAAAGGGGGGTGGAGCTAATTAAAGGAACGGCCCCGTAATAATCCTGTCATGAGCCCGTCCGTTTACCTTATAAAGAATGCCCCACCGCCTAACCTTCTAAATGGGGCCATTGATTCAGCCCACTACAGAAGGTAACTGACGTATTAAAACATATTTAATGTAAAAAGCTTAAACCCACTGGTGATTCAGAGAACTGACAGTTGGTCTTCGCGCATCCGACTAAGTTATACGATAGGATGGTTTGTGACCGCCCGAGTTGAGGGTATGTCTGACGTCTGAGTAGTGCTGACCTAGATACCGTCCGAGTAACTTCCTGTACAGTATGAAATTTTTTTAGACCAACCTGATATGTGGACCCCATGCTTTATGATCCTATGACACTTTGTGGGCCTACCTATTATGGTTATCTCCATCACATACCGTAGGTGTTTGAGGCATGGCGATCTGCCGAGTTGATTAGGGTTGACCTTTCTCCATGTGGGTTGCCAGTAGAGCGTCACGAGGTCTTACGGCCAGACTAGTATTTGTGCATTGGCAATTGGCATGGATAGCCATTATGACGTTATAATGTTCTTGCCTACTTGGTCTCTCCTTCTAGTATAAATTTGATGCGACTCCATGTCACATCCTTACATGTGGGACGATCCAGTGAAGCACATGGATCGAATAAGGATGGGCGATGGAGCCAAAAAATCCCTGCCCCATGCAAGATTTGTGGATTGACAATTCGTCCTTTCGCTCCTGGTATAGATAGGCAATAGAGCTGGCCTCTCCATTCCCACGCCCTTCTCCACTAATGCACGCAGGTTGGAACGAGGTCCTCGTCACCGACATCCAGCCCTCCAGGCACCAGCGTGCGACAGATTGATCCTTTCTAAGCAGCGGCGATGCAAGCGTCAAGATGCAGTAGATGGGAACATGCGTGTCTAATGTAAGAGTATAGAGTAAGACTGAAATAGAAAGATTAGTAGCAACGTAATAACCCTTCACAAACAAAACCTAGTAACACCTGTTGTGGGCGCGTGTATGGGCGCGCGCCGGGCGTGCTGGGAGCGTCGGGTCCACGGCGGGTCGAGTGTGTGCGTGCGTGTGGTGTGCACGGGCGTGTCCTTCTGCTGGTACACCATAGGTGTGGGTGTGTGTGTTGATCGTTGGCGAGCCACGCGGGGCGATTGGGCAGGTTCTGTTGGTGCTCACCTCGAGAAGCGCGCGTGCGGGCGTGTAGCGGGTGCTGCGAGAGCATCCAAAACGTGGGAAATATTGCGGGCGAGTGGATGCCTCAGTGCATGCCCGGTACGCTGGCTCGGGGTATAAAGCCGTGTGGTGGCGTTGTAACAGATTGACATGGTCGAGTTCGTGCTCGAGGGACGAAAGAGGCGTTCGTGCGCCGGAAAAATCCTGTGTCCACTGTCTACCCTGTCCTTCTTCTTCCTCCTTCTTCTGTTGATTAAGTGCAGAGAGAGAGCGAGGTGCAGAGAGAGAGAGAGAGAGCGAGGTAGAGCTACGGTTTAGGGCATAGTCTCGGTTCCAACAATTGGTATCAGAGCCACGTGGAGAGGAAAGCTCGCCGGAGATGTCACTCGTCCTGTACGCCGGTGGATTGGGCGGGTCGCTGCCGCGGCGGGTGCCTGTGCTCACCGGTGAGAAATACACCGCGTGGGCGATCAAGGTCGAGGTCAACCTCGACGCGGCCGGGCTGTAGGAGGTGGTGGTCGTGACAGAGGACGCGGCGGCGGCGGTGATCGCGAAGAAAGACCAGCCAGCGCGGGTGTATCTGCTCGGAGCGCTAGCGGAGGATCTCCTGCTGCAGGTAGCTTCGAAGAAGACGGCGGCGGAAGTGTGGGCAAGCCTGAAGGCGGGGTTCGTCGGGGCGGATCGAGTCCGGGCGGCGCGGCTGGGGACGCTCCGCGGCGAGTTCAAGCTCCTTCCCATGTCGGACGGCGACACACTGGACGGGTTCGCGGGCAAGATGGGCGGCATGACGGCGCGTTTCGCGGGGCTCGGCTCGACCCTGGATCACGCGGCGCTCGTGAAGAAGCTGCTCGACTCCGTGCCGTACCGCTTGTACGCGGCGGTGGCCGGGATCGAGCAGTTCTGTGACATGACGATGATGCCGTTTGAGGAAGCACTCGGGCGGCTGAAGGCGTTCGATGAGCGGCTACGGCAACGCGGGCAGGTAGGCGGCGAACGAGCTGACGGCGTGCTCATGTACACGGCACAATGGCGGGCTCGGGACTAGCAGCAAGAAGGTGCACGGGACGACTACGACGCGCGGAGCGTGGCATCGAGCAACGGCAGCTACCGGCGATGGCGTTGCTACAAGTGGGGCGAACGCGGGCACTTCAAGCGGGAGTACCCTCTGCTGCGGAAGGAGCCAGCGAGGGAGCGTGCACTGCTGGTCGACGGCGACGTCGAGGACGCCAGCCTGCTCTGAGCCACGGCTTAGGGCGCGAGTGTTGTGTGTAATAAGCCGTGGTGACGACCTTGTTGCATCGGGCGCGTGTATGGGCACTCGCCGGGCATGCTGGGCACGTCGGGTCCACGACAAGTCAAGTGTGTGCGTGCATGTGGTGTGCGCGGCCGTGTCCATGTGCTGGTACACCGTAGGTGTGAGTGTGTTTGTTGGCGAGCCACGCGGGGCGATCGGGCAGGTTCTATTGGTGCTCACCACGAGAAGTGCGCGTGCGGGCGTATAGCATGCAAAACGTGGGAAAGATCATAGGCGAGTGGAGGCGTGGGTGCGTGCCCGGTGCGTTGGCTCGGGGTATAAAGCCGCGTGGTGGCGTTGTAACAGATTGACATGGTCGAGTTCGTGCTCGAGGGAAGAAAGAGGCGTTCGTGCGCCGGAAAAATCCTGTGTCCACTGTCTACCCCGTCCTCCTTCCTCCTTCTGTTGATCAAGTGCAGAGAGAGAGCGAGGTGCAGAGAGAGAGAGAGACCGAGGTAGAGCTAGGGTTTAGGGCATAGCCTCGGTTCCAACAACTCCTTCTCATCGCACACTACCCATTTGCTTATGAGTGAATCATGTCGGTATTGAACAGGACTTGCGGGATGTCATCAAAGCTCTCACAGATAAATGGAGCTACCACTTATCTACATCCGTAATGATTGATGACTATACTTGATTGCTTACATGCTTTGAGCCCTGTTGGAAACGGTTTATACCTGCCGTATTGTAATCTAACTCTGTATTGTTGGTCTTATATATATACGAGATATGTGGAGGCTTTGCCCCACGTAACCCTAAATCAAACTTGGTAACAAGCCTTTTTTTCCAATCACGCTGTCGCTCGCGTTGAAGCCGCCGTTCGCTCGTTCGTGCCGTCGAAGCTGCCGCTCGCTCGTTCGTGCCGCTGCTTGCTAAAATCGATCGGGCGTTGCCTCTCGCTCGTACGCATCGTCGCACGTTCGGCCGATCGCGCGTCGCCGCTCAGTCCCGCGTCACTGCTCGGTCTCGATGGCTTCTGGATCCTCTTCCGCCGCGATGCAACTGGCCATTATCGGTCCGGTTGTGACGCCTCCGGCCGCAACGGCGCCAGTCCCGTCCATCGCGCCTTCCCTTGGCGTACGTCTGGATCGCGGCAACTTCCCGCTATGGCGCACCCTCACCGTGACGCATCTCTCCGGTGCCTCTCTCCATGGCTACCTCGACGGCTCCGTCGCTGCTCCGCCCACAACCATCTCCCAGGGGGCAGGTGATACCGCCACCACTGTGGCAAACCCTGCGTATGCAACGTGGTGGACGCAGGACCAGAAGGTCCTCGGGATGCTCCTCTCCTCCATGACGGAGGACATTGCGTCTCAACTGATCAGCTGCAAGTCCGCTGCTGCCGCGTGGACCTCCATCCACGCCATGTTCAGCGCGCAAAACCGTGCCGGGGTTCGGCACATCCGGCGACAGATTCAGTCGCTGAAGAAGAACGACATGACTGCCAGCGAGTACATGCACAAGGTGAAGGCTCTTGCCGACGCCATGGCCTCCGCTGGATCCCCCCTCGCTGATGACGAGATCATCGACTACATGCTTACCGGATTGGGCAAGGCCTTCAACCCGATCGCGGCTTCGCTCAGCGTCGTGGTCACTCCGGTCGCGCTGACTGACTTCTACTCCATGGTTCTCAACTATGAGGCGCTGCAGCTATCGCAGCAGGTCGACGATGAGGAGTGGACCTCGTCGGCCAACGTCGTGGCACGATCCGGTGCTCCCGCCCCCGTCAACCGTCCTCGAGCACCCGACACTGGTCGTGCCACCGACATCCGCCCCGCTGGAGGCTACCCGCAGCAACAGGGGCAGGGCTACCAGCACGGCGGTCAAGACAACCGTCGTAACAATGGCGGTGGAGGAGGAGGCAACGGTCGCAACGGCAATCGTCGCTGGCGCCCGAGGTGTCAGATTTGCAAGAATTGGGGTCACGAAGCCGACACCTGTAAGAAGCGCTTCGATTCAGACTACTCCAGCGGCAATGGCCGCTCGGCATATAATGCATCGACCTCTTCCAACAACTCCACCCACTGGGTTCTGGACTCCGGCACCACGGATCACCTGACTAGTGACCTGGAGCGTCTTCAGTTCCGCGAACGCTACGGCAGCCATGATCAGGTTCAGGTGGCCAACGGCTCAGGTTTGTCTATTTCGCATATTGGGCACTCGACCTTAGCCGGTTCTTCTCTACGACTGAACAATATTTTACATGTTCCAAATATTAGCCAACATCTTCTATCAGTCTATCGTCTTGTGTCGGATAATCGTATCTTCATTGAATTTCATAAATATTTTTTCCTTGTTAAGGACAAAGCCACCAGGAGAATTCTTCTTCGAGGTAGAAGCAAAGGAGGGCTCTACCCTCTTCCACTCGGACGAGCCTCGCATCTGTCCGAGCGTCAAGCGTCGTCCAGCGTCTGTGTCTCCTCATCTCAGTGGCATCAGCGTCTCGGTCATCCATCCAAAACTGTCGTCAGTTCCATTGTTAGGAATAATGATCTCGAGTGTTCAACCTTAGATACTTCTGCTTTAGTTTGTGATGCTTGTCAATGTGGTAAAAGTCGTCAACTCTCTTATACTGCTTCTGCTCGGGTGTCTACTATGCCTCTTGAATTAGTTCATACTGATGTTTGGGGCCCTGCTCGTGCTTCCTCTGGGGGGTACAAGTATTATGTGAGTTTTATTGATGACTACTCCCGTTTTTGCTGGATCTATCTACTAAAACATAAGTCTGATGTTGAACAGGTGTTCTATGCTTTTCAAGCACATGTTGAGCGCCTTTTGGATGCTAAGCTTAAAGCTGTCCAATTTGACTGGGGGGTGAATACCATAAGTTGCACCGTTATTTTCTTCGTACGGGCATCTCTCACCGAGTCTCTTGCCCTCACACCTCCCAACAGAACGGCATTGCCGAGCGCAAACACCGACACTTGGTTGAAACTGGTCTTGCCTTGTTGGCTCACTCGTCTCTCCCTTTACGTTATTGGGATGAAGCTTTTCTGACTGCGTGTTACCTCATTAACCGCATGCCCACCCCCGTGCTTGGTCAAGATACTCCTATTCATCGTCTTCTGAAAATTCCACCCAACTATACTTTTCTTCGTACCTTCGGGTGTGCTTGTTGGCCTAGTTTGCGGAAGTATAACTCCCACAAACTCGAGTTTCGGTCCAAGATGTGTGTTTTTCTGGGATATAGTCCTATGCATAAGGGGTACAAGTGTCTTGATCGGTCTACGGGTCGTATATACATCTCGCGTGACGTTATCTTTGACGAATCTGTCTTTCCGTTTGCTACTCCCGGTGTCACTGTTGATGCGTCTACACTTGACGAGGCTATTTCTTTTCCATCCACAGAACTGGCTACGAGTGCTCATGTGCGTAATTATGACTTAACCTACTTGGCTACTAATCCATCTGGCCTAGCCAGCGTTTCTTCTGTGCAGGCTCCGCGACTGGCCATGCTCGACGTACCCGTGGCCATGCAGAACGACGTGCATGGCGGCCAGGCTTCCCAGGCAGGGGTCCCGCTCGCACGTGCGGCTGGCTCTGCCCGCGAGTCGGCCTCGCCCGCCAGCACCTTGGCCTCGCCCGCCCACGAGTCGGCCTCGCTCGCCCGTGACTTGGCCTCGCCCGCCCGCGCCTCGGCCTCGCCAGCGCCTGGAGTGTCGCCTGGCTCCCCGTGTGCCTCGTCGGCCCATGAGCAGGCCCATGAGCCATCTTGGCCGGCTCTTGTGCCATCGTCGCCAAGTTCGGCACCGTCTCCATCCTCGCCTATGTCTCCGGCCGTCGAGCCCACTCACCCAATGGTGACTCGTACCCGTGATGCTACTCGTCGTGAGAAGGAATTTACTGATGGGACGGTGCGGTATAATCCTCTTCGTCGTGCTTTCTTTGCGACACCGGTGTCACATCATGATGCCCTCCGTGAGCCGGCGTGGCGTGATGCTATGGCTGCTGAGTTTGCAGCGCTTCATCGAAATGGCACATGGGTTTTGGTTCCTCGACCACCTGGCGTTAACATTGTTGGCAGTAAATGGGTGTTCAAGACGAAGCAACACGCTGATGGGTCTGTTGACAAGCATAAGGCTCGCCTCGTTGCTCGTGGTTTTACTCAACAGCAAGGTCTTGACTATGGTGATACCTTCAGTCCCGTTGTCAAACCGACTACTATTCGTCTGGTTCTTTCGCTTGCTGTTTCACGAGGATGGAGTTTGAGGCAAGTTGATGTCAGTAATGCATTTCTTCATGGCTTTCTTTCCGAGACTGTGTATATGCAGCAACCACCAGGTTTTGAAGATACTCGATTTCCTTCGCACGTGTGCAAGTTGCAACGGGCTCTTTATGGTCTCAAACAGTCGCCACGTGCTTGGTATGCTCGTCTCAGTGCTCGACTTCTTCAGCTTGGTTTTGTTCCATCCAAGGCAGATGCATCTCTCTTCATCTTTGTTGCGCATGGCGTCCAGATATACATGCTTGTGTATGTTGATGATATTGTTATTGCTGGCTCCACTCCGGCTGCAGTTGAGCGTTTGGTGAGATCTCTCTCCGACAGTTTTCCCATCAAGGATCTTGGTCCTCTCCAGTATTTTTTGGGGCTTGAAGTATCCTACAATTCAAAGGGCATGACGCTAACTCAACGCAAGTATGCACTTGATCTTCTTCATCGTGTGAGTATGGAGAATTGCAGGCCTACCTCTACACCATTATCTGCCACTGAGCATCTGGCTCGTGAGGTTGGCACTCCTTTGGGTGTTGAGGATGTCACTCGATATCGCAGTATTGTTGGAGGACTGCAGTATTTAACGCTCACTCGTCCTGACCTGTCTTTTGCAGTCAACAAGGTTTGCCAGTATTTATCACAGCCGACTAATGAGCATTGGGAAGCTGTCAAGCGTATATTGCGTTATGTCAAAGGGACTTTGAGTACAGGTTTGAGGATTCGTAAATCTCCTTCCACTGGTGTCAGTATTTTCACAGATGCTGATTGGGCTGGATGCATTGATGACCGCCGTTCTACTAGTGGTTTTACTGTGTTTGTTGGATCAAATCTTGTCTCATGGAGTTCCAAGAAACAGCCAACTGTCTCTAGATCGAGTACGGAGGCAGAGTATAAAGCTTTAGCTAATGGAGCAGCTGAAGCAATCTGGGTGGAGACCTTACTCAAGGAGCTTGGGGTCTTCAAGCAGCGTACCGCCATTCTATGGTGTGATAATCTTGGGGCTACGTACCTGACAGCAAATCCAGTCTTTCATGCAAGAACCAAGCACATAGAGATAGATTTTCACTTTGTGCGTGAGCGCGTTGCTTCTGGTGTGTTAGATGTCAGGTTTATCTCGTCTAATGACCAACTGGCTGATGTATTTACTAAACCGGCCACACGACAGATGTTAGAACGTTTTCGGTCCAATCTGAACCTTGTATGCAGTAGTAGTTCAGATTGAGGGGGTGTGTTGGAAACGGTTTATACCTGCCGTATTGTAATCTAACTCTGTATTGTTGGTCTTATATATATACGAGATATGTGGAGGCTTTGCCGTATTGTAATCTAACTCTGTATTGTTGGTCTTATATATATACGAGATATGTGGAGGCTTTGCCCCACGCAATCCTAAATCAAACTAGCCCATCTATTATAACCGCTGTTGACTAGAGGCCAATGTGGCTTCTCATTATATACGTAAGTTTTGCTTCGATTAAGAATATGATGATGTACAAGAAGATGATGCAACAAATTTACTAATACCACTAGTGGATAATGTGACTTGTATAATTGTCATCTCTACGAATACCTGTCTTCCAAGTAATGAGGTTTGTGAAGCATTGATCATCAGACTGTCGGATCCTGACGGTCTAAAAAAGCTTTAGTCTGGTGCGATTAACTTTGAATAAGCACACCACTGAAATCACCTTGGAGCCATCACGGATGGCCAATGGATGCCAGCATCACGAATACAAGGGTGATAGAGCCCAGCGGCATCTCATAATTCTCCTGCTTCCAAACAAGATCTGCGTGACCACTCTAGGTAGTCTCTGTCCATGAGCGTGTTCCTAAAGACCACAAAGCAGTCCGAGACATGCATAATGTATATGTTGACCAGTGGCTCCAAGGAGAGCTGGGAGTGGGCTGCCGGTGGCAGGGTCGGCATGCTTAACGCAATTATATTGCGTGTTACTTTTCCGATGACTCCTATTCTTGACCTAACGTCACTCCTTTTTTGGGGACTATCTTTGCTAACATTCGGCTGTGTCAGGGAGAAAGGTGCGTTGAACTGAATTGGAATCATGGACAGTGTTAGATGATTCTACGTATCCCCAACCGGATCGACCACGTGTTGTAATTGATCCTGTATAGTTGGTTACCATATAAGGTTAAAACCGACTTGATGAACTTGCGATACAAGTTTTGTAACCCTGTATATATACCAATCAATAAGATCAATCGAGGTATGCACTTTAGCAGCCCGATCATATTACATTACATGGTATCAGACACCAGCCGTATCCTCCCTCCTTTTGAAATCCTAATACACACAAGCCTCTCCAATCGAATCCCAACCTAGCCTTCTACCTGCACCATGACAGCCGACGATCTCAAGAAGCTCGAGGCCGAGTTGAAGGAACGCGAGTCTCTCCTGCAGACTCGCCAGGAAGAACTTGATCGTCGCACCGCCGAGATGGGCAAAGCTCCCGCAACCTCCCCAGCAGCCTCCACGCCCAGCCCTTCCACCTATGCCACATCCATCAAACTTCATGTACCCATCACCCTCGACCTGACCGCCTCCAACTACACCAACTGGCGTGAGCTGTTCCTCGTCGCCCTTGGGCGCTATGGCCTTACAGCTCATGTCATCGGCGATGCCGGCGCTACTCCCTCTGACACTTCGCCGGCTTCGGATTGGGGCCGCGACGACTACACGGTTCTCTCTTGGATCTATGGCTCTATCTCCATCGACCTCTTCAGCATCGTCATGCGCCCCGGCTCCACCGCGCGCACGATCTGGGACGCCATCGAGAATCTCTTCCGCGACAATAAAAAGCACCGGGCAATCCAGCTGGAAGCGGAGTTCAGGAACACCCCGCAAGGCGATATGACCGTCGGTGACTACTGCACAAAGCTCAAGTCCCTTGCTGATTCTCTCGTGGATGTTGGCCAGACGATCAGTGACGAAACACTCGTCCTCACCCTCCTTCGTGGCCTCAACGACAGTTTCGCCCACCTCCGCTCGTTTCTTCCGTTCCAGGTGCCCTTCCCCTCGTTCCTGCAGACCCGCTCGGCGTTGATCCTTGAAGAGAGCCAGAAGAAAACTGATGCCAAGAACGCGGCATCCACTGCCCTTTGGGCTAGCGGGAACAACATCAACCCGAGCGCTGGCGGTGAACGAGCTCCTCTCCCTATCAGCTCCGGGGGCGTCGGCTCTGGAGGGCACGGAACGGGCTCCACCTTCAACCGCGGCAGTGGCCGTGGACGTGGCGGATGCAGTGGACGTGGCCGCGGCCGCGACAATCCGTGGCAGTTCAACCCATGGACGGGTGCTCCGACGAGGGCATATCTTCAGCAACAACACACACAGGCTCCATGGCAGCAGCCCTCCTCTTCCTGGCAGTCACGTCCGTGGCAGGCTCCTGCTCCAGGTCTACTTGGTCCTCGCCCCAACACTGCTCCTCAAGCTTACACTGCGTACGACCATGCCAACAACAACTCCAGCATGTTGCAGTCACCTTCATCAAGCTCGGCGGTCGACCCTGCACTTCTAGCGGCTCTCAACAACATGCAGATTCCCGGCACACATGAGTGGTATATGGACTCTGGTGCATCCTCCCACATGGCATCCGATCATGGTAACTTCGACTCTCTAATACCATCTGCTTCTCAATCTGTCACTGTTGGTAACGGTGCTACTCTACCCATTACACATATTGGTTCCTACTCTCTAACTAGCACATCTATTCCTCTTTATTTACGCAAAATTCTCATCGTTCCACAAATTATCAAAAATCTTGTCTCTGTTCGTCAATTCACCACAGACAACTCTTGTTCCGTCGAATTTGACCCTTATGGTTTCTCTGTGAAGGATCTTCTCACCGGGATCGTGATTCTTCGATGCAATAGCTCCGGTCCCCTCTATCCAGTCTGCCAAGCCAGCCATGAAGCCCATGTCACCACATCTCCTTCGGATATTTGGCATCATCGCCTAGGTCACCCCGGCTCCCACACCATGTCGCGTCTTCATCAACTTCAGCACATCCCCTACAATAAAGCCGGCTCTACTTTATGTCATGCTTGTCAATTAGGAAAACATGTTAGGTCACCGTTTTTTCCATCACAGTCCTATACTATTCGTCCGTTTGAGCGTCTACATTGTGATCTTTGGACATTCCCTGTACCCAGCTCATTTGGCTATTGCTATTACTTAATAATTGTCGATGATTTCACTCAATATTTTTGGAGCTTTCCTCTTCGAAAAAAAATCCGATGTTTATAACACATTTGTCGCCTTTCATGCTTATGCCTCTACACAATTTAATCTCACTATTCAATCCATCCAATGTGATAATGGCAGAGAATTTGACAATACTAAATTAGATGTTTTCTGCGGTAGCCATGGCATTCTATTCCGTTTTTCCTGCCCCTACACATCTCAACAAAACGGCAAGGCCGAGCGAGCTATTCGTACAACCAATGATGTTGTTCGTACCTTACTATTTCAAGCCTCTCTTCCTTCTTCTTTTTGGGCTGAAGCTCTACACACTGCCACCTATCTCATTAACATTAGACCAACCAATTCATCTAACCTTAGTACACCCTTCTTTCTCCTCCACGGTCATCATCCTCGGTATCATGATCTCCGTGTGTTCGGATGCCTTTGTTATCCCAACACCTCATCCACCACACCACATAAATTAGCTCCTCGTGCCACTCGTTGCTTATTTCTCGGCTATCCTTCTCGGCATCGCGGTTACCGATGTCTTGATCTTGAAAGCCGGCGAATCATCATCTCCCGTCACGTTACATTTGATGAGAACACCTTCCCATATGCTCCAACACCTAGCCCTCCCAACCCACCTCACCATGACATATTCGATCCTCTAATCATTGACCCAATTCATACCACGACAACCAAAACTCCTCCATTCCCTACAGCAGCAGCCGACCCATCTGCCGTGGCAAAGAACACCTCCACTATTCCTGCCGCGGCAGCGCCCCCACCCGAACCATCCTCTCCTATTTCTCCTACCGCCTCCGTATTACACACTCCCAACAACTCACCAACCCCTTCTCCTATCCTTACCCCGCCACCACCACCTCCTATACATCGCACTCGTCGCACAACCGGTAAGCTACCCGGTCCCATCGATCGTCTTAATCTTTCCGTCATGGTTGGCTCCCCTCTTCCACATAATTATCTTGTTGCTCTTTGTGATCCTTCATGGCGTCAAGCCATGCAAGACGAATATGATGCTCTCATGACAAATGGCACTTGGACTCTTGTTCCTCCCCCTTTGGGTGCTAACATTGTTAGTGGCAAATGGATATTTCGCCACAAATATAACTCCGATGGATCTCTTGCTCGTCATAAGGCTCGTTGGGTAGTGCGCGGATTTACACAACAACCCGGCATTGACTACGACGAAACCTTCAGCCCTGTTATCAAACCTGCCACCATACGTGTTGTTCTTTCTCTCGCGCTTTCTAAATCTTGGCCAATTCATCAACTAGATGTAAAAAATGCTTTCTTGCATGGAAATCTCAATGAAGAAGTCTATAGTCAGCAACCATCTGGATTTATCGATGCTTGCTTTCCTACACATGTATGTCGTCTTCAAAAGTCTCTCTATGGTCTCAAACAGGCTCCCCGCGCATGGTTCCAACGCTTTGCCACCTATGCTCGTTCCATTGGATTTATTGAATCTAAGTCCGATGCATCTCTTTTTGTCTTACATCATGGCACGACCACTGCCTATCTTCTCCTTTATGTAGATGATATTATTCTTACTGCTTCTTCTCAAACCACTCTTCATCAAATAATTGTTCAACTTAGCGGTGAATTCTCCATGAAAGATCTTGGTCCTCTTCATCATTTTCTTGGCATCTCCGTCACCCGCACTCCCTCCACTATTCATTTATCTCAACGTCAGTACATCATCGATGTTCTCCGTCGTGCTGGCATGATTGACTGTAATCCTTCTCCAACACCTATAGACACCAAATCCAAACTTTCTGCTTCTGCCAGTGCACCGGTCTCTGATCCTTCTCAGTATCGTAGTCTTGCTGGGGCACTCCAGTATATCACTCTTACCCGACCAGAAATTTCATATGCCGTCCATCAAGTATGTCTTCACATGCATGATCCTCGAGAACCACATCTTCTTCTAATCAAACGTATTCTTCGTTATCTTAAAGGAACACTTGATCTTGGTCTCATTCTTCATTCCTCCTCTTCACACACTCTTGTTGCCTATTTGGATGCTGATTGGGCTGGATGCTCGGATACTCGCCGCTCTACGTCTGGTTTCTGTGTATTTTTGGGAGACAATCTAGTCTCATGGTCTTCTCGCCGACAGCCGACAGTTTCTCGCAGCAGTGCCGAAGCTGAATATCGAGCAGTTGCTACAGCCGTAGCCGAGACTTGTTGGCTGCGTCATTTGTTACTTGAGCTAAATTGCCCGCTTGACAGTGCCACCGTCGTCTATTGTGACAACATATCTGCAGTATACATGTCCGCAAACCCAGTGCAACATCGCCGTACTAAATACATTGAGCTGGATATACATTTTGTTCGCGAGAAAGTTGCTATTGGAGCCCTGCGTGTACTACATGTTCCATCATCATCACAGTTTGCGGGCATATTTACTAAAGGATTGCCGACACCATTGTTCCTCGAGTTTCGATCCAGTCTTCACATCGGCGACGGCATGTCTCCATGTTCAGACTGCGGGGGCGTGTTAGATGATTCTACGTATCCCCAACCGGATCGACCACGTTGTTGTAATTGATCCTGTATAGTTGGTTACCATATATAAGGTTAAAACCGACTTGATGAATTTGCGATACAAGTTTTGTAACCCTGTATATATACCAATCAATGAGATCAATCGAGGTGTGCACTTTAGCAGCCGGATCATATTACATTACAGACAGAAGAGTTTGGTGTGGTGGTCTTATATAAATGGTTGGCCCTAAAGGATGTGTGGTCTCGGGAAACATTTATCTTGGAATCAAGTTCATGTTATATTTTTGCATCACAGATCTTTATAATTAACTAGCAGGGTGATCCGCGCATTTGCACGGCTAGATTTTTATGTATTATCTTCATCATGTTTTTCCATATTTAATACGTTGAAATTTACATGTTGGTGTACTTATTAGATAGACATTTGAAATTACAAATAATGGCATTTCACAATTACATCGTGTTAGAACTTGTTTTGGTATTGACTTTGGTGTGTGACAACAAAAATCCACAGGCCCGTCTCCTGCCATGCAAAATCATATCATTTATGCTAATATACAGCATTCTCTAATACAAACATCACCCCCTGATAGTTCATATTTTCCATACTTATTTTGATTATTTTTTGTCAAAAATATTAAATCGACCAAGTTGAACTATGCTTAAAGTTTATTTTCACTTCCTTTGCACATCTTTAGCTTTAGTTTTGCATTGACCTCTATCTTTTGATAGAATCATATGATTTATTGCTAAGTATCGACTGACTCCATAGTGGAAGATACACTTTGGGGTTGCTCCAACGTTATTATGTGTAACACGGTGATCGTACTTGCAACTTACTAGTTTATCACAAAGTATGACACGGTGATACTCGATAGTATTGCATATCATATCCTATATACCTAAATAGTTGGTCTCCACAATCTCAATTCTTTCAACATGCGCACGTGCCACCCTACCACACGTGTCATCTCATCATTCCACTAATTATTTCTCTCAACATGCATGTGACATGTTATTTATAGTCTCTGCCAACATGGCACATCCCAAACCCCACATATGCCACCACATCAATCACGCTAATTATATTTCTCTCAACAAGCATGAAAAAACTACTTATATTATACATATTATATATATATATATATATATATATATATATATATATGCATGTATGTATACAATTGTATGACAATCAAATACAATCTACTGTATCTATTTTAAATTTCATATAAATTTCATCAAAATAGATTACAATCAATCCCCGTAGCAACGCGCTGTGTGTCATCTAGTTCAACAACCCACTGTCCACTAAGAGCAAGCTATGCTTGGAACCGTATTGCTTGGTGCCACTAGTTCGCAAAAGAACTATTGAATTAGCACATAGTAATTGTTTTCTACCAAAAAGTAAACACTTTTTTCCAAATTACGAAAAAAGGTTTTACCATGCTTTATAGATAAACACGAAAACACCGAGCCTTACAACGAAGGCAAACAAAGTCAATAACAAAAACATAGAAGATGTTCAAGAATAGCTGACGTGCTTGAAATCCACCAAGAACATGCTTGAGCATTGAGGACCTTGGCGAATCTTATATCTTGCCATCGTTATGACAAATTAATGGGACAAGCCCACCGCCGGAGTAAGACCATCCTTCGCCAGTTATCATGAGGTCAAACACTGTTCTCACGACATCCGTTGTGCTTCCGAAGAAGGACCTTGCCCTCTTACCCATGACTGGAGAGTACCTACCATCGGCAGATTGGGCAGCTCACCACCCGAGCATTAATGAAGAAGACCAATAGGTTGCCGTGGAGCGGGCGGCAAGCACGGTGACCTCACCTCACAAAGAAAACCTCTACCCATAGCACACACTAGTAGCTGCCTAACGGAATAACCATTAATGAAACGGAGCAGAGCAACCGCCAGCTGCTGCCCATCACAACGTTGATGACCCGACCTCAGCCCCACTATCCCAATGTGACAGCTTCTAGAATAAAAAGAATGCCGAACAATTACCGCCACCCAATCCAACCGATTTTGAGCATTCTTCCATGATACGTAGGCGTGCGCGAGGGAGGGGGTGGGATTGACCTCAATTTATCCTAATAGAGGGAGAACGATGCGCAACGCCATCGGCATCGTGATCGTTGCCACTGGCAAAGGGTTTCTTGTGATCCAGGATCCCCGTCCCCAACTTCCCCAACCAGCCACTAGATCCGGCAAACCAAAGGCCGTCGGGGTCGATAGACGGCGGGGCAGGACGAGGAGTGCATGAAGAGGCCACCATCTTTAGATACGCCACCTAGGGAAGCCTAGGATACAAGACCATTGCCAGTCGCGGCCACGCTGGGCCGCACGACCAAGTGGAGCACCCACTAGCACCCGCTCCAGCCTCGCCTAGTGCGGAACCATGGGTCATCGGAGACTTCTCCACCATTTTTATCTGTAGCAGCGCAAGCATGCCACTACATTGCCATATCAAGGAGATGCCAGCAGTGAACCTATGGTCCGCGGATATATTTTCCATCATAAAAAACACCCACAATTGCTCTTTTTGCTTGTTTACTTTTTTTCCACATTGCCATATCACTACTTGCTTTTAATCTTATAACTACCAAGAACGAGATTGACAACCCCTTGCCTTTGCTGGGTGCAAGCAATTTATTTGTAGAGCACAACTAGGACCTGACTTCAGGTGCGCACAGTGACCAGATGCGGCTTAACCACCAACGGGATGAGAGGCTTAGCACCAGCACGACATCCCATATCCCACTCTCCACGAGCAGCCATCTGCATGTGTTATTTGGTCCCACTATTTGCTTCTCTAGATTATCAAGGTGACAAGGAAATTGGACGGGCAGGATGGTCTGCCACACATCTTCAAGTTACACCATGAACTTCAAGGTACAATGTTCTTGGTGGTACGGTATTTTCTGAAGGTAAGTTACTTCCGGCTGTGTGCCCATGAAATGGTTGAGCTTATGGAGAGTAGAGAATGGGGGTGTGCTTGGGAGACTAACATATGATTACGCTGTCTCCAGATGGCTCGAAGTGTTTCATTCTCTTCCTCTCATTCTCAAGTTAGACTCTCATTTTTTTGTTGATTCCCACGTCGTCGTTGTTAATATATAGTGGGTCAAGAAGATTTTAGTCATGGCGCTCAACCTCAGCGCTGACTCTAGTGAAGGATGGAGTATGCACCTGGTCGATAGCCATGTATATATACACAGACATATATAATACTTTTCTTTTGCCGTGCAAGGTCTGGTTGGTGAGAATATTTATCTATGATCAATATTCTAAGGTTTTTCATACATAGAACGACTTATAAAATGGTGACCCTCTGCAATGCTACACATAAAGAATCTGTGATTTTATTACTTCAAGCTTGGTGGACAACTATCTTAATCGTTTCAAATTCGGGAGCCAAATCATTTAGTTTTTTCTTTGTTAACTAATCCTTGTCTCTAAAGAAACATTTAAACAATTCAAGCCTATTACCTAGATAAGAAAACAACTCATAAGTGAAAATGGTGGAGTCCGATAGCACAATTTGTATGAACAACCCAAATGCAGGTCCAAGAACACTAAACGATAAAATGGTGGAGGCTCTAATCCATCTTCAGAAAGTTACAGCCTCTCTTCGTAGACGGTGGCAAAAACTATTGTGTTTTCGTCCATTGTGATACATTCTGAATCATTTACGTACGCGATGGTTATGTGATGGTAATTACGCGACGGTGATGTGATTGACACGCGGTTGGATTTGTCATGTAATACAATATACATCTTGTCGTATTGATCTAGCTCGATTCCACTTCATTAGGCCAATAGGTGCCTAAAGGTCGATTGCACCCTCGATTGACTTCAGGTAAATAGGAGAACTTGGTGATAACCTTGGAATGCAATTCTTTTTCAAGAAAAAGAAAACCCATGGCATGGTTAAGCTTATTATCCTATATTGTAACTAATTAGTTGAGAGTGATAGGATCTGGTTTTTTTATGTCCACAGTGTTGAGTGCGGCGATTTGGTGCCCGGGCTCAGATGAGCCTGGGCGTGAATAGTACCTTGATTTGACATAGAAAAAAAGTTAAAAAAGTTTCAATTTTTTTTGTGGTGCAAGATGCTTCCGGAACTCCATGCAAAATTTTGTGCAGTTTGGACATTCGAGGAGCTCGTGGCAAAAAAGACAAATTTTTGATGTCCGAGAATCTTTTGAAAATCACACTTTTCACGCCTGTTTTTTTTTGTTTTTTGCCACGAGCTCCTCGAATGTCAAAATTTCACAAAATTTTGAATGGAGTTCACGCACAGGAGCTTCTTGCACCACAAAAAAATTTGAAAATTTTTAAACTTTTTTTCTGTTTCAAATCGAGGTACTATTCACCGGGCTCATGTGAGCCCGGGCACTGGCTTGAATTATCGCACAGTTCCCCCCTTTCGTGGCAGCATGGATGTGATGCCCATGCATGGGCTCCTCCGTACCAATGATTATTGCATGTCCAGTTCATATAGTGTTGGACATGCCCATGCCCGAGATGGTATGGCACAGCTATGAAAGATGAGTTGCTGGCCCTTGCTCGGTCTTTGCTCATTATGTTTTCCAAAAGGTGGTTCAAACCCGGGCCTGTACATCCACAAATGCACACAACCATCTTCATTGGTTATTAAACAAAGGTCTGACGAAAATATGCATTAAAAAAATCCGAAGGCACCGCTCATAGCTACAATCTTTGTAATTTGGAATGCCATCACTCTCCTAATATGTAGGACCGGGATCACCGCCAATCCGCCCGCATGACAGATCAGGAGTCTACACCCGGTGCAGCAAATCAAAAGCACATACCACATGCAGACATTTTAAAAGCCGCCATGACCATCGAACCACTTACCCATCTCTAGGAAAGAGATCTACATCATCCTTGCCAGGTCGGCCATTCGTCGACGTCGCGACAGTGTCAAACAACACCACCGCCCTACTTTCATCCATCTAGACACATCCGTCGCCGAATCTTAGCTCACTAGTGCAGAACCGGGCAATAGCACTAAAGTGTTTTATTTTGTGCCGGTTTAGTGCCGGTTTAGGAACCGGCACTAAAGTGTGGGCACTAAAGCCCCCCCCCCCTTTAGTACCGGTTCAGCACGAACCGGTGCTAAAGGGAAACCACGTGGCACGAGCCAGCTCCGGGGGCCGGGAGCCCTTTAGTACCGGTTGGTAACACCAACCGGTACTAAATGGTTGTAGGTTTTTATTTTATTTTGTATTTTTCAATTAAATTTGTGTTATCAATTTAATTTAGGATTGTCTTACGTTATAATGAGTTGTAGTCGTCGTCATCATCATCATCGCATATTAATAAATAAATAAACTGTAGCTAGCTAAAAATCATCATAGTCGTCTAATTACCACTATTTAATCATCATAGTCATTACCGCTAACTATCTAATCATCATCAACGCTGGCTAGCTTAAAGAGGAAACATTCACTTTGTAACAGAAGCAAAGATATCATCAAGTTCAACATAATCATCACCAACATCGAAGTTCAGGACACGGACATGAGACAAGTACTAATTAAGAGCATGAACTAGTAGCTACTGATCCTGCTGCTCCCTCTCAGGTAGAATAGCATAGAACATGTATAGCTCTCCTGATTCATCATACTGGAGCATGCAAATGAATCTGTCTCCTAATCTTGGGTTGCGCTTCTCCTTGCTGCCCCCTAGTACTTCTCTGCGATCGTTAACAATTTTGCTTCAATCTTTCATTATTAAGCATTCTTCGCTTTCAGAAATCCTGAATGCACTCATGTGCAATGTAGGAAATCTTGGTCGTAAGCTAACCATTGACATGCGACCTTTTGTCTCGATCCACTGAGGCACAACTGTCATCGGAAGTCCCTGTTGAAGAACATCGTATAGTAATTAATATACTAACCAATGAAAGTTTAGCTTCAAAAATAATGTATGCAAAAGATGCACTAATTAAGGACAAATATTTAAAATCTTACCATCTTTCGATTATAGATGTGACCGTAGTTCAATACGATCACCATTGGTCGCACGTTTTGAGTACTAACATTTCTAAGTTCAGGAAAAAAATTTGTCTTGACAGTATTAAGATCCTCAAGCCATGAAACATAATGACTTATCTCCTCGCACTTTAGTTGAGCCCCGGGGCAGTAGTAGGTCCTATCTACCAAGCGCCGGACATGTTTGCTTGAACCGAAATAAGCTGACAATACAAATTAGTTGTCAACTATTTTTGAATAAACTGTATCAAAGACATAAACATATGCATGCATGGTTGAGAAAAACTCACCAAATGGTAGAACTGGAGGCGTTTGCACATCGACCCAGATGTCTATATTACCTTCAATATCATCTTCCGGACGAATATCAAAGGTGATAATCATATCAGGCTCAAATGCATAAGCCTTGCATAGTGTTTGCCAAGTTTTGCATTCAAAATAGGTGTATGTGTCTCCATTATATAATTTGACGTTGAAAGTATACACATGCTCCGTCTTCAAGTAAACTCTCTTTACCTCCATATCATCTATAGCACTAAAACCTATCTTATCCAAGACAAAAATTCTTGCATGGCAGGGGATGCGCTAGTAGAATGGTGAAAATTTAAAATTATAAGTTGAAGCAAATGAAGCATAAGTTTTGCATTCAAATAATAATTGACAAAGTGACTTACTGTATCAACTTTGAATGTCTCATCCAGCTTGATGCTGAAGCGCCTACCATCAACAAGGAAATTTTTGTCGCACAGGCCGCGCTGGTCTTCACAGTGTTCGCACATAATGAAATCTTTTTCGTCGTCAGATGACATTTCCTATGTTCATATAGGTGAAACATTAAACACCTATATCTAGCCAAATATATATTCATCTAACATTTGACATTAATATATCTAACTATATTCATCTCTAACAATTGACATTACTGTATATATTTAACTTCTCTATCTAATTCATCTAACATTCAACATTAATCTAACATTTATATAAACTCAAAATATATAAAAAATTAAATAAACAGAAAAACTCATTAATAAATAATATTTTAATTAGATCATCAAATCTTAGATACCAAAATTTTCTTATTAAAAATAAACTAGTTGTATTAATTATTGAACTAGTTCAAATCTCATATACCTAAATAAACTAGTTCAACAATTTTCTAACTAAAAATAAACTAGTTATATTAATTATTCAACTATAGTTCTAATCTCTAGTTCGACAATTTTTCTATCTAGCTAGCTAATTCATCTAACATTCGACATTAATCTAATATTCGATCATCTAATTAACTTTTCTAAAAAACAGAAAATAAGTAAAAAAAAATGTGTGTGTGTGTGTATGTGTGTGTATGTGTGTGTATATATACGTATATTATGTGTGTACGTGTGTGTGTGTATGCGTGTGTGGTATGTGTGTGTGTGTGTGCGGCCCCGTACGCCGTCGCCCCATACGTACGAGCGGGGGCGCCGGCGTACGGGGCGGGGGCGGCGGCGTACGGGGCGGGGGCGGCGGCGTACGGGCCGGCCGTCCGGGTGCGCGCGACGAGACGACGGACAGCGTGCGGCGCGGCGAGTACGCGAGGAGAGCGAGATACGTACGTATACGGGACCATGGCGCGGGACGACGACGGACGGCGGCGCGCGGCGTTCGGGGCGGCGGCGGGGACAACGACAACGACGACGGGCGACGGGCGGCGACGACGGGAGCGGAGCGCAAGAGGTTGGAGACGCGAAGAAGTGGGGAGATGTAACTGAAATTTTCGTAAGTGCTATATATATAGGAGAGGCCTTTAGTACCGGTTGGAGCCACCAACCGATACTAAAGGCCAACTTTGGCCAGGCCAAGAGGCGGGAAGAGCAGGCCTTTAGTACCGGTTGGAGCCACCAACCGGTACTAAAGGCCTTGCGCTGCCACCCCGCAGTTCGCAAAGTTTAGTCCCACCTCGCCGGGCGAAGGACAGCCGCACTGGTTTATAAGCCCAGCCGCGGCTGCCTCTTTGAACTCCTCTATATAGCAGGCTTGTGGGCCTAATTTCTACGCGCTGCCATGCGAGTCTGCTGGGCCTTTCACTACAAGAAATATGTCAACTTATGACCACCACTATTGGTCACTGAAAGGTCACAAATTTCCATTTATGACCTTTTTGTGACCAAAAACATAAGGTCAAAAGCTGGGCGTCGTAAACTGACTATAGCGACCTTTCTTCTAGAATGGTCGCAAACGTTTATGACCAAAATAAGTCCACTGTGGCGTTTTGGTCACTAGCAACCTCCCCAGGCCACGTAGGCATCCAGCGTGGCAAGCTGATGTGGCACAAGATTCAGCCCGGTCCAATTCGATTTTCTACATGGGCCTAGCCCAACAATTCGGCCTATTTGTGTTTTTTTCTGTGTGTCAATTTTTGGTTGGGTTCATGGGCCAAGTCCAATATTGCAGCCTTTTTATTGTTGGGTTGTGGCCTTTTTGTCTAAACGAATTTAGTTTTTCTTTTTTCCCAAAAGAAGGGTCCACTAGTCAGATGGGTCCCAGTTGTCAGGTTCTATTAAAGTGGGACCCTTTTGGTAGCATCATATTATTCAGATTACAATTTGACAATTTGACAGAAATAAATAACCATGTTTAAATAAGAACAGACAAAAAACACAAGTAATATTTCAAATAACAACAGCGAGAATCAATCACAGTCATACAAATATACTGGGCTCCTTCTGTCATGACAAAGTTACAACACAGATACAGATACAATCAGTCACACAGATATAGGGACAATCACAATGAGAATTGACAATCAGCACAAACTGGGCTCTTGCTCCAGTCAGATGAAACTGTAGGCATGACTAACTACGCGACCATAGTCGACTAGGCTACCTTCGCTACACTAGGACAGCAATAGAACTATCATCATGCCTTCAGCCATCACCCTGTTACATGAATCAGAAGAGAAGAATCAAAACACTGGAGCCAATATATTATGAACAGAACATTCAAAAAAAAGGACAAGTTCTTTAGAAAGATAACACAAATTCAGCTAATACAATGATTTTTGTCCCCAGATAGTTAAGACGATATACTCATTCATACAAGGATGCTGCCAGTGCATAACCGACCCACTCGCTGCAATAGAAAAGATGAAACTTGCATATTACTCCAAGTCCCATTTTCAACTTGAGTACACACAAATATGTAACCAGGATTCAATGAAAATGATGCTTATAATCTTAGCGATGCACTAAGCAGACTAATGGAAATATATATGGGAGGTATTCAGAAACATGTTTAATGAAAATATCCAGCTTGGAGATATTCAGAAGCATGATACTCCTAATCATGTACTTATGCTGAGAATATTTATGCTTTCATGTTCAGAATATATACTCTACTCAGCTTTACTAAGAAATATTGTTAAATCTTGACAAGTTAAATCTTGTTCGGTCTTGTTAAATACTCCAAGCAACTAATCCTATTGCGACTGCATCTTGAGTATAGTTACTCCAAGCAACTCTCTCGGACGAGTACTAACTAGAAAGAGCACCATGGGGACGGGGAGGGTTGGATGGAAATCTCACCAGGATGAGGTCGAAGATGAACTAGGAGGTACCGAAGAGGAACACGAACAGGGACAGCAGGAACAGCATGAACTCCAGCCCTCTTCGACCAACCTCTGCACAAGCACAACCACACGCATGTCTCATGATTCAGTAGTCAGCGCGTACACCAAACTGTTGACTGTGGATTTCAGAAATGTGTGCGTGTGTACCGTGAAGACGGCGATCCGTGAAGCTGATCGTGACGTTGACGCAGGGCACGGCGATGGCGCCAAGCCGCGATGCCGCCGCCGAGGACGACGAGGGAGAGGACTAGGACCCCCGCTCGCAGTCGGTGGTGGCGACCAGGAACATACAAAGAGTACAAGAACAAACAAAGCTCATGGTTACACTTAATTCACATTTTCTAACTCTCTTTTTACATGTATAAGATGCTACAAATAATATATAGAGTTTTCAAAAAATAATCAGCATACTTGCATTTTGCAGTGCTACTGTGTGCACTGGACAACGATCCCCGGGTACCGAGCTCGAATTCGCCCTATAGTGAGTCGTATTACAATTCACTGGCCGTCGTTTTACAACGTCGTGACTGGGAAAACCCTGGCGTTACCCAACTAGATAGAAACAAACGCTTGATCAACAAGCTGTTGTAATAGTGTATATATACATGCTAACAACATGAATGTTGCATCAGGCCATGCTCAACTACTCCAAACCATTACATAATCAACACTCCTAGCAGCTAATTATATAATGAAGGAAATATGCCCTAGAGGCAATAATAAAGTTATTATTTATTTCCTTATAATCATGATAAATGTTTATTATTCATGCTAGAATTGTATTAACCGGAAACATAATACATGTGTGAATACATAGACAAACAAAGTGTCACTAGTATGCCTCTACTTGACTAGCTCGTTAATCAAAGATGGTTATGTTTCCTGACCATGAACAATGAGTTGTTATTTGATTAATGAGGTCACATCATTAGTTGAATGATCTGATTGACATGACCCATTCCATTAGCTTAGCACCCGATCGTTTAGTATGTTGCTATTGCTTTCTTCATGACTTATACATGTTCCTATGACTATGAGATTATGCAACTCCCGTTTGCCGGAGGAACACTTTGGGTGCTACCAAACGTCACAACGTAACTGGGTGATTATAAAGGAGCATTACAGGTGTCTCCAAAGGTAGATGTTGGGTTGGCGTATTTCGAGATTAGGATTTGTCACTCCGATTGTCGGAGAGGTATCTCTGGGCCCTCTCGGTAATACACATCACATAAGCCTTGCAAGCATTACAACTAATATGTTAGTTGTGAGATGATGTATTACGGAACGAGTAAAGAGACTTGCCGGTAACGAGATTGAACTAGGTATTGGATACCGACGATCGAATCTCGGGCAAGTAACATACCGATGACAAAGGGAACAACGTATGTTGTTATGCGGTCTGACCGATAAAGATCTTCGTAGAATATGTAGGAGCCAATATGGGCATCCAGGTCCCTATTGGTTATTGACCGGAGACGTGTCTCGGTCATGTCTACATTGTTCTCGAACCCGTAGGGTCCGCACGCTTAAGGTTACGATGACCGTTATATTATGAGTTTATGCATTTTGATGTACCGAAGGTTGTTCGGAGTCCCGGATGTGATCACGGACATGACGAGGAGTCTCGAAATGGTCGAGACGTAAAGATTGATATATTGGAAGCCTATGTTTGGATCGGAAGTGTTCCGGGTGAAATCGGGATTTTACCGGTACCGGGAGGTTACCGGAACCCCCCGGGAGCCATATGGGCCTTCATGGGCCTTAGTGGAAAGGAGAAAGGGGCAGCCCAAGGTGGCTGCGCCACTTCCCCCTCCCCTAGTCCTATTAGGACTAGGAGAAGGTGGCCGGCCCCCCTCTCTCTCTTCCCCCCTTGGGGAATCCTAGTTGGAATAGGATTGGGGGGGGGAGTCCTACTCCCGGAAGGAGTAGGACTCCTCCTGCGCCCTCTCCCTTGGCCGGCGCCCCCCTCCCCCCTTGGCTCCTTTATATACTGAGGTAGAGGCACCCTAGAACACACAAGTTGATCCACGTGATCTATTCCTTAGCCGTGTGCGGTGCCCCCTGCCACCATATACCTCGATAATACTGTAGCGGAGTTTAGGCGAAGCCCTGCTGCTGTAGTTCATCAAGATCGTCACCACGCCGTCGTGCTGACGGAACTCTTCCCCGACACTTTGCTGGATCGGAGTCCGGGGATCGTCATCGAGCTGAACGTGTGCTCGAACTCGGAGGTGCCGTAGTTTCGGTGCTTGATCGGTTGGATCGTGAAGACGTACGACTACTTCCTCTACGTCGTGTCATCGCTTCCGCAGTCGGTCTGCGTTGGGTAACGTAGACAACACTCTCCCCCTCGTTGCTATGCATCACATGATCTTGCGTGTGCGTAGGAATTTTTTTGAAATTACTACGAAACCCAACAGTGGCATCCGAGCCTAGGTTATTTATGTTGATGTTATATGCACGAGTAGAACACAAGTGAGTTGTGGACGATACAAGTCATACTGCCTACCAGCATGTCATACTTTGGTTCGGCGGTATTGTTGGACGAGACGACCCGGACCAACCTTACGCGTACGCTTACGCGAGACCGGTTCCCTCGACGTGCTTTGCACATAGATGGCTTGCGGGCGACTGTCTCTCCAACTTTAGTTGAACCGAGTGTGGCTACGCCCGGTCCTTGCGAAGGTTAAAACGGAGTCTATTTGACAAACTATCGTTGTGGTTTTGATGCGTAGGTGAGATTGATTCTTACTTAAGCTCGTAGCAGCCACGTAAAACATGCAACAACAAAGTAGAGGACGTCTAACTTGTTTTTGCAGGGCATGTTGTGATGTGATATGGTCAAGGCATGATGCTGAATTTTATTGTATGAGATGATCATGTTTTGTAACCGAGTTATCGGCAACTGGCAGGAGCCATATGGTTGTCGCTTTATTGTATGCAATGCAATCGCGATGTAATGCTTTACTTTATTACTAAACGGTAGTGATAGTCGTGGAAGCATAAGATTGGCGAGACGACAACGATGCTACGATGGAGATCAAGGTGTCGCGCCGGTGAAGATGGTGATCATGACGGTGCTTCGGAGATGGAGATCACAAGCACAAGATGATGATGGCCATATCATATCACTTATATTGATTGCATGTGATGTTTATCTTTTTATGCATCTTATCTTGCTTTGATTGACGGTAGCATTATAAGATGATCTCTCACTAAATTATCAAGAAGTGTTCTCCCTGAGTATGCACCGTTGCCAAAGTTCGTCGTGCCCAGACACCACGTGATGATCGGGTGTGATAAGCTCTACGTCCATCTACAACGGGTGCAATCCAGTTTTGCACACGCAGAATACTCAGGTTAAACTTGACGAGCCTAGCATATGCAGATATGGCCTCGGAACACGGAGACCGAAAGGTCGAGCGTGAATCATATAGTAGATATGATCAACATAAACGATTTTCACCATTGAAAACTACTCCATCTCATGTGATGATCGGTTATGGTTTAGTTGATTTGGATCACGTAATCACTTAGAAGATTAGAGGGATGTCTATCTAAGTGGGAGTTCTTAAGTAATATGATTAATTGAACTTAAATTTATCATGAACTTAGTACCTAATAGTATCTTGCTTATTTATGTTGATTGTAGATATATGGCTCATGCTGTTGTTCCGTTGAATTTTAATGCGTTCCTTGTGAAAGCAAAGTTGAAAGGTGATGGTGGCAATTACACGGACTGGGTCCGTAACTTGAGGATTATCCTCATTGCTGCACAGAAGAATTACGTCCTGGAAGCACCGCTGGGTGCCAGGCCTGCTGCTGGAGCAACACCAGATGTTATGAACGTCTAGCAGAGCAAAGCTGATGACTACTCGATAGTTCAGTGTGCCATGCTTTACGGCTTAGAATCGGTACTTCAACGACGTTTTGAACGTCATGGAGCATATGAGATGTTCCAGGAGTTGAAGTTAATATTTCAAGCAAATGCCCGAATTGAGAGATATGAAGTCTCCAATAAGTTCTATAGCTGCAAGATGGAGGAGAACAGTTCTGTCAGTGAGCATATACTCAAAATGTCTGGGTATAATAATCACTTGATTCAATTGGGAGTTAATCTTCCGGATGATTGCGTCATTGACAGAATTCTCCAATCACTGCCACCAAGCTACAAGAGCTTCGTGATGAACTATAATATGCAAGGGATGAACAAGACTATTCCCGAGCTCTTCGCAATGCTGAAAGCTGCGGAGGTAGAAATCAAAAAGGAGCATCAAGTGTTGATGGTTAACAAAACCACTAGTTTCAAGAAAAAGGGCAAAGGGAAGAATAAGGGGAACTTCAAGAAGAACGGCAAGCAAGTTGCTGCTCAGGAGAAGAAACCCAAATCTGGACCTAAGCCTGAAACTGAGTGCTTCTACTGCAAGCAGACTGGTCACTGAAAGCGGAACTGCCCCAAGTATTTGGTGGATAAGAAGGATGGCAAGGTGAACAAAGGTATATGTGATATACATGTTATTGATGTGTACCTTACTAGAGCTCGCGGTAGCACCTGGGTATTTGATACTGGTTCTGTTGCTAATATTTGCAACTCGAAACAGGGACTACGGAATAAGCGGGCACTGGCAAAGGACGAGGTGACGATGCGCGTGGGAAACGGTTCCAAAGTCGATGTGATCGCGGTCGGCACGCTACCTCTACATCTACCTTCGGGATTAATATTAGACCTAAATAATTGTTATTTGATGCCAGTGTTGAGCATGAACATTATATCTGGATCTTGTTTAATGCGAGACGGTTATTCATTTAAATCAGAGAATAATGGTTGTTCTATTTATATGAGTAATATCTTTTATGGTCATGCACCCTTGAAGAGTGGTCTATTCTTATTGAATCTCGATAGTAGTAATACACATATTCATAATGCTGAAGCCAAAAGATGCAGAGTTGATAATGAAAGTGCAACTTATTTGTGGCACTGTCGTTTAGGTCATATCGGTATAAAGCGCATGAAGAAACTCCATACTGATGGACTTTTGGAACCACTTGATTATGAATCATTTGGTACTTGCGAACCGTGCCTCATGGGCAAGATGACTAAAACACCGTTCTCCGGTACTATGGAGAGAGCAACCGATTTGTTGGAAATCATACATACCGATGTATGTGGTCCGATGAATATTGAGGCTCGTGGCGGATATCGTTATTTTCTCACCTTCACAGATGATTTAAGCAGATATGGGTATATCTACTTAATGAAACATAAGTATGAAACATTTGAAAAGTTCAAAGAATTTCAGAGTGAAGTTGAAAATCATCGTAACAAGAAAATAAAGTTTCTACGATCTGATCGTGGAGGAGAATATTTGAGTTACGAGTTTGGTGTACATTTGAAAAATTGTGGAATAGTTTCGCAACTCACGCCACCTGGAACACCACAGCGTAATGGTGTGTCCGAACGTCGTAATCGTACTTTACTTGATATGGTGCGATCTATGATGTCTCTTACTGATTTACCGCTATCATTCTGGGGTTATGCTTTAGAGACGGCCGCATTCACGTTAAATAGGGCACCATCAAAATCCGTTGAGACGACGCCTTATGAACTGTGGTTTGGCAGGAAACCAAAGTTGTCGTTTCTTAAAGTTTGGGGCTGCGATGCTTATGTGAAAAAGCTTCAACCTGATAAGCTCGAACCCAAATCGGAGAAATGTGTCTTCATAGGATACCCAAAGGAAACTGTTGGGTACACCTTCTATCACAGATCCGAAGGCAAGAAATTCGTTGCCAAGAATGGATCCTTTCTAGAGAAGGAGTTTCTCTCGAAAGAAGTGAGTGGGAGGAAAGTAGAACTTGACGAGGTAACTGTACCTGCTCCCTTACTGGAAAGTAGTTCATCACAGAAAACTGTTTCAGTGACACCTACACCAGTTAGTGAGGAAGCCAATGATAATGATCATGAAACTTCAGATCAAGATACTACTGAACCTCGTAGATCAACCAGAGTAAGATCCGCACCAGAATGGTACGGTAATCCTGTTCTGGAAGTCATGCTACTAGATCATGATGAACCTACGAACTATGAAGAAGCGATGGTGAGCCCAGATTCCACAAAGTGGCTTGAAGCCATGAAATCTGAGATGGGATCCATGTATGAGAACAAAGTATGGACTTTGGTTGACTTGCCCGATGATCGGCAAGCAATTGAAAATAAATGGATCTTTAAGAAGAAGACTGATGCTGATGGTAATGTTACTATCTACAAAGCTCGACTTGTCGCAAAAGGTTTTCGGCAAGTTCAAGGGATTGACTACGATGAGACCTTCTCACCCGTAGCGATGCTTAAGTCCGTCCGGATCATGTTAGCGATTGCCGCATTTTATGATTATGAAATTTGGCAGATGGATGTCAAAACTGCATTCCTGAATGGATTTCTGGAAGAAGAGTTGTATATGATGCAACCGGAAGGTTTTGTCGATCCAAAGGGAACTAACAAAGTGTGCAAGCTCCAGCGATCCATTTATGGACTGGTGCAAGCCTCTCGGAGTTGGAATAAACGTTTTGATAGTGTGATCAAAGCATTTGGTTTTATACAGACTTTCCGAGAAGCCTGTATTTACAAGAAAGTGAGTGGGAGCTCTGTAGCATTTCTGATATTATATGTGGATGACATATTACTAATTGGAAATGATATAGAATTTCTGGATAGCATAAATGGATACTTGAATAAAAGTTTTTCAATGAAAGACCTCGGTGAAGCTGCTTACATATTAGGCATTAAGATCTATAGAGATAGATCAAGACGCTTAATTGGACTTTCACAAAGCACATACCTTGACAAAATTTTGAAGAAGTTCAAAATGGATCAAGCAAAGAAAGGGTTCTTGCCTGTGTTACAAGGTGTGAAGTTGAGTAAGACTCAATGCCCGAACACTGCAGAAGGTAGAGAGAATATGAAAGATGTTCCCTATGCATCAGCCATAGGATCTATCATGTATGCAATGCTGTGTACCAGACCTGATGTGTGCCTTGCTATAAGTTTAGCAGGGAGGTACCAAAGTAATCCAGGAGTGGATCACTGGACAGCGGTCAAGAACATCCTGAAATACCTGAAAAGGACTAAGGATATGTTTCTCGTATATGGAGGTGACAAAGAGCTCACCGTAAAAGGTTACGTTGATGCAAGCTTTGACACTGATCCGGACGATTCTAAATCACAAACCGGATACGTGTTTACATTAAACGGTGGAGCTGTCAGTTGGTGCAGTTCTAAACAAAGCGTCGTAGCGGGATCTACATGTGAAGCGGAGTACATAGCTGAAGGAGTTCATATCCGATCTAGGTGTCATACCTAATGCATCGGGTCCAATGAAAATCTTTTGTGACAATACTGGTGCAATTTCCTTGGCAAAGGAATCCAGATTTCACAAAAGGACCAAACACATCAAGAGACGCTTCAACTCCATCCGGGATCTAGTCCAGGTGGGAGACATAGAGATTTGCAAGATACATACGGATCTGAATGTTGCAGACCCGTTGACTAAGCCTCTTCCACGAGCAAAACATGATCAGCACCAAGGTTCCATGGGTGTTAGAATCATTACAGTGTAATCTAGATTATTGACTCTAGTGCAAGTGGGAGACTTAAGGAAATATGCCCTAGAGGCAATAATAAAGTTATTATTTATTTCCTTATAATCATGATAAATGTTTATTATTCATGCTAGAATTGTATTAACCGGAAACATAATACATGTGTGAATACATAGACAAACAAAGTGTCACTAGTATGCCTCTACTTGACTAGCTCGTTAATCAAAGATGGTTATGTTTCCTGACCATGAACAATGAGTTGTTATTTGATTAATGAGGTCACATCATTAGTTGAATGATCTGATTGACATGACCCATTCCATTAGCTTAGCACCCGATCGTTTAGTATGTTGCTATTGCTTTCTTCATGACTTATACATGTTCCTATGACTATGAGATTATGCAACTCCCGTTTCCCGGAGGAACACTTTGGGTGCTACCAAACGTCACAACGTAACTGGGTGATTATAAAGGAGCATTACAGGTGTCTCCAAAGGTAGATGTTGGGTTGGCGTATTTCGAGATTAGGATTTGTCACTCCGATTGTCGGAGAGGTATCTCTGGGCCCTCTCGGTAATACACATCACATAAGCCTTGCAAGCATTTATTAGTTGTGAGATGATGTATTACGGAACGAGTAAAGAGACTTGCCGGTAACGAGATTGAACTAGGTATTGGATACCGACGATCGAATCTCGGGCAAGTAACGTACCGATGACAAAAGGAACAACGTATGTTGTTATGCGGTCTGACCGATAAAGATCTTCGTAGAATATGTAGGAGCCAATATGGGCATCCAGGTCCCGCTATTGGTTATTGACCGGAGACGTGTCTCGGTCATGTCTACATTGTTCTCGAACCCGTAGGGTCCGCACGCTTAAGGTTACGATGACAGTTACATTATGAGTTTATGCATTTTGATGTACCGAAGGTTGTTGGGAGTCCCGGATGTGATCACGGACATGACGAGGAGTCTCGAAATGGTCGAGACGTAAAGATTGATATATTGGAAGCCTATGTTTGGACATCGGAAGTGTTCCGGGTGAAATCGGGATTTTACCGGGTTACCAGGAGGTTACCGGAACCCCCCGGGAGCCATATGGGCCTTCATGGGCCTTAGTGGAAAGGAGAAAGGGGCAGCCCAAGGTGGCTGCGCCACTTCCCCCTCCCCTAGTCCTATTAGGACTAGGAGAAGGTGGCCGGCCCCCCTCTCTCTCTTTCCCCCCCTTGGGAAATCCTAGATGGAATAGGATTGGGGGGGGGAGTCCTACTCCCGGAAGGAGTAGGACTCCTCCTGCGCCCTCTCCCTTGGCCGGCGCCCCCCTCCCCCCTTGGCTCCTTTATATACTGAGGTAGAGGCACCCTAGAACACACAAGTTGATCCACGTGATCTATTCCTTAGCCGTGTGCGGTGCCCCCTGCCACCATATACCTCGATAATACTGTAGCGGAGTTTAGGCGAAGCCCTGCTGCTGTAGTTCATCAAGATCGTCACCACGCCGTCGTGCTGACGGAACTCTACCCCGACACTTTGCTGGATCGGAGTCCGGGGATCGTCATCGAGCTGAACGTGTGCTCGAACTCGGAGGTGTCGTAGTTTCGGTGCTTGATCGGTTGGATCGTGAAGACGTACGACTACTTCCTCTATGTCGTGTCATCGCTTCCGCAGTCGGTCTGCGTTGGGTACGTAGACAACACTCTCCCCCTCGTTGCTATGCATCACATGATCTTGCGTGTGCGTAGGAAATTTTTTGAAATTACTACAAAACCCAACATATAAGGGCACTGCTCATAATGAAGAGCAAAGTATTTTTATGGGGAGGAAAGGCTCCCAGCTTCACCACCCCCAGGATATGCATTCAAACAAGAATTGATTAGTGAAGAAAAAAGAGAGCGGCTCCCCTACTTTTTGCTGGAACTGCGGTAGCCTAGCTTAGCTTCAAACAAGAGTAACGACTTTGTAAGACATGTATGTCTGCCATACAAGGTGACGCAAGAAAATAGAGCACTTTACTCATAGCATGCAGAGTATCATTATTAAGTTCATAGGGTTTATAGTGCTTGGACTTATTAGAGTGGTAGCATATCATCATATACATCCGTATGTTGTAGCCCATTTGAAATGTCTAGAAAGACTTATATTTAGGAATGGAGAGAGTAGAATGTAGCATGATATAAAACCAAAGGATTAGCCAACAATAAAAGAAGGCACTTAATTAGTTCATTACATTTAGTTAAAACTGCTTCTATGAAGCGCAGGACTAAACCATTTAGTTAACACAGCAAGAAGTGCCAAGGAGCATAGTATAGTACTGCACTAAAAGCACCAAGAATCTTCTGGACCAACAACAGAAGCAACCAAGAAGCACTCATTTTTCAATTCATAGGGCTAAAAATATATTTATCAGAATGGCACTGAAATCAACCTCTTTATCTATCATCACAAGGTTAGTATGCTTGATAGGCCCATTATGAGTTGCCCTACGGTATCGGTGTAGAACAGCATAGGTAGAACAAGCAGTAAATAGGTAGTAGATATTAACACCCATGACATAGGACCAGCATAAAAAACAGCATCGGTGTAGAACAGGCATATAATCAGTGTAGTCAGCCAAAGATAGGGGGAAGAGAAATTGAAAAACCCAGAAAGAGCATTCATATATGAGGCACTAAGCTGTATGAACCAAAAGACTATTAACATCAGCTAGCAAAGAAATGGCAGTTGGCACCACACATATCGGACGACCACATGAAACAGATAGAACAGACTGGTCGGCCATAGCTAACATGGTAAATAGAATAATGCACATATTGTAGAAGACACCACCAGCATGGATTCTAAGAAATGGATTGGAAGAGCTCAGGAAACACAATGTTCCTGGTCTGAGAATCAGTAGTACCATCTTCATTTTCAATCAGGATTTTCAAAGCCTTTTTGAGTTCACAGGCGACACTGCTACATAAAGCTGGCCATGCGTGAACACAGGTGCATTAAAGTATAGATCAACACTGCACTTGTCAGATAAATTACACTGAAACGAACTTAAAAGTCAAGAGTCAACCCCTAGTTCCCCACAGCTGACTACCCTGAATTCATCCCAATTCTCCTAACAAACTAGGAAATTAGCAGGATCTACTAAAACCTAACTTATATACTAAATATTGCTCAGAGCAGGAATTTCCTAAGAAGATGTGCTAAAACCCAACATATTCAAAAGCCGAATGTCAACGGAACTCAATTTCGCAGGCCTGCAGCCGCAAAATCCCCGGGGGCAGGCGCGCACACCGCAGATCCAACAGATCACAGCACGAGACAACAGGAACCAAGTCTAACTAAACCGTGCAAGCAAGAGGGAGACGGGATCGGAGGAGACGCGTTCTCACCTAGCCGGAGCCGACGATGATGTTGTTGATGGGGATGAAGATGAGCTTGACGAAGAAGCCGACGAACCCCATGACGACAAACCCGATCGCCGTCCGCGCCGCCACCTTGGTGAACTCTGCGCGCCAAATCAGCGTCAGATCTGGACGAAAACAAACCAGATCCGAGACGAGGAGAGCGGGCGAGCTTGTGGCGGTCCTTACCCTTGCAGTCGGGCTTGTGGCAGTGCTTGACGAGGCGGACGCTATCCTTGGCGAACTCGCGGAGGGGGTCCACCACGGAGTTGACGGCGTCCATGGCTGCTGCCGGCGGGAAGGCGAGATCTCCGAGCCGACGACGACGACGAGGTCGCGCGCGTGAGGGGAAGGGAGGGGGGAAGCCAACAGGCGAATGGTGTGCTGTTTGGATTTGTGCTCTGGATCTGCGAGGAGGGGAGGAGGAGGCCCGGCGGTGAGCTATGGTGGGAGGATGTGGTCTGAATCGGGGAGAAGGGGGCGGGGGCAACGGCGGCGGCGGGAATGGATCTCCTCGCCGCGGCGGGATGGGGAAGGAGGGGGCAGCAACGAGGGGCCATCGTCGTTGGTCGTTGCAGGTCAAGAGCAGCGGAGCTTGGGGGGAGGCCGGCGGCGGGGTAGGAGTTGGGACGGCGGAGAGGGAGGTCTGGGTCGGGGAGGGAGATCTGGGTCGGGGAGAGGGAGGAGGCATCGCATGGGTCTGGGAGAGGGAGAGGGAGGGGAGTGTGCTGCACGATGCTAGGGTTTGGTTGGCCAGCGTGCGTTTAGGAGACGTTGGATCTGTATGGTGTGGACGGCTCAGATCGGCTTAGGGGGGTGATCCGTGGGAAGGGAGGTTCTGCCTTCTGATTGGTCAAAGAAATGTGTCATTTTGAAACAGGCATAACAAATTCAAAAAAATCAAAAAAAATGCAAAACCTTCGCGTTGTGTTATCATATGTGGCCAAGTTCCTAGGAAAAATAACAAACTTGTAATACGGCAATTATTATAAAAAAGTGTTCTCAGAAACGAGCTATCACTTGTGGAGATCAATGGCTTTCAAGCCAAATGATCACTCTTATGGCCACATTCATGGCATAGTTTGTTCAAATGATCTCATATTGTGCACAAGGGTGCATATTGGAATGACAAACAATGTTGCTTAAGGAAGTTTTCATTTTCTTTGGACGAAAAATTCATTTTCCATTTTTCGAGAGCCCGAAAAGAGATTTTTCTGTGAAGGGCCTACCATATATTAGTTGCAAAATTGTACCAAGTCAATTTTGTAAAATACTAGTACATATTTAATGCACAATTGACCAAATGGTTGGGTGTCAGAAGTTTTGATCCACCTCTCGTGAAAAAGACAAATTTCCGCCGATTCAGCTGGAAGCGGGTCAAATTTGAACTGCAGCTGCCTCATAGTTTGCTATTTATTTTTTCCAAAAATCATTTCTAGGTACATAAGTATCTATTTAATCACAGAAACACCAACAAAATTCCAAGATTCAACCACTAGCTAGGAACGGTCATTCCCGCCGTTTTGACCGCATTTTGAAACGGGCATAAAAAATTCAAAAAAAATCAAAAAATTGGGAAAGCTTTGCATTGTTTCATTATATGTGTCCAAGCTCCTAGGAAAAATAACAAACTTGTAATATGGCAATTATTTTAAAAAAGTGTTCTCAGAAACGAGCTATCACGTGTGGAGATCAATGGCTTTCAAGCCAAATGATCAATCTTATGGCCACATTCATGGCATAGTTTGTTCAAATGATCTCATATTATGCACAAGGGTGCATATTGGAATGGCAAACAATGTTGCCTAAGTAAGTTTTCATTTTCGTTGGACGAAAAAACCATTTTCCATTTTTCGAGTGCCTAAAAGGTGGTTTTCTTGTGAAGGAACTACCAAATAATTGTTGCAAAAATGGACCAAATCAATTTTATAAAATACTAGGCCATGTTTAATGCAAAATTAACCAAATGGTTGGGTGTAAAAAGTTTTGATCCACCTCTCATGAAAAAGACAAATTTCCGCCGATTCAGCTGGAAGCGGGTCAAATTTGAACTATAGGTGCCTTGTAGTTTGCTATTTATTTTTTCCAAAAATCATTTCTAGGTACATAAGTATCTATTTAATCATAGAAACACCAAAAAATTCCAAGATTCAACCACTAGCTAAGAACGGTCATTCCCGCCATTTTGACCCCATTTTGAAACGGGCATAAAAAATTAAAAAAAAATCAAAAAATTGGGAAACCTTCGCATTGTGTCATTATATGTGGCCAAGTTCCTAGGAAAAATAACAAATTTGTAATACGGCAATTATTTTAAAAAAGTGTTCTTAGAAACGAGCTATCACGTGTGGAGATCAATGGCTTTCAAGCCAAATGATCAATCTTATGGCCACATACATGGCATAGTTTGTTCAAATGATCTCATATTGTGCACAAGGGTGCATATTGGAATGACAAACAATGTTGCTTAAGGAAGTTTTCATTTTCTTTGGACGAAAAATTCATTTTCCATTTTTCGAGTGCCCGAAAAGAGATTTTTTTGTGAAGGGCCTACCATATATTAGTTGCAAAATTGTACCAAGTCAATTTTGTAAAATACTAGTACATATTTAATGCACAATTGACCAAATGGTTGGGTGTCAGAAGTTTTGATCCACCTCTCGTGAAAAAGACAAATTTCCGCTGATTCAGCTGGAAGCGGGTCAAATATGAACTCCAGCTGCCTCATAGTTTGCTATTTATTCTTTCCAAAAATCATTTCTAGGTACATAAGTATCTATTTAATCACAGAAACACCAACAAAATTCCAAGATTCAACCACTAGCTAGGAACGGTCATTCCCGCCGTTTTGACCGCATTTTGAAACGGGCATAAAAAATTCAAAAAAAATAAAAAAAATTGGGAAACCTTCGCATTGTTTCATCATATGTGGCCAAGCTCCTGGGAAAAATAACAAACTTGTAATATGGCAATTATTTTAAAAAAGTGTTCTCAGAAACGAGCTATCACGTGTGGAGATTAATGGCTTTCAAGCCAAATGATCAATCTTATGGCCACATTCATGGCATAGTTTGTTCAAATGATCTCATATTGTGCACAAGGGTGCATATTGGAATGGCAAACAATGTTGCCTAAGGAAGTTTTCATTTTCGTTGGACGAAATAACCATTTTCCATTTTTCAAGTGCCCGAAAGGAGGTTTTTTTGTGAAGGAACTACCAAATAATTGTTGCAAAATTGGACCAAATCATTTTTATAAAATACTAGGCCATATTTAATGCATAATTGACAAAATGGTTGGGTGTAAAAATTTTTGATCCACCTCTCGTGAAAAAGACAAATTTCCGCCGATTCAGTTGGAAGCGGGTCAAATTTGAACTGCAGTTGCCTCATAGTTTGCTATTGATTTTTTCCAAAAATCATTTCTAGTTACATAAGGACCTATTTAATCATAAATACATGGTTTGGTGGTGATACGTCGAGGTTTGGGTAGTGGCCGAGGGCCCCAACTCTAGAGCGCGTAAACTCGCATGCCCGTCGCGTGGTCACCGCGTGACCGTAATGTTGCCATGTGTTCTGGGCGGCTTAGGCATGTCTAGTGGGTTGGGCACTCCCCAGGTTGGTGCTAGGAAGAAAATTATAACATAAGATTCTCACGAGAAGACCGATCGATGCTCAAACATGAATTAGCAGGCAAGTGTTTGATTAGTGGTACGGGAAATGCACATGGCCAATGGGCGTGAGTTTTGGCTGAGGATGATCATCTACTAAGGAGAATGTCTTCACAAATTTTTAGCTCAAAAGGAGGATCCTAGGTGGTACTTGCTTTGCAAAGTACCACGCTGGACAAAAATATGAATGTTGAAGCTGGGCTCAAAATAATGAATGGATTGAGCTGAAATTTTGTGGAGGATGGTTATTTGGGCATAGGAAAGCATTGTAGAAAATTGATACCATTTAGACATGCCAAAGTAGTACTTCCTTCACAATGCTCTTCTATGGACAGAAACTTGGGAAAACTAGTGAGAGAGATTGGATGAATGAAATGAGCTCAAAATTGGTGTAGGTAAGTTACTTAGGTATGGTCATGCGCTGGTCAATTTTCAGATCATTTGGGCAAGCCTAGCTAGTACTTACTTCACAAAGCTTCTCTCGAGGTAGAAACTTTGGAAATTTCCCGAGAAAGATTTACTAGGAAAATTGAGCTGAATATTATCATGTGGCAATGATTTGGGTATGGAAGAGTGCCCGAAAAGTTTGAGGGTAATAGGAGGGGTCTATATAACACTTGCTTTGTAACGTGCCAATTTGGCCATAAAATATAAATTGAACCTGGGCTGCAATTTGGAGGAGGGTGATAATTTGGGCATATTAAGAAACTGTATAAATTTCATGTCATTTAGAGATATAAAAAAGGTACTTCCTTCACAATGCTTCTAGGTGGACAAAAACTTTGGAAATTTGCCGAGGAAGATTTGCTAGGCAAATGGAGCTGAATTTTGTCATGCGGTAATGATTTGGATAGGAAAGAGTGCCCAAAAATTCCTAGGGCAATCAAGAATATATAAATAGCACTTCCTTCATAAAGTGTTGTTGTGAACATAATAGGAAAATGAATATTGTTGAATTAGTTTTGAACTAGGCAAGGAAGGATTTTTACATATTTGATGAAGGTATGCCCCAAAGAATTTATGAGATTTTTTGGGAATTTTGGGAATGATAGAAATATAGGTTGCTTCACAACCTAGGGCAAAAACTGCCACATGGACATGACACATAGGCAAAACTGATGAGATGGCGCCTAGTCATCACAACCCACCACAATCTACAAGGCTATGACCATCTATATTGGTCATTAACAACTAGAAATAAGGCAGCGGACTAGCACTGTTTGCTTTGTGACCATTTCTTGTAAGGAAATACGACCTTTCTGACCAAAATTGTCGCAATGGTTTAGGGTTTGAAGCCCCCTGAACAGCTTTTGACCAATTGGTCTAAAATGGTCATAAATTTATGACCAATTCTTCGAGGGTCGCTGATAGAAGGTCATAAGTTGACATATTTCTTGTAGTGTTTAGGGCCTGTAATTGCACGCCTGTGGCGTAGCAGGCCCACAGGGCAGCGCCCCAATTTTTTTATATTTTTTTCTTTTCTGTTTCTTCTATTTATTTCTTCGTAGTTTTTTGTATAGTTTTTTCTTTTCTGTTATATTTATTTGTGAGTAGTTTTTCATCTAGTTTGCCAAAATTCAACATTTTCAGAGTTCATTTTGTAGTGATTTTCAATTTCACGGTCATTTTGTGAACGATTTAAAAATAGCAAATATAAGAAGTTTCTTTTCTGCTTTATTTTTTCTTCTATTTATTTCTGAGTAGTTTTTTCTTTTCTGCTATATTTAATTTCTTCTATTTATTTCAGAGTAGTTTTTTATATAATTTTTTTCTTTTCTGCTATTTTTTCTTTTCTGCAAAACTTGATGGTCAAAGTTTGGAGTTATAACCAAAGTTTTAAAAAAAGAAATGCCGACGTGTAGTGTAATAAGTCCGGAGTTGTAATAAGTTATTAAAAATAAAAAAGAGGTGCAATGCTTCGTTAATTTGCTTCAAGCCTTTCGGAATAGTGTAAACTGCACTGCGCGTCCAGTTTTTGCCGTGACCCTCTCTACTCTTTCGCGCATGCTATGCAGGTGATATGATGATACCATGCCAAGTTTCAACATTTTCAGGATTCATTTTGTAGTGATTTTCAATTTCATCGTCATTGAGCTCTCTAAAACAATTAGATAAATGACCGAAAAACAACAAATGATGTCAGAACATGTTGGAAATTGATGACGTCGCTTTGAATGCTGCATACTGAACACAAAAGAAGTCCGGAGTTCAAATAAGTTTAAAAAACATTGAAGTGGCCGTGTAACAGATGAGTTCTCATCCGAAACCCTGATACTCCGAAAGAGTATGTCCAGTTTGCACACGAAGTGCATCCAGTTTTTGCCGTGACCCTCTCTACTCTTTCGCGCATACTATGCGGGTGATATGATGATACCATGCCAAGTTTCAACATTTTCAGGATTCATTTTATAGTGATTTTCAATTTCACGGTCATTTAGCTCTCTAAAACAATTAGATAAATGACTGAAAAACAACAAATGATGTCAGAACATGTTGGAAATTGATGACGTCGCTTTGAATGCTGCATACTGAACACACAAGAAGTCCGAAGTTCAAATAAGTTTAAAAAACATTGAAGTGGCCCTGTAACAGATGAGTTCTCGTCCGAAACCCTGATACTCCGAAAGAGTATGTCCAGTTTGTACATGAAGTGCGTCCAGTTTTTGCCGTGACCTTCTCTACTCTTTCGCGCATGCTATGCGGGTGATATGATGATACCATGCCAAGTTTCAACATTTTCAGGATTCATTTTGTAGTGATTTTCAATTTCACGGTCATTTAGCTCTCTAAAACAATTAGGTAAATGACCGAAAAACAACAAATGATGTCAGAACATGTTAGAAATTGATGACGTCGCTTTGAATGCTGCATACTGAACACAAAAGAAGTCCGGAGTTCAAATAAGTTTAAAAAACATTGAAGTGGCCGTGTAACAGATGAGTTCTCGTCCGAAACCCTGATACTCTGATAGAGTTTGTCCAGTTTGTACACGAAGTGCGTCCAGTTTTTGCCGTGACCCTCTCTACTCTTTCGCGCATGTTATGCGGGTGATATGATGATACCATGCCAAGTTTCAACATTTTCAGAATTGATTTTGTAGTGATTTTCAATTTCACGGTCATTTAGCTCTCTAAACAATTAGGTAAATGACCGAAAAACAACAAATGATGTTAGAACATGTTGGAAATTGATGATGTCGCTTTGAATGCTGCATACTGAACACAAAAGAAGTCCGGAGTTCAAATAAGTTATTAAAAATAAAAAAAGAGGTGCAATGCTGGTTAATTTGCTTCAAACCATTCGGAATAGTGTAGACTGCACTGCACATAGCTCAGTGCAATCTATGCTATTCCGCAAGGCTTGAAGCTAATCAACATGTAGATGAGCATTGCAACTCTTCGTCATTGTCTGTGCACTCACGGCTTATCAACCGCTCATACTGCCTCTCTCTTGGCGAGGTGGGACTAAAAATCAGCTTACAAAGATACTCTAAGTACCGGTTCATGGCATGAACCGGTACTAAAGGTCTTCGTGGGGGCCCCAGACTGACCATAGCCTGACACAGCCTCATTAGTACAGGTTCGTGGCATGAACCGGTACTACAGGTTACCCACGAACCGGTACTAATGATACCCGCCCGCCTAGCCGTTGGAACCGGCACTAATGGTCACATTAGTGCCGACTCAAATTCAAACCGGCATTAATGTGCTTCACATTTAACCCTTTTTCTACTAGTGGCTTTACTACCCATCCTAGATCCGCCATCGTGTCCTTGCCACCCGGAGCCCACCATCGACAACAACCTCCCAATATAGCTCCTCCATGGAGAGTACGACGCGGATGATGTCACCGCTGCCCAATCCAAGGTGGGTTTAGGACTTTCGTTCGGGGAGGGGGTCGGTGTGGATAGGAGGGACATCGGCTTCGCCTCCATGGAGGGTAATCCCGCCAAGTGACATCGCCGCTGCCGTGCTGAAATAGCTGAACAAGGTTTCCTCTGCTCCCAATCCTACAACGCCAACCTCCGTCTACTTCGGATCCGGCAGCCTAGCCGTCCACCGAGACCTATGGGGAAGGAAGTTCCATGGGGGCTCTGCCCTCTTGATCCGGCGATGAGGAAGATCGAGAAGAGCAGCCAGAGCATAGCAGCAACCCAGCCAGGCCCTCGGAGCAACAGCAACCCAGCCGGGTCACCAACGTCTAGGCGGCGGATCAAGGAGGATCCCACCGGAAGCCAGCGACGCATGCCACCACCAGATCTTGCACTTCCTCAACCTCTGCACCGCGCGTGCAAACCCATGTCGTAAATGTGCCGTCACCGAACACTGCCGCCAGTAGTGCCACCATAGCGCCGCCTCGCCCCACGCGAGCCCGGCGCCTCTACTCAATTTGACCGTCCTGCGCCAGCCGATGCGAGCGAGCGAAGGGGGGAGGAGCCTTGCGGCCACCAGAGTTTTCTAAGTACATGTCGCAATCTAGCCAAAGGAATGGTGGTCCATCACATTTCTTACTATTGTCCCACTACTTAGATTGGGATCTATGCATCCTTTTTCTATGTTAGATGTATGCATCCTAATTTTGTATATTATACATTGCAACTTTGATATTTTGTTGACCTATAAAATTCGAAGTCTATATCTTGTTCATCTCAGAGAAATGAAAGTAGATGTTGAATTACATTCATCATCAACACCTAGCTCATGGACACGTCACCCTTCCTTGAGAAACCTAAGCTCGTTACCAGCATGCAATGCTCAGACAAATCCGTCGTTTTCAGCCCATCTACCACCATCCCCGTGAACACTGCTAGCGCGTTGATTTTGGTGTTCGATGACACGTGAGGTCTTGTTTGCCATTCCAGCGCAGAACTTCCTAGGTTCACACATTTTCCTTACACGTCACAAACCAGCGTGAAAAGCAACTGCATGGACCTTCAGGATTGTGGCTCGGAGGGCCCATTCCCCAATTAAATATTGAGCAACCAGCGAGATCCAGGCTATGGCCAGCAGGTAGGAGAGCACAGCTAGGAGCCGACCTCAGGGATTTAATTGGTGCCAATTTGCTTCTCGAGATTTAATTGGACCTAGACTTCAATCGTGGTACATTTTTCTCCAGCGGTTGTCCACGGTGCAATTGTCACATGGATTTGATGTATTCCGATGGAACCTACATGAGAATGGACAATTCTTAGTGGAGTCTATGTATAGAGCATTAATCCAGTCTGATGTGCCAGTTGATAATAACAAGGGGAATTGAAAGATGAAGATACCTCTTATGAATAATCTTTTTGCATGGTATCTTCATCGCGGAGTCATTCTTACTAAAGATATATAACCTTATTAAAAGGAATTTACATGCAAGTCCGCAATGTGTCCTTTGTCATCACGATGAGACAATAAAATATTTATTCTTTCAATGCAAATTGGCTCGCTCTATATGGTCAATCAGCCAGATAGCTTCTGGCTTGTATACTCCTTGTAGTGTTGCTAATGTATTTGGCAACTGATTATATGGGATAGATCACAGTTTTAGAAATGATAAGGTTTTTAATGATAAAAGTACTTCTCTAATGCAGGTTATCTACAAATGTATCATGATTCTTTGTTTATGGTCCTCTCTACAACGTGTGGAGAATCGAGACCTGTTTGCGAAGGTGTGTGCATGTTGAAGGATACGGCGATAGATACATTTACCCAACATGGGTCGCACCATGATCTTAGGATTGGCCCACCTTCACTAGGCATTATACGGACTCTCTACATGTTTCTTTGTGTTTTTCTTTTTTATTTTCGTTTGTGCGTGAAGACTTCATTTGGCTGTGTACATCTTAGTTATGCAGAGGCCGTGTGTAATGCTTAAAACTTTCAAGTAATAAAGTGTCCCTTTTTGAAAATTTTGCTTCTCGAGATTATCCAGCTGACAAGGAAATCAGATGGATAGGATGTCCTGCCCCATATTTTAAGTCAAAACTTTGAAAGAGGATCCAACTCTAAGGAAAGGAATACACCACGAACTTCAAGGTTAAGGGTACTGGGAGGTACGGTATTTTCTGAAGGCGTGTTACTTCTGCCTGTGTGCACAAGAAAAGGTCGAGCTTATGGAGAGTAGAGAATGGTGTTGTACAAGAGCAGCTAACATTTGAAGAGTTTCATTCTCGATTCCTACCATTCTCAAGTTGGCATCACATTTGTTTCTTGATTCTATGATTGTCGTTGCTAACAGCAGGTGAATTTAGGCTGAACCTCAGTGCTCACTCTAGTGAGACACGGAGAATGCACCTGGCCGATGGCCATGTATATATACACAGACAAATATAATCCTATTTTATTTTATTATGCTGTGCATGGTCTGGTTGGTGAGAATTTTTGTCTGGGATCAATATTCTAAGTCCTTTCCATACACAGAACGACTTATAAATAATGACGGTCTCCAATTCTGTATGTAAATATCACGTGATGTTATTACTTTAAGCTTGGTCTTCAATTATATTAATCGTTTCAAATTCGAGTGAACTCATTTAGTTTTTTCTTTTTTACACATTCTTGTATCTAATGGAATATTTAAACCATTTGACTCCATTAGGCCAATAGGTGTCTGAAGGTCGATTACATCTTCCAGCGAGTTCATGTAAATAGGAGAACCTGGTGATAACCTTGGCGTGCTGATCTTTAACAACAACAAAAAACATGGCTTGGTTGAGCTTATTATCTTAGATCGTAACAAATTATAGTTGAAAGTGAAAGGATCCCATCTGTGACACCCCCATGTGCCACCTGGTGGTGCGGTACCATTGGGTTGATACCCATGGGCTGCTCCATACCAATGTTATTATCTTGCATCTCTAGTTTATATACTTTTTGCACATGCCCATGGCCGAGATGGTATGGTACGGCTATGGAAGATGAGTGGTTGACCCTAGCTCAGTGTTTTTTGTGCGAGGTAAAATCTACCACAGATATGTAGCTTGGCTGTGAGAGGAAAAATCTACCATGGACATGTAGCTTGGCTGTGAGAGGTAAAATTGGCGCCGCGACCGGAGTTGTCCAGTTAGTAGTTTTTATTCCGTAAGTGTAGCACATACGGAATAAAACCTACGGACTGGACGTACGCGCCAACTCCATCCCTTGATTTCAGCATGACCCCACATCGTGATTTCAACCTCATCCCCATGAGTGCTCCACGTCAGTCTGTAAGGGGATTCCGTAGCAGGAATTCCGTATGTGTAGCATTGTTGCCGGAAGCTCTGCCTACTCGCACGGATGTGCATAGTCAACAGGAAGTGGCTGTTTGCACAGGGCCCGGAGCAGCTGGGCAGGCCACGCGTCGTGCTCGTGATGGAGGCTGGTACGGCGGGCGGGCAGCACTGCAGCTCTAGACGGTGGGTGGCATGGTGGCTAACGTTGCCGCGGGGGCTTTGGCTATGATCGAACGTGCTTTGGAGGACAATTCGGTGGCGGTGATTGGTACTACGAGTCTACGACGGCTATGGGGCATAGAGATATACATACAGAGGTCCTTTGTCCCGCGGCCTCGGAGATAACTGGAACTATGGCGGCGACCGTGGTTTCCATGTGCCGGATGGCACCTTCATCGAAGGATCTTGTGGTCCGCGTCGTGGTGCGGCTTGAGTGCCTAGAGCTGGGCACCGGGGAGGAAACCGTTAGGGTCGGATGGGACAGGAACGAAGTCGTGACCCTCCAACTCGTCCAGGTGGTTGTGTGCCTAACACAGAGGTGATGCCGGCCCCCGTGGGGCTACTGCTCCACCGGTGGCATCTCCGGCGGTTCGCAGTGCTGCAGCCGGCTATTGCTCAGCCAGCGCCGACTGCCACGGCGGCAGTTGGAGCGTTGGCGGCGGTGCCGATGGAAGGTTTCATCGTGCAGGCTGTTGTTCAGGGCACATCTATTGACACATCCGAGGTGGATCATATCGGTAAAGGTCCAAGGAAGAATGAGAAATTCTATTGCTTCCAATGCGGCAAAGGCGGTCATTGTGCGGTGGACTGCATTTTGGGATTATTCGGATTATGATGTATTCAATGGGGAACAGGGCAGAGTAGAATCCTTCATTTTTGTGTCATATTAAAGCTAGGCTTTAAGTCGGTGGCGGCGCAAAGCCAAGGAAATCCCGTGAAATCGCTTTCGCTCGCACCGCTCCCGCGAGCGGCCGGGCGAAACCCCAGCCCGTCGCCCTCCCACACCTTCGCCTCCCCCTCCCTCGCCGCCGCCAGGAGACGGCGCCGGGCAAAGCCCGTGCGTGCGTCGGCGGCGGCGGGGTCCCCACGAGGCGCGGGCGGCGCGGGACGTCCGGCTCCCGTGGTGGCGCGCATGGCCAGGTATGGCATGCAGGCGAGTGGATCTGACGTGGGGGCGGCCAGGTGAGGACGGATCTGGCGCCGGCGAGGACGTGGAGTGGCCTGCCGCGGAGGCGGCCAGGTGAGCGGATCTGGCGCCGGCGGCGGCGCTCATCCAGGCGCGAGCGGGCGTGGTGCTCGGCCTGGCCTGGTGGCGGCCAGGCGGGGGCGCGCGCGGGCGCGGCCAGGCGCGGTGGCGGCCAGGCCAGGGCGCGTGGAGGTGCCTCGGATTCTGCGCGGGCTGGCGGGGCGGCGCCCCTCCGGCGTGTGGCGGCCGGATCTGGTCGAACCTGGCCATATCCGTGGTATGTTTGACGCGCGCCGGCCTTGCGCGCTGGTCCTATGATGCTGGAGCAGACGGCTCCGGCCGTGATAGATGCGGGATGCAGGGACTGATCTGGTCACTGTAGGCTCGCCGTGGGCAGGGTGGACCACGACTCCATGGCTTCTACGACTAGGTTCTGCGGCGGTGGCGGTGCGAGACTACATAGACGAGCTTCTGTGGGCACGAGCGAAGGTGTGCGGCGATATGGACGAAAGTCCTGCACGACCAGAGGCCGGTGGCGATGGCGCCTGTGGGTGTCATTTTCCTCCTTGAAGGCGTCACCTGAGGTGTGTCGGCATCTTTCTCATGCTCGGATGGTGGTTTGTCTCCGGGCGAAATCCTAGGTCCGGTGTTGGATCGGCGTGATGGCGGCGTGTTTGACGTCGTTCCTCTGTTGGGAGCATCACGTTTGGAGACACTTCCGGGAAGCTCTTTGTGGCGCTCCTCTGGTGCTCGCCGCTGTTCAAGGTGAAGCTCCAGGCGCAATGTACGACATCATCGATGAGTCAAAGACGAAGCTCTTCCTGCGATTGACCAGGTCCTGCCATCTACCCCCTGCTTCCTGGGTGGATGGTGCGTTGGCGAGGGAAGTTGTAGTGGGAGCTGCTGCTGTCTTTGGAGGTGATCGGCGTTGTTCGAGACGCGGTGGTGATGCTTAGCTTAGGACAGGTGCTTCGGTTGTGTAGTCATGTTGTTTGTGGTGGGTGTAGCTCTCTGCAGCTATTAGGGCTGCAGTTTTTTTTCTTTCTCTTTTTGATCTTCGGATCTTCACCATGTTGTTCTTCCATTGCTTTCTGCTAAATTTGAATCAAGCCAGCAATTTGCTGGATCTTTCAAAAAAAAGTCGGTGGCGGAATCTGGTGAGCATCATTTTCTTCCAGAAAGTGTTGTCTTTGGAGAACCCACCTTGCTTTGCTTGAGATGTGTGTGTGTGCACGTACACGCGCCGCGCGTGTGGGTGCGTGTGGACGCGCTCGTATAGAACGTGAGTTGCACGATTCTATAGCATCTTTGATCATTGTTTTCATTGGCTAGGAGTTTTTTTCTTTGTACTCCACCATGGTATATTTTCATTGTTATATAACTTTGCTGTACGCCGATGTGATATTTTGGGTGTCTCTATTCATGTTAACTCTGTGCCTACTAACTGTGTAGACAGCACATGTGCGCTTATTCGTAGCACCGATGTCTTGTACTCCTTTATTTGCATTGTTTTCTGCAATAATTTCACACATGAGAGAAATGTCTTAATCCCACTATTTTGAATGAGCATTTGCATGGAAGAACTTACCTAGCGATCTAATGGATTGTGTCGTTAACGTGCTCCCAACTGCCAAGTCACGGGAGTCTACTGTTGTTGCCGCTCCTTGCCTTAGCTAGCCCTCTCGCTCTCGCAGCTCACTTCTCTCTGGAACGGACTGAAGAGGAATAAGGGATATGAGGTGGACACGGAGATGCCGGCGCATGAACGCCACCGCCGCTCGAACGGCGTTTCTTTCCTTGAGAACGAACTCAATCCACAGCTGAACCAGTACAAAGGAGGAAGACTTATACGTGTGTGTGCGTACGCACCATGCCGCACTCCACTCTCCCACACCCACGGTCAGCAAGCGTGGACGCGCACAAACGCGTCCTACGCAGCCGGCTGCACCCGATCACCAGGCAACCTCCTGCTACTCTCGCCAACAGACTCACGCACACACACACACTTGCCACGGACTGGGCGCGGCCACGGACTCGCGTCCAGCAAGCTCACCGCACATGCACACACCCGTAAACTAGCTGGACTAAGCCTAGACACAAGTCAGACTAACCCTAGTCACCAGTCGGACTATGCCCAGACGATGGCCAAGCCATACACCAGTCGGACACAACCCAGACTATGGTCAGACAAGTGCCCCGCCGTGGCTTATTTGCTAACTCATACTATAAGTTTTTTTATAAACCTATCCAGCCACTAAGAAATAAAGAGAAAAAAATGCTACTATAAATAGTAGCATATAGACCATGGTTTGATCACAAGTCATGTTACTCTCTCCCTCTAGGTGTGTAAGTCATTTTACGAAAACCAAATATTTCTAAAACACTTAGGCGCGGTACATTAACTCTCATCTCGTTTCTTGTTTCGTGACATATCAACCAATAAGAGATGTGAGCCATGAATGCTTCAAATGACTTGAGACAACAAACACGACATGCAGTGGTCAGTTCATTGCATGCAATGTTATTAATTAGCAAAAAAACATTAAGTTCTCTCGTTTTCCCCTCCACCTTGGTCGCGGTGCGCAGCCTAAGATGACTTACACACCTAGACGGAGGGAGTAGGATCTATCTTTTTCTTTAATACAGTTTAGGGCAAATGGCTCCGGTATTTGTCCGTTTTTAAATCCCATTGGGAGCCATCCAAAGCTATTCACAAATTAATCCCGTGCATGTGTGGTGGGATTTATGGTATGGTGTCCGGTTGCGAGGAGAGAGAAGAGAGGGGCAACCTGCATGTGAGAAAAAAGAGCGGAGGACCACGTGGTTAATTTTGGTTGGTCTACTGGATGTCCGGAGACCGATATAACTCCCACAAGTTTGTCTGGGATTTGCCGGAATACGGTGGTCTGGACCACTTCGCGGACCGAGGGGGTCCCCATTAGATCGCATGCCAGAGATGCCGCCCCTCAAGTATCACCTGCATGAGTAGGGCCTAGTCCTCGTAGTTGGTATGGGTCAACATCGTCTAGGAATTGCCACCACTAGTGCAGAACCGGGCAATAGCACCGGTTCGTAAGGCCCTTTAGTGCCGGTTTAGGAACCGGCACTAAAGTTTCGGCACTAAAGCCCCCCCCTTTAGTACCGGTTCAGCACGAACCGGTGCTAAAGGGAAACCACGTGGCACGAGCCAGCTCTGGGGGCTGGGAGCCCTTTAGTACCGGTTGGTAACACCAACCGGTATTAAAATGTTTGGGGGGTTTTTGGTTTTATGATTTTTTTTCATTTAATTTTGTGTTTTCCATTTTAATTCTTTTTCGTTTGCTGGTATTTTACGGTACTACACATTGTACACGTTATGCATATATATATATATATATATATATATATATATATATATATATATATATATATATATATAATTTCTAGTAGAACCAATCATATATATATCATCAATGTCTCACAAACCATATTAATTCACACATACACACATGTATAGCTATATACAATTTCTCCTACATATGCATGTTGCCTTCGGAGCCAGTGGCATTAGCCTAATTGGTGCCTTCGGAGCACGATGACAATTGGAAGTGGTTCATGACCTGGTCGATGGGGGTGGTAGCGGGTAATAGTATTCTCCTTCGGATTTATGACCTGGTCGAGCAAAAATCCCGCTATTTCCTCTTGAAGTGCTTCTACGCGCTCCGTTTCTAGGAGCTTGTCCTGCACCTCTTTGAACTGTTAAGAAGGAGATCAATATGCATGTGTATTAGTTGTGTGACTAGATATCGATAATGGTGTAAAAATTGTGAATAGTGTTCTGACAAGCGTACCCATTCGTGTCTTTGAGATCTGCTCCTTTCGGACGCCATCATGCGAATGTTCTCGCAAACGCAGAATGCACATAGATCAGTCCCCTGTGCCTGCTTCAGGGCCTTTATTACGAGAATAGAATTTAATTTGATCAGATAATAATTAATCAAGCATGATAATTAAAGAGATGGCAGCTAGCTAGCTAGCTAGCTAGTACTACTTAATTACTTACCTTGGATCGAAACCATTTCAGCTTTGGTTTCCATTTGCCTTCCGTGACGCTGATGAACCTTGCCCAAGCCCTGCACGCCGACAAAGAAAATGAATAAAAGGGTTATTAAATAGTTCATATCATGAAATGACGAACTAAATAGGCCGAGATATATAGTTAATAATGATTGAAATTACCTGTTGACTATCCCAAACAAGATGTTATAGTCACTATTTGCTTTGAGTAGCGAGTCCAGTATTTCAACTGTTCCGGCGTCAACTTTAATGATACACAAGATCCAGTGAAATATGCATGCACACACGTTTGCATGTCTTAATTAAGCGGGCATATGTAAGCAAAAACATGTAGCTAGCTAGCTAGTAGGCAAAAACAGAGAATTTGTAGTACAAGAAAGTGTGACTCACTGGAAGTTGTAAGGAAGTAGTATATCTTCATTGTATTTGAGGCGCTTCAAGAACTCTAGCATGCTGTCCTATACCTCTTTTTCATGATGCTTGTTTATTTTCCATGTGTATTCATTAACGGTGTTTGGGTCAATGAACCCAATGCCATAGCGTCCACCTTTTCTCATTTCATACATCTTCATCCTGCATTATACCATAGAAAAGAATATAGTGAAGATAATTACAGGTAATGATTGATCAAAAGGATCACTACAGCTAGCTTGAGACTTAAATTACAGAAAGAAATCACTTACAGACAATAGCAACTGACGATAGATTTGTCGACTGCGTCTTAATTGTATAACTGAAACAGTTCAGGATACTCAACGGCCACAGCTTTCTCATGGTAGTAATCATCCTTCTTGACATACACCATGAGGGACTCTTGATCGGATCTCTTGGTAATGTCCATGTACCATTGATGCAATTCATACATTCTCGTTGGGAGCTTGTTGACATCTTCTGGCTCGACCAAAGGTTGGCCCCGGACATATTTCCGTTTTATTTCCTCCTCTGTAATCCCAGGCATGTCCTCGATCTCGAGGAGTTGTCCAACAGTGATCTTGAGTTCTTCAGCCTGCATTATATGCTCCTGGATTATTACCACATCGCCCACCTCGGGAACGTAAACTGTTTGGCCACAATAATATTGGGCGCGCGTACTGTCACGTGTTGTTGGCGGCACAACAAGCGGGGCGATCGATTGCGCCGCCTGTTTTCCCAGCTGGGCAACGGTTTTCCCGCATTTTTTGACAGCTGCTTGTTGTTTGCTCGAGCTCGAGCTCGCCTCCTTCTGTAGACGTCGTCGATGTAACTTCCTAATGTGGCGCTCATAGTCTGTGTCAACAGGCTTAGGAGCTGGTGGTTGAGCCATACGAATGAAGTGGTCAACTACTTCCACAGGCACTTTCTCCCTTGGCGGCGGTGGCGGTTTCGGTCCAAAATGGGCGTCGACTTCTGCCTGCACTATGGCATTGGTTTGCTCCTCGGTCCTGTCGTAAGCCCTCACAGGAAGAGGAGTAGTGAGGTTTGGACCATATTTATATCGCTTGCCTCCGCCTGTACTTCCTGTACTATGACCTCGACTCGTACCGCTATGCACCATAGCTGCGGGGTGTCTCATCTGCGATTGCTGAGGCGGCGGAGACGGCTGACGGAGCTGAGTTGGACGAGGAGGAGTGGCCTGAAGCTGTGCCGGACTTGCAGTGGCCTGAGGTTGTGCCGGACTTGGAGGAGGAGTGGACGTCTGACGCTGTGTCGGAGTTGGAGGAGGAGTGGCCTGACACTTTGCCGGACTTGGAGGAGGAGGAGTGGCGTGACACTTTGCCGGACTTGGAGGAGGAGTGGCCTGACACTTTGCCGGACTTGGAGGAGGAGGAGTGGCCTCACGCGTTGGTGGACTTGGAGGAGCGGGAGTCTGCTGACTCGGTGGCGGACTTCGACGAGGAGTCGGGTGACGCAGTGTCGGTGGCCTTCGAAAGATGATGCAATTCTTTCTCCATAGGATGACACGATGTATGGCCTCTCCCAATGTATGCTCGTCGTCACCTCCAGGAATGTCAAGCTGTAGCTCCAAATATGGGTCCACCACCTCATCAACAAAGACACGAGCATAGCCCGCTGGAATCGGGTTGCAATGGAAGGTTGCCTCAGGGAAATTTGAAAAAGCAACGGCGTCCGCCACCTTCATGGATATGTTCTTCATTTTGAAGTGTAGCTCGCAGTTAGTGTTCTCCATGATGTCATACACGGGGTATCTATCCAGCACTACTGCGTCGTCTGGGGCGGAACCCACGCTGCTTCTCGGCATGGATGGGGCGGTGGTATCCAATGCTGGATCATCCGCTAGCTGCTGCAGATGCTGAGACCCCCTTTGCTGGCTAAGTGAGTCGATCTGCTCCTGCTGCCGCTGGAATTTAGCTGCCAATTCCACTTGACTTGCTTCTAGGCCTTGAAGGCGTTCATAGTCCCGCTTCCTCTGCTCCTCCTCCATCTTCCTCTTCTTCTCCTCCGCAATCTTCTTTCTCGCACGGGTTCTGTGGTCGGCGTTCCAGTCCGAAAACCCCTCATACCATGGAAGAGCGCCCTTGCCTCGTGTTCTTCCCGGGTGTTCAGGATTTCCCAGGGCACGCGTAAGCTCGTCGTTCTCTCTGTTGGGTTGGAACACCCCCGATCGAGCATCTTCTATTGCAACAAGTAGTGCATCGTCGGCTCCGTTCAGATATGCCTTCGTCGAAACATTGCCTGTCTTCGGGTCCAACTCCCCCCCATGCGCATAGAACCAAGTCCTGCACCTGGGGGGCCAGCTCTTAGTAACTGGAGTGACACCTGCATCCTCCATCTCTTTCTCAGACTTATCCCACTTAGGCATTGCCACCGCGTAGCCACCTGGCCCCAGCTTATGGAACTTATCCTTTTTTTCGGCATTCTTCTTATTTATTCTCGACCGTTCCTTAGCTAATTCTGAATCCTTGAATTTCACGAAATCGTCCCAATGAGCACTTTGATTCTCTAGTATCCCCTCGAATACTGGAGTCTTCCTTCCTCCCTTGACGTACTTCTCCCACGTCGTTCTCTTGTGGTTCTTGAATGCAACCGCCATCTTCCTAAAAGCAGCGTCCTTGACTTTCCGCACATCTGCTTCTGTGAAATTATCTGCTAGGGTGAAATGTTCCATGAGAGTATCCCAAAGCAGTTTTTTTTATTCTCGTCGACAAAAGTAACATTTGGACGTGGATTTGCTGGCTTTCTCCATTCTTGAAGGGAGATCGGGAGTTGGTCCTTCACAAGAACTCCGCACTGACGAACGAACTTGTCCGCAATCTTCTTAGACGCTAATGGTTCGCCATTAGGTTTCAATGCCTCGATATTGTACTTTACGCCCTCCTTCAACTTTTTGTTCGGGCCTCGTTTCGTCCTTTTGCCTGAAGATTTGCTCGATCTGGATGGCTGAAAGAAGAAAGATCGATTTGTTAATATATCTTCAACTCATTTAAAACATGCGATGATCACCAGATTCCTGCTTATATAAATATATATACCTCGCCGGTGTTTGTTGTTTCAGGATCAACATGTTCTTCGTCGTAGTTCATGACTTCATCTTCTCGGTCGCCGCGATCGAATATCATATCACCCTCTCCGGTGTTGTTTAGAAATTCGGAGCCGTCAAAATCTTCTTCATTCTGATCATCATCTGGCCCACGTATGATATCGAACATGGTCTGTTCTCTCTCTCTTTGTCGGTATTGTCCGCCATAGCTTTTATTTAACTATGCCAAAAGAAATATAAACAATTTAGTATAATCTCGAATAATAGATATAATCTCGAATACATCGTCTCGAGTAATAGATATAATCTCGAATACATCGTCTCGAATAATAGATTTAATCTCGAATACGTCGTCTCGAATAATAGATATAATCTCGAATACATCGTCTCAAATAATATATATAATCTTGAATAAATCATCTCGAATATTATATATCGAATACATCACTAGCTAGCTAGCTAGCTAATAAAGATCGAATACTAGAGAGTAATCTAGGCGGTGGACAACCAAAGTGAAGGAACCATCACTGGATCATAGCTGGGGTGATCTCCCCAAAAGAACCTGCCAGGTATTGGAGAACCTGACGTCCATAGCAGCCATGTAGCGATGGACGTGCTCGTCCTCCTCCCTGACACAGCGACGTACCACCTCCAGCGGGGCCGGCTCCCTCCGCACCGAAAATGGCCCACGCGAACGCCACCAAAGGAGATGAGGGTCGACGACGGGACCCGGGGCCGGGTTCCTCACCAAGCGTCGCGCCCCTGAAGGTAGCACCTCCCAGTGCCAGCCCGGCGGAGCCCAGTCCCGGACATGGGTCCTCTGAAGCAGGACGTCGTCGCGAACGGGTCGACGGCGAGGATGCGGGCCGGGCATCGTCGACAACAAATACTATATGCAAATGTAACACTAATTATGCTATCATTGCATATGTCAAAATTCTATATGCTATTTCGTACTAATTAAGCATCTAACACTAAAAACAGAAAAAACAACTTCTATACATCCATTAAAAACAGAAAAACAACATTATATAAAAAAATTCCATACTAATTAAACACTAATTATATCCATCTAACATGCATTCATACATATATACTAGTGAAAAAATAATAATCTGAAAAATCTAAACTAATTAAACATACAAAATACGTATACACTAATTAACTTAAGGAAATGTGCGTGTGTGTGTGTTCATCATGCTTGTGTGTGTGTATGGGCTCGGGGAGGGGCGGCGCCCATGGTGGCCACCGGGGGCGAGGGAGAGGGGTTAGAGGGGGAGAGCGACGGCCCGGGGCGTGACAGGGTGGCGACGCGGGGACGGGCCCGGGGCGGCGACGGAGACGAGGGCGGCGACGGGGACAGGGGCGGCGACGGGGATGAGGGCGGCGACGAGGATGGGGGCGGCGACGGCAACGACGCGCGACGGGGGCGACGTAGGACGGGGGCGGCGACGGCGGGAAGAAACAGAGGGGGAGAATGAAATTTTTCGAAGTGATGTATATATAGAAGGCACCTTTAGTACCGGTTGGAGCCACCACCCGGTACTAAAGGCCTGTTTTGCCACGACCCGGTACTAAAGGGTGTGCGCTGCCAGGCGAGGGGCGCAGAAGTTTAGTCCCACCTCGCTAGCCGAAGGGCGCTCACACCTGCTTATAAGCCCCATCGCCATTGCTGTCTCGAGCTCCTCTCTAAAGCAGGCCTTCTGGACCTACCTCTGCTACTCTGCCCTGTGGGGCCTATTGGGCTTGCGGGCCTGCATCCTGGCCCAACAACAGGTTGGGTTTCTAGTCGTATGCAGGCCGCTGTGGCCCGGTAGGTGGGCTTTTTCATTTAGTTTTTTCTTTTCTGCTTTATTTATTTTGTTTTATTTATTTTTAGTTGTTTTTTGTTGTATTTAGAGTTTCTTTGTGAATATTTTTGATAGTTTTTAAAAACTTTCAGTTAGTGCCGGTAGTTTTTAAATTTGAATAGTTTAAATTTTGAATTATTTGAAATTTGTGTGAATCACTAGTTTGTGAATAACTTAACTTTAAAAATACATTTTCCAGTGATTCTTTTTTCTTATGTTTAATATTAGTGTGTTTTATCATTATATTCAATTTGGTAATGCTTAAGTTATTTAAAAAATGAAATGCCTTTGTAACGGATGAGTTTTCGTCCGAAACCCTGATACTTCGAAACAGATTGTCCATTTTGTACACGAAGTGCATCCAGTTTTTGCGGTAACCCTCTCTACTTTTTTGCACATGCTATGTGGGTGAAATTATGATACCATGCCAACTTTCATCCATTTCTGAGTTCATTTGAAATGCTTTTCAATTTCAGGGTCATTTAGCTGAAAAAATCAGTAAATGCATGAAAGAATTTGCTTGCACATAAAATTTCTTCGCGTTTCAAATGCCAAAACACATAACTAGCTACCCTAACTATTACAGAGATTCCTTCCTGGGTGTGAAACACAGAAGAAAGTGATGATAGTTAAGCTGATCACATCCCAGATCTTTGGGTGTGAAACTTTTTCTTCGCGTGTGTCCCTTTGCGTCGTAGCCATGGAAAATCTTCATCATTTAACGGGATGCTCGGGTCAATATTCACTGTGAATGGAGCAATTTCATCAAACTTTTCATAATCTTCTGACTTGTCTGTCTTGTCATCCACTCCCACGATGTTTCTCTTCCCAGAAAGAACTATGTGCCGCTTTGGCTCATCGTACGATGCATTCGCATCCTTATCTTTTCTTTTTCTTAGCTTGGTAGACATGTCCTTCACATAGAAAACCTGTGCCACATCATTGGCTAGGACGAATGGTTCGTCTGCATACGCAAGATTGTTGAGATCCACTGTTGTCATTCCGCACTGCGGGTCTTCCGTTACCCCGCCTCGTGTCATATTGACCCATTTGCACCGAAACAAAGGGACCTTCAAACCACGTCGATAGTCAAGTTCCCATATGTCCTGTATAGAACCATAATATGTTTTCTTTCCCGTCTTGGTTTCTGCATCAAAGCGGACACCACTGTTTTGATTGGTGCTCTTCTTATCTTGGGCGATCGTGTAAAATGTATTACCATTTATCTCGTACCCATTGAAAGTCATTATATTCGAAGATGGTAACTGGGACAGCAAGTACAGGTCATCTTCAATAGAGGTGTCATGCATGGTACGTGCTTGCAACCAGCTGGCGAAACTCCTGGTTTGTTCACGTGTAATCCAGTCATCAGACCGCTCCGGGTGTTTGGAGCGTAGCAAATTCTTGTGTTCATCCATATACGGAGCCACCAAGGCGGAATTCTGTAGAACTGTGTAGTGTGCTTCAGTGAGAGAATGTCCGTCCATACATATTATTTGTTCCCCTCCTAGCGTGCCTTTTCCATCCAGTCTGCCCTTATGCCGCGATTCAGGAACACCAATCGGCTTAAGGTCAGGAATAAAATCAATACAAAACTCAATGACCTCCTCATTTTGACGGCCCTTGGAGATGCTTCCTTCTGGCCTAGCACGGTTATGAACATATTTCTTTAAGACTCCCATGAACCTCTCAAAGGGGAACATATTGTGTAGAAATACAGGACCCAAAACGTTAATCTCTTCGCATAGGTGAACTAGGACGTACGTCATGATGTTGAAGAAGCATGGTGGGAACACCAACTCAAAACTGACAAGACATTGCACCAAATCATTCTGTAATCTTGGTATGATTTCTGGATCGATTACCTTCTGAGAGATTGCATTGAGAAATGCACATAGCTTCACAATGGCTAATCGAACGTTTTCCGGTAGAAGCCCCCTCAATGCAATCGGAAGCAGTTGCGTCATAATCACGTGGCAGTCATGAGAATTTAGGTTCTGGAACTTTTTCTCTGCCATGTTTATTATTCCCTTTATATTCGATGAGAAGCCAGACGGTACCTTAATACTGAGCAGGCATTCAAAGAAGATTTCCTTCTCTTCTTTGGTAAGAGCGTAGCTTGCATGACCCTGATGTATGCCATCTTTTCCGTGCATACGTTGCTGGTCCTCCCGTGCCTCAGGTGTATCTTTTGTCTTCCCATACACGCCCAAGAAGCCAAGCAGGTTCACACAAAGATTCTTCGTCACGTGCATCACGTCGATTGCGGAGCGGACCTCGAGGTCTTTCCAATAGGGCAGGTCCCAAAATATAGATTTCTTCTTCCACATGGGTGCGCGTCCGTCAGCGTCATTCGGAACAGGTTGTCCACCAGGACCCTTTCCAAAAACCACCTTCAAATCCTTGACCATATCATGTACATCAGCACCAGTACGGTGGCGAGGCTTCGTCCGGTGATCCGCCTCACCTTTGAAATGCTTGCCTTTCTTTCTTACGGGATGCCTGCTCGGAAGAAATCAACGATGTCCCAGGTACACATTCTTATTAGCCAAATATATACTGTCGGTATCGTCCAAACAGTGTGTGCATGCGCGGTATCCCTTGTTTGTCTGTCCTGAAAGGTTACTGAGAGCAGGCCAATCATTGATGGTCACGAATAGCAACGCCTTTAGGTCAAATTCTTCCTCCATGTGCTCATCCCACGCACGTACACCTGTTCCATTCCAAAGTTATAAGAGTTCTTCAACTAATGGCCTTAGATACACATCAATGTCGTTGCCGGGTTGCTTAGGGCCTTGGATGAGCACCGGCATCATAATGAACTTCCGCTTCATGCACAACCAAGGAGGAAGGTTATACAAACATAGAGTCACAGGCTAGGTGCTATGGTTGCTGCTCTGCTCCCCAAAAGGATTAATTCCATCTGCGCTTAGACCAAACCATACGCTCCTTCCGTCATCTGCAAACTCCTTCCCGTACTTTCTTTCGATTTTTCTCCACTGCGACCCGTCAGCGGGTACTCTCAACTTTCCGTCTTTCTTACGGTCTTCTCTGTGCCATCGCATCGCCTTGGCATGCTCTTTGTTTTGGAACAAACGTTTCAACCGTGGTATTATAGGAGCATACCACATCACCTTGGCAGGAATCTTCTTCCTGGGGCGCCGGCCCTCGACATCACCAGGGTCATCACGGCTGATCTTATAGCGCAATGCACCACATACCGGGCAAGCATTCAAATCCTCGTACTCACCACGGTAGAGGATGCAATCATTAGGGCATGCATGTATCTTCTGCACCTCTAACCCTAGAGGGCAGACAACCTTCTTTGCTTCGTACGTACTCTCGGGCAATTCGTTGTCCTTTGGAAGCATATCCTTTATCATTACCAGCAACTTTCCAAATCCCTTGTCAGATACACCATTCTCTGCCTTCCATTGCAGCAATTCCAGTGTGGTGCCCAGCTTTTTGTTGTCACCTACGCAATTCGGGTATAACAATTTTTTGTGATCCTCTAACATGCGCTGCAACTTCTTCTTCTCCAAATCACTTGCGCAGTTTCTCTTTGTATCGGCAATGGCCCGACCTAGATCATCAACGGGCTCATCTGATGCTTCTTCTTCAGCTTCTTCCCGCATTGCCGGCTCAGCTTCTTCCCGCATTACCGGCTCAGCTTCTTCCCCCATTGTTGTATCATCGTATTCAGGGAACCCATGGCCAGGATAGCTGTCGTCGTCCTTTTCTTCTTCATTGTCTTCCATCATAACCCCTCTTTCTCCGTGCTTGGTCCAAACATTATAATGGGGCATGAAACCGGACTTAAACAGGTGGACGTGAATGGTTCTTGACGTAGAGTAATTGTGACCATTCTTACAGCGAGCACATGGACAAGGCATAAAACCATCCGCCCGCTTGTTTGCCTCAGCCGCAAGCAGAAAAGTATGCACGCCCTCAACGAACTGGGGAGAGCATCGGTCATCGTACATCCATTGCCGGCTCATCTTCATTACACAACACCGAATAGACCAAATTAATACAAGTTCATACATAAAGTTCATACAACACTTAAATGCAACAAACAAATAACTCTCTAGCTAAAGCATTTAAATGCAACAACAAATACGATCAAGATCGCAACTAAGGTAACAATGGATCCAACAGCATAATGATACCAAGCCTCACTATCGATGGCATATTTTCTAATCTTTCTAATCTTCAAGCGCATTTTCTCCATCTTCATCTTGTGATCATCGATGACATCGGCAACATGCAACTCCAATTCCATCTTCTCCCCCTCAATTCTTTTCAATTTTTCTTTCAAGTACTTGTTTTCTCTTTCAACTAAATTTAACCTCTCGGCAATAGGGTCGGTTGGAATTTCCGGTTCACATACCTCCTAGAAAAAATTTCTATGTCAACTTGATGGGCATAATTTGTCATAAACACGAAATGCAACTAGTTTTAAAAGAGAATATACATACCACATCCGAATCATAACAAGGACTAGGGCCGACGGGGACGGATATCAAAACCATGGCACTATATATGTATAACAAACAACGTACGGGTAAGATAATTATACGAGTAACTATATATCCAAATCACACAAACATCAATTTTTATATAAAATTTCATGAACAAGAGGCTCACCACAAGGTGGTGCCGGCGACGGGACGGTGCGGGCGATCGACGGTGGCTACGATGGAGATTTAGAAGGCACTAAGTAAACCACACCTACATATGCAAACTAAGTGTTATTTTTGACCTCAAATTGCATATAAATCAAATACTAGCACATATATATATATATCCTCCCAAATTACTAAACTCACAAATTAATCACTATATAAAGCATTGCAAGAGCTAATCTAGCAATGAGAGATGAAACGACAAAGTTGCTAACCTTTGTGATCATTTGAATGGATGGGGGCCTTCAAATCTTGACAAATTTTGGGCAAAATGTGTGATGAGCTCGAGAGGAAGAGGGGAAGAACAGAGAGGAGAGGGGAAAGGGGAAGAACAGAGCGAGCTCGGGTGGATGAAGGGTTTATGTAGGACGACCTTTAGTACCGGTTCGTGCCAAGAACCGGTACTAAAGGGGCTGGAGGGGCCCCAGTCTGACAACATCCTGCCACCACTCTCATTAGTACCGGTTCGTGGCACGAACCGGTGCTAAAGGTTCGCCACGAACCGGTACTAATGAAAGCGGCCCGGCTAGCCGTTGGAACCGGCACTAATACATTAGTGCCGGCTCAAATACAAACCGGCACTAATGTGCTTCACATTTGACCCTTTTTCTACTAGTGTACCGCCAACGCGCACCACCCACGTGACGTGGTGCGACGATTCCTCATTCCTGCGACCGGTGATCTGCACCCGTGGTGCCGTGCCCGAGGATGATGGGATATTCAAGTTGTCATTGTCATCCATCTCTCAACTTCGCTCCGATGCCAATTGTTAGCACCCACAAATCACTCATGTTCTCTCTTCTCTGTATCTCGAGGTAGATGAAGAACAAAAGAACGCTCTGAAGTTTTTTGTGCAGTGTACTAAATGCTTATTTTCTCTCTTCGATTTATTTCTGAACAGAAAGGAAACGTGCCGCAGGTCGTGCCATCACACAATCGAGAACAAGTGGTATAGTCCAAACAATCGCGCCTCAGGAGCGTACTAGTCACGTCTTCCGGCGTCACTAACAGAATAACAGAAAACACCTAACTGAAACTACTGACGAAAAATAGAGACTACTACGACAGCTAGAAAACGCAGCGCCATGGCAGGGATAACTAGTGACCATGCCACACTACCTTATTTTGCTAACAATTACGACAACTGAGTACATGTCTCTTATTTTTCAAAACGTAAATACAACTTAGCCCTGGTAGCATACGGTGACAAGGACCACCATAGCATCAATCCATTGGCTAAGTGTGCACCATACATATTCAGTTTAAGGTGTAGAAGTAATCATCCCTTGCTATCGGAAATGAGAAGGTTGTACTTGAGGAACTCCTATCCCTGTTTGCACAGACCAAAGTTGTAAGGCTCCATGGTCCACGCGCTATACACAACTAAATCACTCACGTGCATAAATGGGTGTTGATCGATTAGTAGTGCATCATATCTACCAGCAATAGTAAGACTCGATGCATGGACCAGTGAGCAGCTTTCCTCTTGTTCCCGGTGTCTCTTATTCTGATGCTTTTTCAGCTCCATTTTATAGTGACCTATCTACTCCCAGGACTAGGTCCTCTTTTTCTGCACTTGCCACACATTTGAATGTGAGGGTAAGTGTTGTAACTAAGAAAACTGGATGCTACTACTCAATTGAAGATTCAGATGTATTTATAATTATATATGCATGCCCACCACATAAAGGACATGGTATTCTTGGTTGGAAGTTTGTTGGATCATCAATACTATAGTGAATTGACCTTATGTCCTAACACATTGTAAGCATATAGATGAAGTATTTATTTATCCATAGTCCTTGTTTCAAGGTTAGTACTAGGACAATGCTCTTTAAACGTGAAACGAGGTCAAGTACTCCTCAGAACTATCCAGCTACAAGAGAGCGAAAATCCCATGAACGAAAAACACAACTCGCACCTCTTAGTTGAACTGACCGAAGTTGCAAAGAGGAGAAAATAGGAGCAGAGTCACTGAAAGATGACGTACGTGTTGTAGAGGCGGCTGTACAACAAATGAGCAGACGTCTCACTGTTATCTATGCTACATAGGTTTGAATCCTGCTCCAAGCAGATACAGACCCTTGCCTATCGGAAGAAACACAACGTCCATTACTAGGCGCTCTTAACACACTCGGTCTCGTCCTGATGTCCTATTATCAAGCTAGGGTTTCTCTTTTTTTCCTGCATTATTTTGCCTAACAGTTGGTGGAGCAGAGAAACGTACTAAAATGACCCCTGAAATGCGAATAGAGTTTGACATGTCACTAGTGGTATATAGGGTCGCGCTATTCGTCACCCTGGGTGAGGAATTCTTATTCCTCACCCTGGGTGAGGAATTCTTATTCCTCACCCCAGCCTGTCCATCCATCTACAGCCACGCATGGCACACTGTAAGAAAAAAAAGGCATAGGAGGTAAAATTACATTGTGGAGGAAGGAGCATGTCCGGCTAAAACTACCATAAGTAAAAAAAAAGCTTTTAAGGTAATTTTACAAGATGCATGGAGGTAAGTTAAGTTACATCGTGCATGCGAGCAAGCCATCCGGTTTTGCTTTGTTTTGCATGCAACGTAATTTTACTGTGGATAGACTACTCAAATTACCTCTGTCTAAAGATCTCTATCGCATCTTCCTCTCTATCATCTTTCAACTTCTTTTAACAAAGAAATCTCCCAGCCAACTCCGAAGAAATGATGATAGAGTGCACTACGAAGAGAGAGGCAAGATGCTTCTCCAGGTTGCCCTCGTCCAGCCCATCGCTCAGCCGGTGGCAGGATGCTTCTCCCGGTCGTCGTTGTCCACCGTGTCGCTCGGCCGGCTGATCCGTAGAGAGCGCCGCCATCTTAGCTTGTGCATGGATACAATACAACACACACTAATTCTACTAACAAGAATGTAGGAAATTTGAAGCCGACGAAAGAATGTTAGAAATTTGGGAGCGATGTGAAATAAAGATGTTCAACATACAGAAAATGTCACCAATGCAGGGTCCATGAATTGAATGTAAAATACTTCATAATGCCAACTTTTATTTTGTACACCGGCACGGAACCAAAAAATGTAAACCAAATCACACGGCCAACTTGGAACTATTCTCACAACATGAAACTCTACAGAGTAAAGCCAGTTGCGTTACTTTACACAAGGAACAAGATTAGCCACTTTGCTGTCACGCGGGCATTGCAGGTGTAGGTCCTCTCTTTGTTGCAGTGAGAACTCCACGAATATTTGAAAACTATGGGGATTCTCTCAAGGTTATTTTGTAACAGCAGAATCAAATAACTAGGTTTCCTAAATATCTCTGGAAATTTGCCACACCGGCATATCATAAGTTCTGAAAGTCCCAAACATTAAATATGCCAATACCTTCACAACATTGACACCATAGATTTTGGAGTCCACATGTGCTCTGAAGCATCCACGGTAACTATCTTTCAAAGGTGCAGTTTGATGGACATGACTTCATTGTTTGCTCACAATACTTCCATCTGGAGCTTCATAATCTTCAGAACTGAGGCATGTCCGACTTCTGCCTTCTATGCTAGTATTCTTTTTCTTTTCTTTTTTGCAGGGGATGCTAGTATGTTTCTTAGCCTGTAATCATTCAAAAGGATAAAAACAACCAACTATATGACCTAAAAAAAGTATACCAACAACCCTTGAATCTTTCTAAAGGTAACGTGTATTTACACTTTGTCCAATCCTGACCAGCAAGTGGAGAAATCAAGCCAACCAGCCTGCTGCAAGAATGTGCCTGAAAAAAATCACTGCCAGTACACAGGGCCGTCTCCAGACATTTGGGGCCCCGACGAAACACAAAATGAGGCTCTAACATTAAAAAAATATAGCTAATACAACTAAAATATACTTTCACTTAATTCAATTTCTTGATTATGTGTTATTTTGTACAATTTTAAAATACATCAATTATAAAATCTAAAGTACCAATCTGCAACCAGCTAAGCTGGTGATGATCTAGCAAGCAGGTAAGCTCGGCCTTTTTCATCCTGACATAAAACAGAGATTTGGGGGCCCCAAGGGATTTGGGGGCCCTGGGCGGTCGCCCACTTTGGCCCCCCTTGTCGACGGCCCTGCCGGTACAAGCATATGCGTGTAGAGAAGCAAGAAATCGACCAGGCACAAACAAAATATGCTATGTAATTCGCAATATAGTAAAATCAGGTAATACGTACTTAGTACCTAGTCCATCACTTCTTTTGACTAGCAACATTCATTTGCTTGAAACACAAGAGAGCTAAGTATGTCTGAAGCTATCCATATAAGATACAAGAATTGAAATATACATTGATTGCCACTACTTCTCTAACTGGCTAATAGACACTTAGAAAAACACAGGCCTCCATGGAAGAAACAAATCAGCCACCATTGGGAAAAAAGAAAGGAATATGTGTGCCATCGGTAGTTGAGCCAAGCTCAATAGCATGCAATCCTTTGTTAAGAGAACACCGAGATGGATTAACTGATGATTCATACCTAGTAAAATATTACGGCTGAAACACATAAACATAGAAAGTTGGGTTTATGCTAGGGAAAATTAATTAAAAAAACATGACTGGAAAATATAGTCTGAAATGTTTGCATGCATGTTGGACAAAATCAGTACAATGTACCCCTTTTCGGTACCAGCATATATGCATCCAGTCCTTTCAAGTGCACATATGTCCAAATAATTCACTGGTCCCAAAAATTACACACAAGATGAATGCATTTTTCATTCAACAAACATTCGTCATAGGGGAAGCATGTGTCTATAAATCTATAGTAGTTATTTTGGCAGGGGAGAAAAGCTCCCAATTGATCCATGATCTGAGAAGAAAACATAGTGCAATAGGGAGGTTAGAACATCAACGTCAATCTTAAAAAGTTGCCCAACAAAGCTGGATAGCACCTATCTTCTGACAAACTTCTATAAGAAAACTACTAGATCAAAACGAGTAAAAAAATTGATAATAACCCTCGCAACTATAGGCCAAGTTGTTTCTAGATAAATTTCAACAAACTGAAATAAGGCTATAATTTAAGAAAAATGACCAAGTCAAATGTGGTCAAATGAAATTTAAGAAAAATAGGAAAGAACATACCCTTCCACAAAGGAAAGTTGGTGTATCAGCACAAATAATGCTACTAGTACATATCAAGGTTGCTACAATTTCAGCTGTGCAGTGAGCTTGCCCACCCAGATGTATTGGCTAATTACATGCTATATACCTGCTGTACCTGCCGAAGAACACTGACTGTAAATTGTAACTCAAAATTTTGTATAAACTTAATAAGAAAAGAAAAACAAAACAACTACTTGCACTGATAAGTACTAGAAAAATGCATTTTCTTACTAGTCCTAAAATTCGATTTCAAACGACGCATAAATTAATCTCTCGTACACAATTGTTTCTGTGAATACCACAATCAAACACATGGATGAATCTAATATAGAAAGGTGCCCAAACAAAGAATGAGTCGGATAAAGTAAAAACATGATTTGATCAAAATACTTGTATTTAAGGTATGAACTGGTAGTCTGTAACAGAGCTACACCCTGCAGCGGGGAATTTATTGGGCCAGGTAAATAAATCTTTAGTTTTGATCCAACTCTCCAGATCTCAGAAATCAACATCAGAAAATTGGGAAAGTTACGAACACTGACAAATCCATGTTGCAAAAATGAAGGCCATGTATCCTATCCAATCTGGCACTCCTCTAACCCATTGCTTCAGCTCCAAATGGTCCCCCGGCCGCCCGGCGTCATACCGCGACGATGTCGTCTGCCGCCATACGCGGCTGAACCGCGAGGCCAATGCGGCAGTTTCTCCCGCCCCCGAATCAATCCGATGTCAGTCCTTGGGCTCATGGCGTGGTGGCCTCCTCCACAATGGGGCCAGCATTCACAGGGAGGAATCAAAGACAATGGAAAAAAAAGAGTTGGGGGAACCGTACGAGCCGAGGGAGAGGAAGTCACAGGGGTCAAGGCAGCCATGGAGGATCCGAGGTGACCGCCACTGCCACAATAGCATCGCCTCCGCAAACTATGCTTCCGACCATCAACCACAGCAACCAAGGCTAGCCGCCGCTCACCACGCCGTCCCGGCGGCTGCCCCATTGAGGCGTTGACCATCACACAGTCGAGCCCAGTCGCCGCCGCTGGAACCGCTCTCATTATCGAAAACAATACACCTCTTGGTAGATGTGAATATTTATTTCGGAAACACTTCAAATATACAAGCATCCTATATACTACTTGATATCGAAAACACTTTAGTACATTTGTCACATAGTTACGCATAAGAAGTTACACATCCTAACACTTCAAATATACAAGCATCCTAACTTCAAATATACAAGCAATTACGTAGAAGAAGTCGTGCGCGATATTGGTCACATAGTTTCAATGTCAAAATGTTTTACCGGCTGCATGCTGGCCACCTTACTTAATTGCCAAGCGAAATATTTAAAACATAAAACAGTAAACTATAAAGTATCAATGGTTCAGTGGTTCTGAATTAAACAAAATATTTATAATAGAGACTAGCTAAGCATGCATAAAATCAATCATCATCTACGACTTTTCTACACGCTTGCCAGCGTTGTAGCTGCCGCTGCGCGACACCTCAAGGTCAAGGGGAAGAAGACACGTTCTCATGTCAATGATCTGCATGTACATGTAATAACTTGTGTAGGCGTCCCTCGTCGCGTATGTGAGGTGTTGTGGACTCAATCTTTCATCCCAGATCTTGTACCAGCGAAGGTTGTCGATGCCGTCTTTAATGCCTTTGTTGGACAGGTCGATAATGGCGGCTGCGAGGTCAACCAGTGGTCATGTTGCTTCCCGTTGCTGAGGATGTTGTATTGCTTCTGGATGTTTATGATATTCGAGCATGGCAAGGCCAAATTACGGAGCACTTGTGCATCATTGGTGGTCTCCACCATAACAAATTCATAACTAAGTCTATTGACAAACCTAGCAAAGAAATTCACAAGGTCTCATCACCCTGTAGTTATGGTAGACGAGGACATGCTGGCCCAGGCATAACTGGGCGACGATGACCTTTTGATCATACCGGGACACGTGTGGACTTACTCGAGGTTGAGACCGCCTACCTTTTATGTGTCCTCCCTCAGGATCCGCTCGAACATGGCCATGGTGCACTCCACCCGCTCTGGCTCGTTGGTGTGCGGCACAGTGAGGTAGGTGGCATTGTGTGACCTCATGGTGAACTCCATGGTGAACTGCTCGTTCCCATTCACCCCCGGGATCGTCATTGTAGAAGTACCGATCCCCTTCATATATGTGATCTTTAAGTGGCACCGTTATTGTGGTTGTAGGAAGATTGTAAGGTTGGAGAAGACCTAGTTAATGGTGGAAAAAGTAGTGCATCAGACCGTATTTATACATTGGCCCGCTGGACAGGAATATCGTCATGCGCGTTAGTGTCGCGATAGGCGCTAGTGAGTTCAACCGTATTGATGTCGCCCTGCGTGGCGCAACTGGATGTATGGCCCCCCAACAGCGAACAGAGCGCGTGAAGGCCGCCCCAACCGTCGGCGTGCCCATATTTTGGGAAAGGTGCCCATACTGTACAATGGCACACTTACTTTACACGATAAAATGTCAGACTTACATTTCATAGGTATAAAAAGCATAGATTTAAATCGCGGGCGAAATCTGCGCTATCACGTTTCTGAAACTGCCCCGCGATTTGCATGGCTCGGCAAATCGCTGGAGATCGCGGCGCTATCGTGGGCGATTGCGCCATTCCTTCCTTAACAGTCGCGGCAAAAATCCCGGCCACGATTTTCCTTCGCCCACTATTTTAATGTATGATAAAATGTCTAAAACTATAATATCTAAGCTAGGTAGGCGCAGTCTTTGCATCAACACGTTGACCCACTGCACCATGTCGGTTGGTAGCCCGCCATAGAGTTCACTACCGCGACAAATGGTAAGCAACCTCAGTCCTATCTGATATGCTACATCTAGTACCATAGTAACCCAAGTGTCACCTTGCCAGATCTTTACTGAGGATTCACACCCAAAAGCCCGACTCTGTTAGCACTAATCTTGATGTTGTATCTGCAGATGGAAAGGCGCCACAGCACCCTGGTGCCCCGACACCCGGTTATCCAGCGCGTCGTGTGCTTTGAAGATTGGTACCGAGGACTTGAAGATTGGTACCGAGGACTTGACAGCAGCAGGCCATTTGCGTCTGCATGTTAATTAAGCCTTCGTTTTACAGAGTAGAACAGGGCCAGTCCTAGGCTGCGAGAGATAGGGTAGGCGTGGTTGCATGTCACCGGCAGCGCCGTGGTAGCCCTGGTACGTAGGTCAGGTTCTGCTGTTGTGCATGCTGGTTACTATTGACAAGACAAGTCACATCTCTCTCACATGCAGATTCTGCATGCACCTCAGGCCAACTCCACTACGCGACCCCATCCTGTTTACATGCGTCCGTTTGAGATAAAACAAACGAACAAACGGCCCAGCGCACGGGAGCAAACGGACTTTTGTTCGTTTTCTGTCCGCTTTCGACCCATCCCCGGCTCAAGTTTGCACCGATTTTGAGATGAAAAGGATAGCGCGCGGACGGGCGGGACGCGTGCGCTTGTCCTCCCCTGACCCGCCTGGCGGTGGCACAAAGCAAAACCCCCCGCGCCCCATTTGGCGCCATTTCCTCCAAACCCTCCCATGCCCCTCCCCCCGTCCATGGCCGACGCGCAGCCGAATTCCGACGGCCTGGCCGTCGACCCACCCAGAAAGGTGATGAAGAAGGCGCCCAAGGCGTCAAGGAGGCCGCGGTCGGAGTGTACGCCGGAGGAGATCGCCAAATTGGACGCCGAATCCGCGAAGAGGAGGAACCGGAGGGCGGTCGTCAAGGGAAATGCCCCGCGGCCAAGTTCGCCGCCGAGCGCGATGCGATGAAGGCCGCGTGGCGCAAGGCCGACGTCGAGGAGAAGGAGGCCATCGTCAACAAAGCGCACGCCCTCCTCATGCTTGGCATTTGTCGTCCGACGGGTTTCTCTGCAGCGCCCGTCGGCCCGGCGAGCACAGGCTCGTCGGTCGCCAGGCCTCCGCCGCACTTCCAGTCACCGACGTCGCGGACCAAGCCAATGTCGCCCGGCTTTCCCCCGCCAAGGCACGACGGCCAGACCCGTTTCTCTTCGTCGCCTGACGTTGGCGTGATCACGCCGTCCACCCCGCGCCCCTCGGCTGTCATCGACCTCAACGTCACGCCTCGGTCCAGCAGCGGTGGCCGGCCGTCCGTCAAGATGCAAAGAAAGCAAGCACGGCCACCGTTTACGGGCACCATGCTGTCCCCCTGCGTCTTATTCGACGAAATGCCAATACCAACGCCACCGGTCGACGACCCCTTCTACAACCAGTTCATGAAGGATGTGATCTACGAGCGTGGGCAGGGTCGTGCCTACGACCCCGACGAGACACAAAGTTAGGATGGCCGCGCCCAGTACGTTGCTGATGAAGAGGCCGACGGCCGTGCTGACTACGACCATGGTGACTCGTGGCATGAAGACGATGACATCTATTGCGAAGGTGATGGTGATGAAGAAGAAGGCAATGACATATACACAAGAGGAAGCACAAAAGAGGAGGAAGAGCATTCGCATGGGTTCATATACACAAGAGGAGGACAAATTGATTTGCCAATGTTGGATGGAGATTAGCCAAGATACGAGGACCGGCGTGCAACAAAAAGGGCCTTGTTTTTTGGATGAGAGTCCACAAAACATTCCATGAAAGGAAAATGTTTGAGCCCTACCAAATTACAAGCAACCGTGGCATCACCTCGATTCAAAAGAGGTGGTTGTTCATCCAACAAGTGTGCAACAAGTATTGCGCCGCATTTAAGAGCGTTGAAGCACGGGCCGTGAGTGGTCTCGGCGTTGGTGACATGGTATGCTCTCCTCATCCTAGTCCTTTCCTTGCTACGGCCATGAGACTTCGGCCTTATATATGTTTGCAAGAGGCATTCCAAGCCCGACACAATGACAAGCCATCCACTCTCACGCATTATTGGACGATTATCAACAATTGCCCTTAGTTCAACGATCAATACCGTGAACTTCAAAGGAAGAGAGGCAAGAAGAGGACCAAGTTCGCCGGAGGTGGAGATGGCGAGGCGTTGAAGAGGATGAGGGGCAAGAACAACTCCAAGGTGGACGACAAACGTGATGCCCCATCCATGGCCTTGCATGAGACTTTGCATTGCATGATGTCTCAAAAGGATGTGAGGGACGAGAAGAAGCGGCAAAGTAAGGACGAGCAAATGAAGCAATATCTAGAGCTTCAAAGGAAGAAGTTTGAGATGGAGGTGGCGGCCAAGAGGAGGAAGATTGACATGGAGGAGGCGTCCCGGCAAAGGCAGCTCGACATCGAGGCCGCCAATGTCTCGGCCAGGCAGAGGCAGCTCGACATCGACGCCACCAATGCCGCAACCAAAGCAAAGGAGGTGGCCCTTGCGATAATGAGCGTGGACTTCACCAAGATGAGCGAGAAGTCGAGGAGCTGGTTCGAGGCTAGGAAGAAGGAGATGTTGGACGCCGACGGCCTGAACTAGGTCGTCCGATCGGCCGTGGTCGTTCTTTTTGGAGGCTGGCATGGGTGCCGCCCGCCTGCTGGGCCGCTGGCTGTGTCCCGGCGAGAAACACATTCATTTTGGAGCTGGCTGTGTTGCCGGCCGCTGACTGTATTGCCGGCGAGCAAAACTATTCATTTTGGAGGCTAGCTGTGTTGCCGGCGAGGGACGTGTAGGCCGCTGGCTCTGTTGCCGGCGTGAACTAGGGCCGCTGGCCTGAACTAGGGCTTGGCATTTGAAACGTTTACTGCATCCCAGGACACGCCCAAACACGACCCTATTGCCCTATCCAAACGGACCGACTCCGGGTAAAGCGGACGTCTGTTTGGGGTCGTGCGGTGGAGTTGGCCTCAGCGCATGTACGAGCGAAGTTCTCTCACATATTTTTTCACCGCTGGTCAGACCACTGTAGTCATGTGACGTCCGATGCCAACTCTAGCTTTGATTGGCCCAATGCAGCATCCACATCCTCTCCTATTTTTTTTATTTTTTATTGCTAAGAAGATGGAACAACAGCGCAGTTGAGTACAGACTACACAATATTCTGCTGATGCTCCTTTCTCTCTTTTATCTCTTGCACCCTCTCTCTCCTCTCTCCGTCTCTCACACACAACGCCTGTCTCTACTCTTTTTTCTCTCTGACACAACTCCTCTTTCTCCCTTCTCCCTCATAGCACCTCTCTCTCAGAGAGAAAAAAGAACCCTCTCTCTCCTGCGGTCTCACACATGCAGATGAGCCAATGATGTGGAGTGATGCGATGTAACAGAAGGTGGCTTTCTTTCACGTCCATACAGTGCCTCATGCGTTCGTCAGTTTGCAAATACAGTACAAAGGACTGCAGAACACTGCAAATCACAAATTTGCGCCCGACTAGGGATTGGATCACGAGGAGGGACAACCACAACGAACGGCCAAGATAATGGAGTGTCCAGATACCCGGGTAGTGAAAAGCCAGTCTCGCATCTGCATATTTAGTTAGATTTTTCTATGCATGTAGAATAGGTCAGGGAGTAACTAGTCCGGCGAAGCTTCAACGAAGATGTGCGGAGAAGGCGGGATGCCAGGCCGCTGTGTGATACGGCGAGATGCCGATGCGAGCATGAGGCTCTGTGTGATGCGGCAACTGCGTGGGCGGTTGGAGCTGGCCGGCTAGACACCGAGTTCGAACCAAGAGTTTTTGGTTGGTTAATTATTGATTGCATGCATTGGAGTTAGTTCAGAAGAGGCTTGCTGCAGTTACTTATGTTGACACAGATTGCATTTTGGGACAAATGTTTATCCCTTCGTGTTACATCAATATTAAATTATGTTGGATTTAGAACGCTAGACCAAATCACCGATAGCAACCTGTACGTGTAAGCTAGCTAGCAAGCTAGCAGCTTAATGGATTCCTCCTGAAACAAGTGCACGTACGTCTCGCCTGGTAAAGCTAGCTAGCGATCGATTCGATCGTCACTTCGGCGGATAGCTTCTTCGGCAACAGAAAACAAATCGATGGATTGCAACAGGCTCGTCTCGAGCCTGGTTCTTTCTTCTTTATTGCTCTTTTCTCGTTATTCATTACAGGGGATACACAGCTATATAGCTATATATAACAGCTCAGCCTAGCATAAGCAAACCAAGTCGGTTTTTAATACTAGTCCTAGTCGGCCACATATGTATACGTACATATATGGAATACCTAAGCCGTGTTTAACTCTAATATTCACCCCTTTAAACATGACTTCTCTTCATTTGACCTGGTCCCAAACAAAATTGCTGCTACTTGCAGTGGTTATCTTTGGCATTGCTTTTGCCGTCACTCGTAGCATTTCAGGGGTCGTCTTTGCTGTCGTCAGCTCGTCCGTAGCTTGACGTCAACGCTTTTCCTTGGTCGCATCTTCAACCTTCACCTGTTCATCAGTGCTTGATAGACTGTCTTTCGTATCTTTGAGGGAACATCTTTTGAACTCGAGCGTGACCAAACTTCGGTCTAACTTTGAGTTCCAAGCTCTTGGCGCTTGCTTCAGCCCGTAAAGTGCCTTCTTGAGCTTGTAAACTTTCCTTCTTCTTCTTTCTTCTCGTAGCCGAGGGGTTGTTCCACGTACACTTCTTCTTGGTCGCCGTTGAGGAAAGCGGATTTCACATCCATATGATGAACCTTCCAATCCTCTTGTGCTGCCAAAGCTAGGAGCACTCTCACCGTCTCGATTCGAGCAACCGGTGCAAACACCTCCTCATAGTCAACTCCTTGACGTTGTACGTAGCCCTTTGCGACGAGTCTTGCCTTGTACTTCACAATGGCACCCTTCGTGTCCTTCTTCAACTTGTAAACCCACTTCAAACCTATGGCCTTTTGGTTCTGAGGTCGGGTTACCAAAGTCCACGTGCCATTGCTCTCGATCGCCTTCATTTCCTCATCCATGGCGTGCATCCAACTTGAACTTTTGCTCGCCTCTACGAAGTTCGCCGCCGGCTCCTCAACTCCGAGTATACACAAATCGGAGTACTCGAGAGTAACTGGCTTTGCGTACTTGTAGACTTTCTTGAAGGTCTTGTAGCGACGAGGCCCAGAAGAATCCATTGTGGCTTGCGAACGAGGCGACACAAATTGTGTCGGCGTCGATGCACTTGAGGAAGACCGTTGAGTCTCGGGCGTGGTAGATGCCGGATCGTTGGCATCCTCGTCATTGGCGAAGTTGTCGTGATCGTGACCATCATCTTGATTGTCATCATCGCAATGCGCCTCGTTGTCGAGATCTCCGCCCGTGTCGTGCGCGCTGTTGTCGCTATCACCTTGCGACCCATGCGCGTCGTTGTGGTGTCGGCACCATGATGATCACTACCATTGTCGTCACCTTGGTTGGGCGTCTTGCCAACCACCTGGACGTCCTCCCCTGCATCATCATCAGTTGGGAATTCAACTATGAATGTGTTACCGTTTGGAGCATCGTCGGCTCTAGTGCTCCAATTCCACGCTTGGTTTTCTTCAAACACAACGTCGCGTGAAATCCGTAGACGCTTGGTTCGTGGATCATAGAAGCGGTATGCCTTGGTGCCGGTACTCCTCTCGTATCCGATGAACACCATCTAGGTGCTGCGATCGGCAAGCTTTGAGAGATGCGGCTCCGCCGTCTTCACATGCGACACACACCCAAATGTCCATAGATGAGACACATTCGGCTTCCGTCCATCAATTGCTTCATACGGAGTCTTGCCGATCACCTGCCTTCGTTGGAGCTCGGTTGAGAAGATAGACCGCCGTCGAGACAACTTCTCCTCAAAAAGTCCCCGGCAAGTTCTTTGTCTTGAGTAAACTTCTCGCCATGTCAACGACGGTTCGATTGCGCCTTTCAACAACCCTGTTCTGCTGTGGCGTATAAGGTGCCGTGAGGAACCTCTTTATGCCAATCTTCTCGCAGTAGTCGTTGAACTCGTTCGACGTAAACTCTCCGCCGCGATCTGTCCATAGAGCGCGAACCTTCAGCTTGTGTTCCATCTCCGTTGCAGCCTTCAGCTTCTTGAACGCTTCAAACGCCTCATCTTTAGATCGCAGGAGAACGACCCACATGTATCTCGAGTAGTCATCTACCACAAGGAAGAAGTACTTCTTTCCTCTGCGAGTTGCTGGGGTGATAGGGCCACAAAGATCACCATGAAGCAGCTTGAGTGCATCACTTGCACGATAGGTAGACTGAGCAGGGAACAGCCTGCGGTGCTGTTTTCCAACCAAGCACCCGTCACATACTCGATCAACATGGTCGATAAACGGCATCCCAGATACCATCTCCATCTCGACATCTTCTTCAAGGAGTAGAAGTTAACGTGTCCAAATCTAGCATGCCATAACCATGAATCATCATCACTCTTGGCGAGCCAACACTCCGGTTGAGATTGATCAAGGTTGAGGATATAGAGCCTGTTCCGAGTGCGATTCACACGCGCTAGCACGTTTTGGAGGTTGTCGAAGATCGTCATCACTCCATTCTCGATATCCACCTTGCATCCATTCTCGTCAAGTTTCCCGACAGAGACGATGTTGTTCCGAAGCCGTGGGATGTAGTATACTCCGGTGAGTATGCGATGTTCTCCTGTGAGACCCTCGAAGAGGACAGAACCTTGCCCGCAAATCTCCACATCTGAACCATCACCGAACTTAACCGAGCCTTAAACATCATATGCTAGCTCGAGGAACCTCTCCTTGCACCCCGTCATGTGGTTACTGGCACCTGTGTCTAGATACCACGACACGTTCTGGTTTCCGGATAACTGTGGTGTTACCTTTTTCTCATGAAGTAGCACCTTCCGGTTTGGTTTCACAACCGCTGTTTGGACGAGATCACAAACTTCGGTCATCAGAAGACCTGGACGTTCGTCTTCCTGCTTTGCCAAATTTTCCTTGATCTCCCGCTTGTTAGGCTCCGGACAATCCTTCGCAAAGTGACCCATCTCGTTGCAGTTATAGCACTTGGCCTCGGACATATCCAAGTTCCGTGGCTTCTGCTCTTTAGATCGGTCCTCCTTACCACGACTTTGTGGCTTTCCTTTTCCTTTGCCTTTTCCTGTTTGTCTGCCGCGCTTCGCGTTGCTTGAGCCTTCATCACCGTCACGCCTTCCTTTGCTACTTGAGGAATACCAATCCACGCGCGAGTACATGAGTTGGTCACCACCTCCTCCTTTGCCCTTCCGACAGCCACGAGCATTCTCTTCCCACGTCCGCAAGCGTCCGATCGCCTCCGTTATGGTCATGTCGTCGATGTCTTAAAGCTGCTCGAGCTGAAGGAAATATGCCCTAGAGGCAATAATAAAGTTATTATTTATTTCCTTATATCATGATAAAAGTTTATTATTCATGCTAGAATTGTATTAACCGGAAACATAATACATGTGTGAATACATAGACAAACAGAGTGCCACTAGTATGCCTCTACTTGACTAGCTCGTTAATCAAAGATGGTTATGTTTCCTAACCATTGACAAAGAGTTGTTATTTGATTAACGGGATCACATCATTAGTTGAATGATCTGATTGACATGAACCATTCCATCAGCTTAGCACCCGATCGTTTAGTATTTTGCTATTGCTTTCTTCATGACTTATACATGTTCCTATGACTATGAGATTATGTAACTCCCGTGTGCCGGAGGAACACTTTGTGTGCTACCAAACATCACAACGTAACTGGGTGATTATAAAGGTGCTCTACAGGTGTCTCCAAAGGTACATGTTGGGTTGACGTATTTCGAGATTAGGATTTGTCACTCCGATCGTCGGAGAGGTATCTCTGGGCCCTCTCGGTAATGCACATCACTTAAGCCTTGCAAGCAATGCAACTAATGAGTTAGTTGCGAGATGATGTATTATGGAACGAGTAAAGAGACTTGCCGGTAACGAGATTGAACTAGGTATTGGATACCGATGATCGAATCTCGGGCAAGTAACATACCGATGACAAAGGGAACAACGTATGTTGTTATGCGGTCTGACCGATAAAGATCTTCGTAGAATATGTAGGAGCCAATATGGGCATCCAGGTCCCGCTATTGGTTATTGACCGGAGACATGTCTCGCTCATGTCTACATTGTTCTCGAACCCGTAGGGTCCGCACGCTTAAGGTTTCGATGACAGTTATATTATGAGTTTATATGTTTTGATGTACAGAAGGTTGTTCGGAGTCCCGGATGTGATCACGGACATGACGAGGAGTCTCGAAATGGTCGAGACATAAAGATTGATATATTGGAAGCCTGTGTTTGGATATCGGAAGTGTTCCGGGTGAAATCGGGATTTTACCGGAGTACCGGGAGGTTACCGGAACCCCCCGAGAGCTAAATGGGCCTTAATGGGCCGTAGTGGAAGAAGAGGAGAGGCGGCCAGGGCTAGGGCCGCGCGCCCCTCCCCCCTAGTCCAAATAGGACAAGGAGAGAGGGGGCCGGCGCCCCCCTCCTTCTCTCTCTCTCTTTTCCACCTCACGAATCCTATTCCAACCAGGATTGGGGGAGAAGTCCTACTCCCGAAGGGAGTAGGACTCCTCCTGGTGCGCCCTATGGTGGCCGGCCGGCCTCCCCCTCTTGAACCTTTATATACGGAGGCAGGGGCACCCCAAGAGACACAAGTTGATCCACGTGATCATATTCTTAACTGTGTGCGGCGCCCCCTGCCACCATAGTCCTCGATAATATTGTAGCGGTGCTTAGGCGAAGCCCTGCGATAGTAGTACATCAAGAACGTCACCACGCCATCGTGCTGACGGAACTCTTCCCCGACACTTTGCTGGATCGGAGTTCGGGGATCGTCATCGAGCTGAACGTGTGCTAAAACTCGGAGGTGCCGTAGTTTCGGTGCTTGATCGGTCGGGCCGTGGAGATGTACGACTACATCAACCAAACGCTTCCGTTGTCGATCTACAAGGGTACGTAGATCACACTCTCCCCTCTCGTTGCTATACATCACCATGATCTTGCGTGTGCGTAGGAAATTTTTTGAAATTACTATCGAAACCCAACATGAGCACCATAGATTGCAACAGTCCTTAGGGATGGCTTTAGGTGAAATATAACCCAAGACAATTCCAACGAATAGGTTGATGGATTTAAAATATCCCAATCTTGACAGCATGTGAATCATGAAAACATGAACTCAAATTATCAAGAATGACATAATACCACCTCCAATGATACGATAGACAGAAATGCACTCTGGATTACAATATGAAGAAAGCTTGAGTTTCTTAGAAAAGAATCTTGACGAACACTTCGAGAAGCAATATAAATCCTTGATGAACCATCATGTAGAACTTTCATGAGAACTCTGGAAAAATAGGAATTGAACAAACTCGATGAAACAAGAATAAGAATTATATTATGCTCGTCCTTCATCAATTAAATTGATGACAAACAATGGATTTGGCACACTACTTATTCTCGTAGGAAGGATTAAGATAGATAATGCGCAAACTTGAAGAGGGCTTCGATGATCCACCGGTAGGATTTGAAAGAACGGAAGTATCATAACGTAAGAAGAGGAATCTTGAACAAACCACCGTAAGAATTGAAAATGAATGAAGAAAAGATAAAGAAACACCGGAAAGAATTAGCAAATGAACGAAGAAGCTTGAGGGAATTTAGATACATCAGAACGAAGAGATCAAGAACTGATTAGAGGATATTTGATTGATGCACCAGCAAGATAGGAGAATGATAACTGACAGCTGAGAATGAATAAACCTGAATTGATGGACTCCGGATAACAAACTGAGAAGACTCTTGAATTACTCCGGATAGGTGAAAAGAATTCTCACAATCGAAAACAATTATGAAAGGATGGTACGAAGCTAGAGCTATGAATCTTGAAGAGAAAGGAGCAAGCTTTATAGGAAAAATCTTCTTCGGTCTTCAATTCTGAGAATGACGATGAGAAACACCACCACGAATTATTGAGGCACCCCGGAATAAAGAAGAATATCAAAGTTGAATCAACAATGAAATGAATTTGAAAGATCTTGGAGAAAGACATTTAACTGATGATAAATCATACTTACATCAAACTTCAAAAAGAATTTTTTTTGAGGATAGCTCCGGGAGAACTAGGAGAGTCAGGTAAGATCCTGGGAAAAGACCTGTGGGTTAGGGCCCACTCAAAAGAAACACCGTTGAAAAGATTTAAAGGAGAGGTTGCACCAGTTGAATAAATGACTTGAATGAGATAACATCCTCGAAAGAGCTTGAACGAATGTAGAGTGGAAGCACGAATCTTCGAGATATCTCCAGCACTTCGGAACAATTAAATAGTTAGAAGTGACTGAATATGAGGTGCACCGGCATAAGAAAAGCATTGAAACGAGAAAAGGATATGATTGACAAAGCTTGAATTGAATCCATCGGAGAAGAAAAAGAGCAAATAATGATGAACTTGAGGCTCCATTAGTATCTTCATGAGAATCACCGGGTAAGAACATGAAGGAAAAGAATGGAGAGTCTTCACATCAATAGCAAGATAAGTGATTAAGAATTCTGAGTCCTTGAAGGAAATCAAGGGAGGGAGGGTGGGAAAAACAAAGGCAACTTGGAGACGGATGAAACAGACACCATTGAGAAGAACTGGGATTGAATCTTGCGGATGTTGCAATGATCGCATCCACTTGAGGAGAGACACACCGGTTGAAAAAAAAGTTTGACATGACAATCTCGATTATCAAGAAGGATTAGTGTTCACATCGGGGTATGAGAACACCATTTGGGGAAGGTATGGAATCAACACTTGACATCGAAGCAACTCGAATACCACAACTCAAAAACAAAAACAACGGATTGGCTCACAGAATAAGCCGGAACAAACATATGATAGAGATTTCGTCGAAGTTTTCGTGGTGGGGCCTACACGGGCTCGATCGTACAGCACCATCATGTACAAGGCAGTGCACATGACATACGAAGCGTCCCCGAGTCGGCATAGCCAAGGACTCTTTAAGACACAACGAGACCACTGTAAAACCGACCGTGAATAGGCGGACCACTAGACGTCGAACCCCAATTTCATATCATACATCCGTTGAAAGATATCCTAAGAGCTACTTGAATTCCCACTTATAAACTCCCGAAATTTTCCCGGTTATGCAATCAGGTGTTGGGGATACAGGGGAAGCATAATATCTCACCCAAAACTAGCAAATCCTACATCCAGCTGTATCCATCCTTCAACACATAACAAGAAACTTCGGAAATTCATCTACCTCAACCTTCGAAAAAGCATCCGTTTATACAAGTTATGGCAATACTCCCGAACTCCCGCCCCAGTACTGGGTGGCGTCGAGGTTATCTCACCAACGAACTGCATAAAAGAGATTTTCGATGTCGGCGTACTAAACTCAGGTATTCCCGAACTGCAACAATAAAATTATGACGACAACACCTCAGAGCTCAACTCCCCGGGACACTGCCACAAAACCCCTGACAGGAGGCACCAAGACAATGTTCTCGTCACAAAACCATCGGAACGATTCCAAGATACCCGCGTGATCCTAAATTTTTTTAGTGAAATTTGAGAAGAGAAGAGTCAAAACTCTACGTCAGGATGCCTTACCAGAGCGACGAGGAGACTGGGAAGTAAAAAGAATTCCTAAACTCTTCGATATATAATTCCTAAATGACTCAAAACATTTTTCTAGAGTCAACTCGGCCGCTAATAACGATCAAGCAGTGGGGGCTCCTAAGGTCGGGGAAGGCTCTGATACCAACTTGTAACGCCCTCGATGCGGCTATATCTCCCACGTGTCGAAGCACAACTTAGAGGCATAACCGCATTGAAAGCAATGTTCGCAAGTGAGGTAATCTTCACACAACCCATGTAATACATAAGGGAAAAAGATACATAGTTGGCTTACAATCGCCACTTCACACAATTACATGAATAAAGCATTACAACATCCAAATACAATCAAGGTCCGACTACGGAACCAAAATAAAAGAAGAACCCCAAATGCGACAAGGTCCCCGATCGACCCCAACTGGGCTCCACTACTGATCAACTAGAACGAAAACAACACAAAGGACAAGATCTTCATCGAGCTCCTCCTGAGCTTGGTTGCGTCATCTGCACGGACTCATCGGCACCTGCAAGCTGGTTTTGGAAGTATCTGTGAGCCACGGGGACTCAGCAATCTCGCACCCTCGCGATCAAGACTATTTAAGCATATGGGTAAGGTAAAAGGTATGAGGAGTAGCTGCAGCAAGCGACTAGCATATATGGTGGCTAACGTACGCAAATGAGAGCGAGAAGAGAAGGCAAAGCACGATCGAGAAACTATGATCAAGAAGTGATCCTAGAACAACCTACGTCAAACATAACTCCAACACCGTGTTCACTTCCCGGACTCCACCGGAAAGAGACCATCATGGTAACACACGCTGTTGATATATTTTAATTAAGTTAAGGTTCAAGTTATCTACAACCGGAAATTAACAAATTCCCATCTACCCATAACCGCGAACACGGCTTTCGAAAGTTGAAATCCCTGCAGGGGTGTCCCAACTTAGCCCATCACAAGCTCCTCACGGTCAACGAAGGAATAGACCTCCCGAGACGTTCCCGATCAGACTTCGGTATCCCGGTACAAACGACATTTCGACAAGTAAAAACTAAACCAGGCAACTGCCTGAATGTGCCGACAAATCCCGATAGGAGCTTGCACATATCTCTTTCTTCAGGGCACACCAGATTGTCCAAACTTCGGTAGGCCAGCCCCAGAGTTGCCCCTGGTGGCCCGGCGGCTGACAAGTTGGACCAACACTCAGAGGAGCACTGGCCCAGGGGTTAAATAATGATGACCCTTGGGCGCGACCCCCAAGGGAAAAGAAAAAGGCTGGGTGGCGAATGGTAAAACCAATGTTGGGCATTGCTGGAAGAGTTTTACTCAAGGCGAACTGTCAAGGGGTTCCCATAAGCCCAACCGCGTAAGGAACGCAAAATCCGGGAACATAACACCGATATGACGGAAACTAGGGCGGCAAGAGTGGAACAAAACACCAGGCATAAGGCCGAGCCTTCCACCCTTTACCAAGTATATAGATGCATTAATTAAATAAGATATATAGTGATATCCCAACAAGTAAACATGTTCCAACAAGGAACAACATCTCCATGTTCCAACAAGGAACAAACTTCAATCTTCACCTGCAACTAACAACGCTATAAGAGGGGCTGAGCCAAAGCGGTAAACATAGCCAATCAACGGTTTGCTAGGACAAGGTGGGTTAGAGGCTTGGTTCAACAATATAGGAGGCATGATAAGCAAGTGGTAGGTATCGCAGCATAGGCATAGCAAAAGAGCGAGCAACTAGCAAGCAAAGATAGAAGTGATTTCGAGGGTATGATCATCTTGCCTGAAATCCCGCAAGGAAGAAGAACGAGTCCATGAACGAAGACAAACGGACGTAGACGAACGGGTCCTCACAAACGCGACGTTACCGGAACCAACCGAAAAGCAACACCGGAAAGAAGCACAACAACATAGTAAACAACCACACATAAACATGCAATGATGCACAATCAGTATGATGCATGTCCGGTTTAAAGAAGCATGGCATGGCAAAGACACAAACAATCCTACAATTAAGTGGAGCTCAATATGCAACGGGATGCATATTGACAAACACCACATCAATTATTTAGTTCTCTCCTCGTTTATACCAACAATATTAAATGTTGTTAGCATGGCAAGAGGGTGAAGCATGAGTAAAACTACCTATCTAGGCAAGTTTAAATGAGGCCGGAACAACGAAAACCACAATTCCGGAAACTCCTCATGCATATATTAGAGTTTGGTCCTGTTCTGCCCTAAACACAATTTTAGAGTGGTTAAACATGCAAAGGTGAAGCCACCATGTTAAACTAGGCATTTTCTACCCTATTTACATATAAAGATTATTTAAATCCGAGCTACGGTTATTAAGTTATGAATTAAAGCATTTAACATGGCATAAGGAGCAAACTTAACCAAACATCATTTTAAACATTTTAAACATAGATGAAGTTGCAAATTATTAAACTAGACAAAATTCTAAGCAACTTTCATATATAATTTATTTAGATCCAATGCACGGTTGTGGAGTTATTAAATGCATGAAACTAGGGGGGTTTTCTGTAAAATTGCAAAACCTGGGATAATAGCTAAATTCGCAGATCTGGGAAAAAACTATACAGGACGAATCTGGTGCATGATGGGCCAACAGAGAGGAGGGGCTGGGCGGCTGCTCACATCGGGCCAACAGGCCGGCTGGGGGATGTAGAGGCGCTGGGCCTTGGCGAAGAAGCAGGCTGAGCCTGGCGCCGGCTTGGTCAACGCGAGCAGGCACGGGACGAGTGACCTGCTCATTGTAGAGGAAGCAGAGGCCGCATCTGGGGATGGCGAGGCAGGGGACTTGGGCGCGACTCCGGCGAGGGTCTTGGGTGGCGGGAAGGACCGAGAACAGCAGAGATGGCCGGGACTCGACGGATCTGGGCGGCGATTGGACTTGGCGGTCAACGCGGCAGGGGCGGCTTCCTTTGTCTGCTCCCGCCAGAAGGAGGCAGCACGGCGCGGAGCAGCGCTTGGGACTGCAGCACGGAGACGACGGCAACAATGCGTACGGAGCTCCGGCGAGGTGATGCAGATGCGGAGGAGGCGGTGGAGGCCGGCTCCGAGGCGGACGGGCGCGGTTCAACGCGGCGCAGAGGAGGTCCCTGGTGGCGGGGCTTGGCGACCTCGGCGTCGAGGAAGGAGCTCCGGAGCGGAGGAAAACTCCACGGCGTTCATGGCGGGGCTGACGCAGGAACTTGGCGACTCCGGCGACACAGAGGTGGGGGACGCCTAGACCCGTGCGATAGCGCCATGGGGAGGATTCGGTGTTGCGTTCCTGGTTCACAGAGAGGGAGAGGGAGAGCTGAGAGCTTCACCGAAGAAAAGAGAAAGGAAGGGAGAAGGGGTGGCGAGGACAACCTGCTGGATCGCCGGCGGCGGCAGGATGAGATGGCGTCGGGGGCTCATCTACTGGTCTCGGGAGGAGCGGGAGAAGAGGAGCTCCTCCGGTTGGCCGGGTGGATCGAGGGAAGGGGCTGACTGCGAGGGGATCGATGGAGGTAGGTGGCGGAGCTGGGTTGGCTCGGGAAGGAGTGAGGGGATCCCGAGGAAGATTCTTTGAGTGGCGGCGGCAGGGAGGGACAAACCTCCTATGTTTTAGGGTTAGGCTAGATTAGGTGAGGTTGGACTATAAATATAAGGAAAAGAGGGAGTTTGGATCATCCGATCGAAATAGGACGGTTCAGAAAGAATAGGCTAGGGAGTCCAAATAATAAAACGGTGACGTTTTGTAGATGTTTGGGGATGATCCAGACACAACGGTGGCGACAGTCCGGGTCGGGTCCGGGACAATTTCGGACGCGCATGTGAGGGGTTCGATGCACTGTGCAGAGAGGGTTTCGGACCGTGCGGTCGCATCGGACAACTCCGGAAGCGAAGAGGGGAAGGAGGATGGACTAGGTGGGTTATGGCGAGACTGCGAGGGGGAGAAGAGAGAGAGGCCCGGCATCTGTTTTCGGAGACCGAAAATGTCCGACGTTAGACCGGCTATATTGCCGCTATAGTTAATCGTTGGGGCGTCAAACGAACTCCGAATGCGATGAAACTTAACAGGCGGTCTATCTACACTATAATAAGACCACACGTCAACTCTCATCCCATTACGAGAACATTTTCCGGCCACTTATAAAATAATATTTCGGACATGTCGCGGGCGCGTGCAAGTGTGTCTGGACTCAGAACGGACAACGGACGGAACGAGGAGACCGGGACGGATGCAAGTTTTGAAAACATGATGATGCAAAGCGGATGATGACATGGCAAGATGCAACACGCAAGCAAAAGACAAGGCAACAACAGCGAATAACTGGAGGACACCTGGCACATCGGTCTCGGGGCGTTACACCTTAGATCTTCCCTGCGAAACAGACGGGTTAGCATGATGATGTTCATATGAGGACTTTGATCCATATGAAGAATTTGGTCCATATGAAGAATTTGATCTGGGGTTCCTATTCTTCACAGGTGGCGTCATGATGACATTCACCTGAAGATTTTCAAGGCATCTTTTGGGAACCCAGATTTTCTTCATAGGGGAGCCGTTCCTGCAGTTAGTGCCAACATATCTAGCAAATACTTCACCATTCTGATTTTTGAATAGCTTATAGTTGGAGTCAATTGACTCATCATCAGAATGAGGAGATTCACATGCAAATCCAGATAAGTTAGATGGATCAACTGGAGGTCCCTTTGCAGCAACCCATGTAGTTTTGGGGTACTGCTCAGGCTTCCAATATGTACCATCAGCATTGAGTTTCCTCTCAAAGGCGATACCCTCTTTCCTAGGGTTCCTGTTGAGGATCTGCTTTTTAAGCACATCACAAAGAGCCTGATGCCCTTTGAGGCTTTTGTACATGCCTGTCGTGTACAATTCCTTCAGCCCTGCATCGTCAGTGATACTAGCAATGTCCTCAGATGAGGAATTAGTGATAGCAGAGGCATGTGAAGAATTTGAAACATTAGCAGCATTTGAACATTCAGGTGAAGAATTAGCAGATTCACGTTCAATGCACTTCAAGCATGGAGGAACAAATTCTTCCTGAGATGCGCTGATTTGTTGAGCAAGTAATGAATCGCGCTCCTTCTGAAGATCTTCATAACTCACTCTTAGCTTCTCAAGGTCTTGCTTTCTTTGAAGAAATTCATAAGAAGCTTCTCATGATCCGATAAGAGAGTGTTATGTTGATCTTGAAGGGTGTCATACTTAGTATGAAGTCTCTGAAGACTTTCAGCCAAAGCTTTTGACTGATCCATTTCCTCACCCAACATATCATCGCTCTTGTTTAGCATATAGTGAGCTTTTTCCAAAGCTCTTTGTTGTTTAGTAGCAAGGGAAGCAAGTTTGACATAGCTGGGTTCAAATTCATCACCAGATTCATCATCACTGGACTCGGATAGGTAGTATTCAGTTACCTCAGCATCTTTTGCCATAAGGCATGATGCAGAAGATGATGATTCTTGTTCGAATGTCATCGTTTTGAGAGATTCCTTGAAGTCCTCAAACCAAGGATCATGACAAGTTCGATGACCTTCATAGACCTCAGAGAGACGGTCCCAGATGAGCTTCGCATGATCGAGATGCATGATATTTCTGAACTGATTTTGTGACAGGCTGGAGCAGATGACATCCTTCGCCGTGAGGTTGAGAAGAGTATACTTGCGAATGTCATCAGGATCCGCCATCTTGCACAGATCAGTCAGGCCAATCTCAGTGACGGTCCACAACTCGCTGTTCATCGCCATGAGGCGTTTCTTCATCATGGCCTTCCACTTGGGATACTCGTGACCGTCAAAGATGGGGCATGTCACTTCGTCATACCTGCGGTCGACATAACTAAAACTCAGGCAGTTAAACCAAAATCACACAGAACAAGGGAGTACCTTGCTCTGATACCAATTGAAAGTGCGTTATATCGACTAGAGGGGGGTGAATAGGCGATTTTTATGAAATTCTTCACTGAGGAATTTGGTGGTGAGGAAATTCCTTAGCGAAGAACTACTAGCAGCGGAATAAGTACTCAAAAGTAAACATAACAGAACATACAAGCATAGTCATCATGATGAAATGAAGACAGGCACAGAGTACAGGAAGCGTAATCACAGGATAACACAGGATGAAGACAAACAGACTGAAGAAATTGAACTGAGGAAATTGAGAAAGTCTTCAGTCAAAGTCTTCAAACACAGATATGAACAAACATACAACACAGTTATGAGGAAATGAAAGAGTTGAGGAAATAGAACCAGTAAGCTCGGTGAAGACAATGATTTGGTAGACCAGTTCCAACTGCTGTCTCAGTTGTACGTCTGGTTGGAGCGGCTGAGTATTTAAACTCGAGGACACACAGTCCCGGACACCCAGTCAAGGACACTTAGTCCAAGACACCCAGTCCTCACTGTATTCTCCTTGAACTAAGGTCACACAGACCTCGTCCAATCACTCGTGGTAAGTCTTCAGGCGACTTCCAAACCTTCACAAACTTGGTCACTCGGCGATCCACAATTCCTCTTGGATGCTCTAGACCATGACGCCTAACCGTCTGGAAGAAGCACAGTCTTCAAAGGTAACAAGCGTCGGATCCACTCAGGATCAATCTCTTCAGTGATGCTCAATCACTTGGGGTTTGTAGGTGTTTGGGTTTTGGGTTTTTGGTTTTTCCTCACTTGATGATTTTCGCTCAAAGTCCTCGGAGGATGGGTTGCTCTCAAATGACAAGTGTCAGTTTCTCTCGGAGCAGCCAACCAGCTAGTGGTTGTAGGGGGCGGCTATTTATAGCCTAGGGAGCAGCCCGACATGATAAGACATAAATGCCCTTCAATGATATGACCGTTAGGTGGATAGATATTTTGAACAGCTGGCGCATAGCACAGCAACGGTCGGAATTTTGAGTAAGCAATCCTCAGGGCTATCATGTTCCTCACTGTGTAGGCAATCCGCACTGGCGAATTCCTAACTCCTCAGTCAGAACAAATTCCTCAGAGACCAGAAGAACTTCGTCTCTGTCACTGAAGAAATTGACTGAAACTGTATGAGATTTCAATGGCTTCACTCGAAGGGATTGGTAGGTGTAGGATTTTGAGTTGAGCATCACATGGAAATTTTTCCTTAGTATTTCCTCGACCCCCTTTAACAGTACGGTGTTTCCTATGACTCAAGAAAGAGAAAAACAAAACTATGAAAACGAAAGTCTTCAAGCTTCATATTCCTCGCATGAATATCAAGTCTTCACGGACACACCAATTTCTTCACTTTCAAAGTCTTCATGAAAGTCTTCAGAAATACCAAAATCTTCAGTCGAAGATATTCATTTTTAGGGGTCGACTTTTCCTGTAAATATCAAACTCCTCATAGACTTATAGACCTGTGTACACTCACACACGCATTAGTCCCTTAACCTATAAGTCTTCAATACACCAAAATCACTAAGGGGCACTAGATGCACTTACACCAACAATACCGCCAACCAAAGTATGACATGCTGGTAAGCAGTATGATTATATCGCCCACAACTCACTTGTGTTCTACTCGTGCATATATGACATCTACGCATAAAACCTGGCTCGGATGCCACTGTTGGGGAACGTAGTAATTTCAAAAAAATTCCTACGCACACGCAAGATCATGGTGATGCATAGCAACGAGAGGGGAGAGTGTTGTCCACGTACCCTCGTAGACCGAAAGCGGAAGCGTTAGCACAACGCGGTTGATGTAGTCGTACGTCTTCACGATCCGACCGATCAAGTACCGAACGTACGGCACCTCCGAGTTCAGCACATGTTCAGCCGATGACGTCCCTCGAACTCCGATCCAGCCGAGTGTTGAGGGAGAGTTTCGTCAGCACGGCGTGGTGACGATGATGATGTTCTACCGACGCAGGGCTTCGCCTAAGCACCGCTACAGTATTATCGAGGTGGACTATGGTGGAGGGGGGCACCGCACACGGCTAAAAGATCAACAGATCAATTGTTGTGTCTAGGGGTGCCCCCTGCCCCCGTATATAAAGGAGCAGAGGGGGGTGCGGCCGGCCAGGAGAGGGCGCGCCATGAGGAGTCCTACTCCCACCGGGAGTAGGATCCCCCCTTTCCTAGTTGGAATAGGATTCGGGAGAAGGAAAGAGGAGGGGAAGAAGGAAAGAGGGGGCCGGCCCCCCTTGCCCTAAACCAATTCGGTTTGGGCCTTGGGGGGCGCACCCCACACTCCCCTTGCTCCCTGTATTTCCACTAAGGCCCATGTAGGTGTTGGGGAACGTAGCAGAAATTCAAAATTTTCCTACGTGTCACCAAGATCTATCTATGGAGAAACCAGCAACGAGGGGAAGGAGAGTGCATCTACATACCCTTGTAGATCGCTACGCGGAAGCGTTCAAGAGAACGGGGTTGATGGAGTCGTACTCGTCGTGATCCAAATCACCGATGATCCTAGTGCCGAACGGACGGCACCTCCGCGTTCAACACACGTACAGCCCGGTGACGTCTCCCATGCCTTGATCCAGCAAGGAGAGAGGGAGAGGTTGAGGAAGACTCCATCCAGCAGCAGCACAACGGCGTGGTGGTGGTGGAGGAGCATGGTGATCCAGCAGGGCTTCACCAAGCACCGAGGAGAAAGAGAGGTAGGGCTGCGCCAAGAAGAGAGGAACTCGTGTGTATGGCGAGCCCAAACCTCAAGTATATATAGGGAGGGGAGGGGCTGCGCCCCCACCTAGGTTTCCACCCCTAGGGGTGGCGGCCAGCCCTAGATCCCATCTAGGGGGCGGCCAAGGGGGGAGAGAGGGGGGCGCACCACTAGGTGGGCCTTAGGCCCATCTGAGCCTAGGGTTTGCCCCCTTCCACTCTCCCTTGCGCCTTGGGCCTTGGTGGGGGGGCGCACCAGCCCACCTGGGGCTGGTCCCCTCCCACACTTGGCCCATGCAGCCCTCCGGGGCTTGTGGGCCCCACTTGGTGGACCCCCGGGACCCTCCCGGTGGTCCCGGTACGTTACCGATAAAACCCGAAACTTTTCCGGTGACCAAAACAGGACTTCCCATATATAAATCTTTACCTCCGGACCATTCCGGAACTCCTCGTGACGTCCGGGATCTCATCCGGGACTCCGAACAACATTCGGTAACCACGTATATCTATTCCCTATAACCCTAGCGTCATCGAACCTTAAGTGTGTAGACCCTACGGGTTCGGGAACCATGCAGACATGACCGAGACGTCCTCCGGTCAATAACCAACAGTGGGATCTGGATACCCATGTTGGTTCCCACATGTTCCACGATGATCTCATCGGATGAACCACGATGTCGAGGATTCGATCAATCCCGTATACAATTCCCTTTCTCTAGCGGTATTGTACTTGCCCGAGATTCGATCGTCGGTATCCCGATACCTTGTTCAATCTCGTTACCGGCAAGTCTCTTTACTCGTTCCATAACACATCATCCCGTGATCAACTCCTTGATCACATTGTGCACATTATGATGATGTCCTACCGAGTGGGCCCAGAGATACCTCTCCGTCACACGGAGTGAAAAATCCCAGTCTCGATTCGTGCTAACCCAACAGACACTTTCGGAGATACCCGTAGTGCACCTTTATAGCCACCCAGTTACGTTGTGACGTTTGGCACACCCAAAGTACATTCCTACGGTATCCGGGAGTTGCACAATCTCATGGTCTAAGGAAGTGATACTTGACATTAGAAAAGCTTTAGCATACGAACTACACGATCTTTGTGCTAGGCTTAGGATTGGGTCTTGTCCATCACATGATTCTCCTAATGATGTGATCCCGTTATCAACGACATCCAATGTCCATGGTCAGGAAACCGTAACCATCTATTGATCAACGAGCTAGTCAACTAGAGGCTTACTAGGGACATGGTGTTGTCTATGTATCCACACATGTATCTGAGTTTCCTATCAATACAACTATAGCATGGATAATAAACGATTATCATGAACAAGGAAATATAATAATAACTAATTTATTATTGCCTCTAGGGCATATTTCCAACAGTCTCCCACTTGCACTAGAGTCAATAATCTAGTTCACATCGCCATGTGATTAACACTCACAGGTCACATCGCCATGTGACCAACATCCAAAGAGTTTAGTAGTGTCACTAAACTAGTTCACATCATCATGTGATTAAGACTCAATGAGTTCTGGGGTTTGATCATGTTTTTCTTGTGAGAGAGGTTTTAGTCAACGGGTCTGCAACAATCAGATCCGTATGTACTTTGCAAATCTCTAGGTCATATTATAAATGTTGCTTCCACGCTCCACTTGGAGCTATTCCAAATGGTTGCTCCACTATACGTATCCAGTTTGCTACTCAGAGTCATTCGGATAGGTGTTAAAGCTTGCATCAACGTAACCCTTTACGCCGAACTCTTTATCACCTCCATAATCGAGAAACATGTCCCTATTTTCTCCAAGGACAATTTTGACCGCTGTCTGGTGATCCACTCCTTGATCAACTTTGTACCCTCTTGCCGGACATGTGGCAAGGCACACATCAGGTGCGGTACACAGCATAGCATACTATGGAGCCTATGTCTAAGCATAGGGGACGACCTTCGTCCTTTCTCTCTATTCTGCCGTGGTCGAGCTTTAAGTCTTAACTTTATACCTTACAACTCAGGCAAGAACTCCTTCTTTGACTGATCCATCTTGAACACCTTCAAGATCATGTCAAGGTATGTGCTCATTTGAAAGTACCATTAAGCGTTTTGATCTATCCTTATAGATCTTGATGCTTAATGTTCAAGTGGCTTAATCCAGGTTTTCCATTGAAAAACACTTTTTAAATAACCCTATATGCTTTCCAGAAATTCTACATCATTTCTGATCAACAATATGTCAACAACATATACTCATCAAAAATTCTATAGTGCTCCCACTCACTTCTTTGGAAATACAAGTTTCTCATAAACTTTGTATAAACCCAAAATCTTTGATCATCTCATCAAAGCGTACATTCCAACTCCGAGATGCTTACTCCAGTCCTTAGAAGGATCGCTGGAGTTAGCATACCTTTTAGCATCCTTAGGATCGACAAAACCTTTCTGATTGTATCGCATACAACCTTTCCTTACGAAAACTTGTAAGGAAACTCGTTTTGACATCCATCTGCCAGATTACATAAATGCAGCTAATGCTAACATGATTCCGGCGGACTTAAGCATTGCTACGGATGAGAAGAACTCATCATAGTCAACTCCTTGAACTTGTGAAAAACTCTTCGCCACAAGTCGAGCTTCATAGGCGGTGACATTACCATCTACGTCCGTCTTCTTCTTAAAGATCCATTTATCTCAATGGCTTGCCGATCATTGGGCAAGTCCACCAAAGTCCATGCTTTGTTCTGATACATGGATCCTATCTCGGGTTTCATGGCTTCTAACCATTTATCAGAATTTGGGCCCACCATTGCTTCTCCATAGCTCGTAGGTTCATTGTTGTCTAGCAACATGACCTTCAAGACAAGATTACTGTACCACTCTGAAGCAGTACGCATCCTTGTCACCCTACGAAGTACGGTAGTGACTTGATCCGAAGTTTCATGATCACTATCATAAGCTTCTACTTCAATTGGTGTAGGTGCCACAGGAACAACTTCCTGTGCCCTACTACACACCAGTTGTAGTGACGGTTCAATAACCTCATCAAGTCTCCACCATCCTCCCACTCAATTCTCGAGACAAACCTTTCCTCGAGAAAGGACCCGATTCTAGAAACAATCCCTTATTGCTTTCTGATCTGAGACAGGAGGTATACCCAACTGTTTTGGGTGTCCTATGAAGATGCATTTATCCGCTTTGGGTTCAAGCTTATCAGCCTGAAACTTTTTCACATAAGCGTCGCAGCCCCAAACTTTTAAGAAACGACAGCTTAGGTTTCTCTCAACCATAGTTCATACGGTGTTGACTCAAACAGAATTGCGTGGTGCCCTATTTAAAGTGAATGTGGTTGTCTTTAATGCCTAACCCATAAACTATAGTGGTAATTCGATAAGAGACATCATGGTATGCATCATATCCAATAGGGTGCAGTTATGATGCTCGGACACACCATCACACTATGGTGTTCCAGGCTGTATTAGTTGTGAAACAATTTCCACAATGTCTTAATTCCGTGCCAAACTCGTAATTCAGATATTCATCTCTATGATCATATCATAGATATTTTATCCTCTTGTCACGACGATCTTCAACTTCACCCTGAAATTACTTGAACCTTTCAATAATTCAGACTCGTGATTCATCAAGTAAATATACTTAGCATCTACTCAAATCATCTGTGAAGTAAGAATATAACGATATCCACTACATGCCTCAGCACTCATTGGACTGCACACATCAAGATGTATTACTTCCAACAAGTTGCTTTCTAGTTCCATTTTACTGAAAACGAGGCTTTCAGTCATCTTGCCCATGTGGTATGATTTGCATGTCTCAAGTGATTCAAAACCAAGTGAGTCCAAACGGTCCATTTGCATGGAGTTTCATATACAGCAATAGACATGGTTCGCATGTCTCAAACTTTTCAAAAATGAGTGAGTCCAAAGATCCATCAAAATGGAGCTTCTTCATGTGTTTTATTCCAATATGACTTACATGGCAGTGCCACAAGTAGGTGGTACTATCATTACTATCTTATATCTTTTGGCATGAACATGTGTATCACTATGATCGAGATTCAATAAACCATTCGTTTTAGGTGCAAGACCATTGAAGGTATTATTCAAATAAACAGAGTAACCATTATTCTCCTTAAATGAATAACCGTATTGCGATAGACATAATCCAATCATGTCTATGCTCAACGCAAACACCAATCTCGATGGTAGAGGGAGCGTGCGATGCTTGATCACATCAAGCTTGGGAAAAACTTCCAACACATATCGCCAGCTCACCTTTAGCTAGTCTCCGTTTATTCCGTAGCTTTTATTTCGAGTTACTAACACTTAGCAACTGAACCGGTATCTAATACCCTGGTGCTACTAGGAGTACTAGTAAAGTACACATCAACACAATGTATATCCAATATACTTTTATCGACCTTGCCAGCCTTCTTATCTACCAAGTATCTAGGGTGATTCTGCTCCAGTGGCTGTTCCCCCTTATTACAGAAGCACTTAGTCTCGGGCTTGGGTTCAACTTTGGGTTTCTTAACTTGAGCAGCAACTGACTTGTCGTTTCATGAAGTATCCCTTTCTTTCCCTTGCCCTTCTTGAAACTAGTGGTTTTTAACTAACCATCAACAATTGATGCTCCTACTTGACTTCTACTTTCGCGGTGTCAAGCATCGCGAATATCTCAAGGATCATCACATCTATCCCTGATATGTTATAGTTCATTGCGAAGCTCTAGCAGCTTGGTGGCAATGACTTTGGAGAAACATCACTATCTTATCTGGAAGATTAACTCCCACTCGATTCAAGTGATTTTTGTACTCAGACAATCTGAGCACAAGATCAACGATTGAGCTTTTCTCCCTTAGTTTGCAGGCTAAGAAAATCGTCGGAGGTCTTATACCTCTTGACATGGGCACGAGCCTGAAATCCCAATTTCAGCCCTCGAAACATCTCATATGTTCCGCGACATTTCAAAAATGTCTTCGGTGCCTCAATTTTAAACCATTTAACATTACCGAACTATCATGTAGTCATCAAAACGTGTATGTCAGATGTTCGCAACATCCACAGACCACGTTCGAGGTCCAGCACACCAAGCGGTGCATTAAGGACATAAGCCTTCTACTGTCCGCATAATTGCTACTGTCAACTTTCAACTATATTTTCTCTAGGAACATATCTAAACAGTGGAACTAAAGCGCGAGCTTACGACATAATTTGCAAAGATTTTTTGACTATGTTCAGGATAATTAAGTTCATCTTATGAACTCCCACTCAGATAGACATCCCTCTGGTCATCTAAGTGATTACTTGATCCGAGTCAACTAGGCCGTGTCCGATCATCACGTGAGACGGACTAGTCATCATCGGTGAACATCTTCATGTTGATCGTATCTACCATACGACTCATGCTCGACCTTTCGGTGTCTTGTGTTCCGAGGCCATGTCTGTACATGCTAGGCTCGTCAAGTCAACCTAAGTGTTTCGCGTGTGTAAATCTGGCTTACACCCGTTGTATGTGAACGTAAGAATCTAACACACCCGATCATCACGTGGTGCTTCGAAACGACGAACTTTCGCAACGGTGCACAGTTAGGGGGAACACTTTCTTGAAATTTTAATGAGGGATCATCTTATTTACTACCATCGTTCTAAGCAAATAAGATGTATGAACATGATAAACATCACATGCAATCAAATAGTGACATGATATGGCCAATATCATATTGCTCCTTTTGATCTCCATCTTCGGGGCTCCATGATCATCATCGTCACCGGCATGACACCATGATCTCCATCATCATGATCTACATCATCGTGTCTTCATGAAGTTGTCTCTCCAACTGTTACTTCTACTACTACAGCTAACGGTTAGCAATAAAGTAAAGTAATTACATGACGTTTATGTTGACACGCAGGTCATAAATAAATTAAGACAACTCCTATGGCTCCTGCCGGTTGTCACACTCATCGACATGCAAGTCGTGATTCCTATTACAAGAACACGATCAATCTCATACATCACATATATCATTCATCACATCCTTTTGGCCATATCACATCACATGGCATACCCTGCAAAAACAAGTTAGACGTCCTCTAATTGTTGTTTGCATGTTTTACGTGGCTGCTATGGGTTTCTAGCAAGAACATGTTTCTTAGCTACGCAAAACCACAACGTGATATGTCAATTGCTATTTACCCTTCATAAGGACCCTTTTCATCGAATCCGTTCCGACTAAAGTGGGAGAGACTGGCACCCGCTAGCCACCTTATGCAACTAGTGCATGTCAGTCGGTGGAATCTGTCTCACGTAAGAGTACGTGTAAGGTCGGTCCGGGCCGCTTCATCCCACAATACCGTCGAAACAAGATTGGACTAGTAACGGTAAGCATATTGAACAAAATCAACGCCCACAAATACTTTGTGTTCTACTCGTGCATAGAAACTACGCATAGACCTAGCTCATGATGCCACTGTTGGGGAACGTTGCAGAAATTCAAAATTTTCTACGCAACACCAAGATCAATCTATGGAGTAATCTAGCAACGAGGGAAGGAGAGTGCATCTACATACCCTTGTAGATCGCTAAGCGGAAGCATTCAAGTGAACGGGGTTGATGGAGTCGTACTCGCCGTGATCCAAATCACCGATGATCCTAGTGCCGAACGGACGGCACCTCCGCGTTCAACACACGTACAGCCCGGGGACGTCTCCTCCTTCTTGATCCAGCAAGGGGAGAGGAGAAGTTGAGGGAGAGCTCCGTCAGCACGACGGCGTGGTGGTGGTGGAGCTCGTGGTTCTCCGGCAGGGCTTCGCCAAGCACCATGGAGGAGGAGGAGAAGGTAGGAGGAGGGAGGGCTGCGCCAGGGAAGAGGTCACCGCTGCCCTCCCACCCCTCCACTATATATAGGGGCAAGGGGAGAGGGGGAGGCGCCCTAGGGTTTCCCCTAGGGGGCGGCGGCTAGGCAGATTGGATCTCCCTAGGGAAAATCCTAGGGAGACTTGCCCCCCAAGCCAAGCAGGTGGAGGCTTGCCTCCCAAGCCAGGTGGAGGCGCCCCACCTCCCCAGGTAACGTGGGAAAGGGTGTGGGGGGGCGCACCAACCCTTAGTGGGCTGGTTTGCCCCTTCCCCTTTGGCCCATGAGGCCCTCCAACACTTGCCGGGGCTCCCGAAACACCTTTCGGTCATGCTGGCCATAGCCTGGTACCTCCGGAACACTTCCGGACTCCAATACCTTTCGTCCAATATATCGATCTTCACCGCCGGACCATTCCGGAACTCCTCGTGACGTCCGGGATCTCATCCGGGACTCCGAACTACCTTCGGTAACCACATACTATTTCCCATAACAACTCTAGCGTCATCGAACCTTAAGTGTGTAGACCCTACGGGTTCGGGAATCATGCAAACATGACCGAGACAACTCTCCGGCCAATAACCAACAGCGGGATCTGGATACCCATGATGGCTCCCACATGTTCCACGATGATCTCATTGGATGAACCACGATGTCGAGGATTCAATCAATCCCGTATTCAATTCCCTTTGTCCAGCGGTATTGTACTTGCCCGTGATTCGATCGTCGGTATCCGATACCTTGTTCAATCTCGTTACCGGCAAGTCTCTTTACTCGTTCTGTAACACATCATCCCGTGATCAACTCCTTGGTCACATTGTGCACATTATGATGATGTCCTACCGAGTGGGCCCAGAGATACCTCTCCGTCACACGGAGTGACAAATCCCGGTCTCGATGTGTGCCAACCCAACAGACTCTTTCGGAGATACCCGTAGTGTACCTTTATAGCCACCCAGTTACGTTGTGACGTTTGGCACACCCAAAGCATTCCTACGGTATCCG